>NC_067480.1:96030892-96630892 GCF_947179515.1 Apodemus sylvaticus
AAAGGCACCAGGAAATTGAAAGCACTTGTATTAATTCCTGTTTAAAGTGTTGCCTGAAAAGTTCATTTATCCTCAGACATTTTTTTCAGAAACACGTCTTACAGGACTTTGGTATTTGTTTTGTTTTTGAAAATTAATGTTGAATCAGCATGATTTAAATAATCACAGAATTAAGTTGTAAGGACAATGTTGCTTCCTGACATAGGAATTTGATCCAAGTAGGATGCTGGGTAAAGAAGATGAATGATTGATTTGGCTAGAAATGTTAAACTTTTCTTCCGTTATCAAAATAAATAAATAAATAAATAAATAAATAAATAAATAAATAAATAAATAGAAAACTGTTTACAGTGCAATGCCATTTGCAGTCAGATGGAGCATGAGGCGAATTGAAAATTTGTTTCTGGTTTTTATGTCTGCCCTTTTTGCTTGTCTACTATCTCCCTGATGTTTACAACACAGCTGGAGTTCTATTGTTTTCTATCTTTCTTCTTTGGGACTTGGGATTAACATCTGAGAAATTAATTGTCCTCCCACTCCATGCTAGCTGTGCTGTTGTCTGATGCTGGCCCCTCTGTCCAAGATTTTTCCTACATCACTGAGCAGAGAACAGCATGCTTCCTTTCAGTGTTTGCTTCCTGACAGCTCTCGTCTTCTGTAATAGAAAGGCAGATCAGTCAGAGACTCTATTAAATAGACATACTCAGTTTGTTTCTGTGCTTGCATTACACAAACACCCTGAAAGAAAATATACGCTGAAAACCATATCGTGGATTATTCCCAGCTGTATTGCCCAAATGATTTGCATTAGCTTTGAGAATTCAATTTCTGGGGTGTGAGGGGGAGGGACATATCTTGTTGTTCAGCTAAAATTACTTTGTATAAATTGGAAGTGTTACTTTAATAAATCGATAAAAAAGGCCATGTCTTTTCCAGGCATCCTAATATTCACCTCTAATTGCAGCATTGCAAAGACTCAGGCAGTAAGACTTTGAGTTACAGGCTCACCTAGGCTTCATAATAAGACCTTCTGTAAACAAAGAAAGTAATAAAAGTAGTTTTACTATGAACCAGGAGTGGATTGTTCTTAAAGTGCTAGAAAATGATGTAAGAAAAGGAGGAGGCTAATCTTTAAGTACTTTAAGTTCTGAGACTCCCCCAAACTATGCCAAATACCACAGCTCCAAACAAAGCTCAAAGATCTTTGGTGTTTTTTGTTTGTTGTTTGTTTGTTTTTACTTTTTATGAGAGGCAAAGTTTAACTGAGAGCGAATAAAGATATGAGACAACAACCCATACAAATTCCTAAGGACTCAGATTAATCGGTAAGCTGGCATGTTGTATCAGTGGAGAAAATGCAAGTAGAGTTGGCAAAATTCTTGGCACCACAAATGATACATAAGTAATTTTATAATCACCAGCAAACTCAAACTACGATATCTGTTACCTCGCCTTGGCCAATGGAATTAAGATATTATACTGTATAGTGAAGAATAAGAAATGTGGCTTTGTAAGAGAGGCCCAGGGGGCCAGGAGAATGAATGGAAATTTGCAGCTGCTGAGAGTGAGATGAGGAAGGCTTCTAGAAATCAGTGCAGGTGACCTTAGCCAAGATGCCTAACAGTGGGGACATGGACCCTGAAGACCTCGACTCTCGTAGCTACACAAGACCCACAGGGGAGGGCTAAGGAATCCAAGCCACCTACAAACTTTGTCCTACCTACAAGCTGTGCAGAGAGAATAATGGAGCAGAGACTGAGGGAATGGCCAACCAGTAACTGGCCCAACCTGAAACCCATCCCATGGGCAAGCACTGATCTCTGACACTATTAATGATACTCTGTTATGCTTGCAGACAGAAACATGCTGTCCACAGAGATGCTTCACTTGCCAACTGACTCACACTGATTCAGACACCCACAGCCAAACAATGGATGGATCTTGGGGACTCTTTTGGAAGAATAGGAGGAAGGATTGTGGACCAGGTAGGGGATAGGGACTCCACATTCACAGGAAGTGGAAGAACAGAGTGAACTATTTCACTAGCCTTCCTAGAGCTCTCAGAGACTGAGCTACCAACCAAAAAGCATACATAGACTGGACCAGGGCCCCTGGCACATTTGTAGCAGAGATGCAGCTGAGGTTCCATGCGGGTCCCCCTATAACTGGAATGAAGGCTCTCTCCTAAATCTGTAGCTTGATGCAGAATCCCAAGTTTGCATTGCCTGATCTCAGTGGGAGAGGATGCACCTGATCCTACAGAGACTTAGTGCACCAGGTTGGGGTCGGGGTAGACAAGAAGGTCCCAACATCTCAGAGGGGAAGTGGGGAGGTGAAGGAAGAGGGACTCTGTGAAGAGACTGGAAGGGGCAGAGTTTGGAATGTAAATAAAGAAATAAAAGAAAATAAGAAACATGGATTTGTTTCTAAGCTATACTTGGAGATTTAATGTACTGAATAATATTATTTCAAATGGTCTGAGGTTTAAACTGACGAAAAAGAATTATCGGCTATTTTCCCTTTTCTCTGAATTCTTTACTCACGAAATAGTGCTGAAAGAGAATAGAGTTGAAGAAAGCTGATTGGTGAAGTACAGAAAAGACAGTGCAAAAGGACCCATGATAGCAATTCCTTCTGGGGTCATCACGCAAACTCAGAAGGAAGCTGCGTCTCTAAACTAAATAGGACATGATGCCCTGTGGACCCTGTTTTCATAATGAAGAATGACTCAGAACTGCATCAGTCCTTAACTCGAGGAACAATAGGAGTATTTCATCTTAACTGGATTTCTGTAATATTTATCAATGCAGAATCCGTTGGACTTAATGAGATCATCACATAGACCAGAATGATCCTGTAATTCAGCCACCTATGGAAGGTATATTCTGGAATAAATGCTAACAGTCTTACCGGAGATTTCACAATCATTAACGTTAAAATATCTTTTTCTCTTTTGTAAAAAAAAAAAAAAAAAAAAAAAAAAAAAAAAAAAAAAAAGCACTTCTCCTAAACTACAAAAATATAAGCAGAACCATTTCTGCACTATCTTTTACATCCAAGCAAAAAGCAGACAACTAACTACTCTTTAATAAATGGTAAAGAAACACCTCCTTTGATGGAAAACATTTTTCATTTACTAAGTGCCGGGAAGCAATATTAATATTGATTCAGACTCAACTGTGAATGCTGACCTCCAAAGTACTGACTGTGATTAGCAGGATGTGCATGGGCCTCACAGGCTATAAATTCTGACTTTTTCTCCTGCATGACATTTTAAATCAAGGCAATTTGACTTTCCTATACTATCATGGAAGCATTGAACACTTTTAAACACTGTTGATACAGTCTGCAATGGACAGAAAACTACACACACATGAACATATACATATATGTATATATATGCTGTAGTTTCCCATTTGCTAGGAAACCCTTTTCTGGAGATTTGAGAGGTAGATAATATGTAGTCAATATGTGTTTGGGTCTAACCAACCATTTAGGTGAACTGAGAGTAGAGAGAGGCAATTCCTAGAGAATAAAATGCAGTTTTCTCTTCTAAAGCAAGACCTTCACATCAGCGTATTACTTCTAGAACGTGTAGATGCCAATTATAATCAAACTCAAGGGGGAAAACATGTATTGATTTGGGTGATTGAAAATGTAAGCTTTCAAGGAGTCGTTCTCTGTGGTTTAGAAACCACAAGCTCAGGGCTGGAGAGATTACTCAGTGTATAATGCGATTGCTGCACAATATGAGGCCGCAAAGACCACCCACACCCACATAAAAACCTGCTAGGTCGCTGGCTCAGAAGTGGGACCAAGGGAAGCCTTGGTTAAGCTGGTTAGCTGAAATGACAAGAATCTCGGTTTTAATAAAAGATCCTGTGTCAATAGATAAAGTGGAGAGAAGAAAAAAAGGCTCGTAGCATCCATGTATCTTCCCCATATACATACAAACATCACCTACATGTATGTGTGCCCACAGGTATAGAAATAGACAGAAATATTCACATGCATGCTACACAGAAGTCAAAAATACCCCCTTATGTACCACAAGGTAAAATTATACATTATTCCAAATTGATTAAAAAGAACAATCATAAAACACCTTGTGAGCTAGTTTCGGTTTGCCTGTGACACATCCTGGAATTCCTTCTTTGAGATAAACATAGTGTGCACTTCTATTGTGATTATTTTTTATTTTTTATTTATTTTCTATATTCTTTGTTTACATTCTAAAAGCTTTCCCCTTTCCATTGTGATTCTTAATGACCCATGCTCTGAAACGTAGCGACGTACACTCCTTTCAGCACATTCATCTCTTGGATTTTGGTGAGTTATTTTCCAGCCTCTATCTTTTCATTTTCTTCCACCCAGTTTCAGTTTTTTGCTTTTTGTCTTTCCAGTTGCTGTAAGTACTTTTCCCCTCATAGACTGATTATTGAGAAGTGCAAATAAGACATATTTTTGAACTGCATTATGTGCCTTTTGTGGAATTAAAAAAAAACAAAACAAAAGTTCATGTATCTGTATGATTTCAACATTGACTATATTATAAAGAGAATGGCTTTCCTTTTGGATCATAAATCTGTTTGGAACCAAGCATTGAGAAGAAGTGAACCCAAGAAGCAGCTGACAGCAGGATGCTAACGTGCTCAGAAGTAAGATAGGAAAAATGCTTCTATATGACGGAGCCCTTTCTGTGTGCAATTTATTGTCTTTTGTTTTTAACTGTGCATGTGTCTCTTATTCTCTGTCCATTACTTTTTCACAATTGAATCCCTCTTAAGACATGTTGGTGCACAGTAGAAAAATCTCAATAATTGAGGAGTTCGCAAAGCTGGCAAATAATCACATGATTAAGAGATCTGATGAGTTCTAGCAATATAAGCAGAGATGAATGTCATGTGGGCACCTAATGAGGCATTTCAGACACAAGGCACTGCCGTAGACTTTGAGATGTTCTCTATACCAGAGTAGCTGGATCAACACAATGGGGTAGGTAGCAAACCAGACAGATAGGATGTTTGCCCAGCTATTCTGATGTATTAATTTTCCTCAATTTTTCATCTTAAAAGGTGAAAAAATTCAAATGTAGATACTTAATGCTCCAAATCAGATATATAGGGAGGAGACTTCAGGTGTATTGCAGCCTAATTATAATCCATTAGGAAATAGTGCATACAGTTTAGTACGTAACTTCCAAAGATATCACTTCATAATAAGTGGTAAAATGTGATATCTCAAGTAGTTTAATAAATACACATTGCTCTCTGGGCCACTTTGTGAAAGACAATTACGAAGGAGGGATTTTAAAGCCAGGATTTGTCTGACAGGTAAAGTAGGCATAAACTATAAAAATTAGAAAACTCATTAAGTAAAGAAATTCAAGTAATAAATATCTTTATATCTTTCCCAGAAGGCATATGGAGAAATCCTAGTGGAAGGCTAAAATAGAATACACAGAAAAATTAAGCAGATTGACTTAAAATAAAAGAGGACTTATAGAAAATTAGTCATCTTAATGCAAGTGAATTAGCCTTAAAGTAATCACAGTGTGATGTGGTTTTCAACTTGTGTGGTCCACTCTTCTTGTCCTTATACCTGTTACTCTGTCATGCTTAAGTTTCCATTTTTCATTTGGGAGGTGGCTCCTGCACGAACTGAATTATTACTTTTTATTTCCCCCCAGTTATTGAATCATAACAATCGCTTCATTTTAGCAGGAAAGCTGTAAAAGGTAGTTATTGCTTATAAAAATCAATGTCAACAAACAAGGACCTAAAGTGAGTTGGCTTGCAATTTCAAACTTATTGTTTTTTTAAATGATGAACCCAAACACAGACAGTCTATCACTCATTTTTCTACGTGTCATCTTTAAAATGTATCCATAGTCTGAAGGTGTGATCTTAACTCCCGGCGCGGCCCACCTTGGGCTAGCTGAATTCATACCTTATATAGCTGGGGTGTTCTCTGTTGCACTAGGATTCTCTGAGGTCCTTTCTCCTCCAGGGTACATGCAGGCCTTAGTTACTAATTCCAAAAAAACCCCTCATGGCATCGATATTACTCATGGTACACGCTCAAGTCTTTGGTCCTTCGTCTTGAAACAGCCTCCTCAGTCCTCTGTTTTCTCTTTGCTCCCTCTACCTCAGCTCTTCTCCTATGGCAGGAAGATCTCTTCCCTAGCTCTTGCAAACATGCTGTGCCCTCTACCTGAGGGGCTCACCCTGCAGAGATTCACCCTGTGCTTGTCAAAGACCAAATTTTTTGGGGGGGAGGGTTCAGACTCTATCTTAGGAAGCAACGCGACCTAAATTTAAACTCAAGTAAATTAACAGGCCGATACCTAGCACCGGGTTCCAGGTTACCTCCCCAAAAGTCCTGTGTTTAGCAACAGTTTCCTGGGTTATTATTCCCCCCAGGAGATCTACTCCCCTAGGTTACAAGCCTAAGAACCATCATCAGTCAGGAGGAAAGCAGAAGTTAAGTTTAATGGTTTGGCTCCCAGCACCAGCCAACTCTGTTAAAGGCCATAACGGCCCCACAATCAGATGTGCACCAGGCTAGATACCCGCTTTCTTATGTCTATAAATGCTTGCTTAAAAATAGGTTCAGGGCTCCATCTTCCTGCTGTTATAGGGTTGGCACGGAGCCTAAGTTCAGGCTTGAATAAAGAGACCCTAACACAGTTGCATGGGATTCAGCTCTGTGGTCGTCTTTCCGGGTTCAAGAGCATATCCTGGCACAACACTTGACCTCAGTAACGCCTTCATGGAAATGGTAAATCCTGCTTGTGAGCATAGCTTATGACTTTTACTCCATACCTTAAAACTTATTGGATGTGAGTGACAGCTGCTATTGAGGAATCAAACTAGATCTTCTCATTAGATCTAATCAATTGTTTGTTCACCTAACTTGGACTTAAAAATAACTAAAATAGAAAACGATATTAGTAATCTCATGAAATTATTCACTTGTCCACTTATGAATGAATTTCTATATAGATAATACACAACTAAGAGAAATTTAACATCTTGCCAAACAAATGTATAAAATTTGTCATCTTACATCATCAATTGATTTAATTCTGTCATACATTTTAAAAAGAAATCAACAGAATGTATGTGCTGGTACTTAATGAACAAATACTTCTTTTTACCCATTTATTTATGAACATATTCATCACAGTTTTTTGTCTTTGTTTTTTGTTTTGAGACAGGGTTTCTCTGTGTAGTCCTGGCTGTCCTGGAACTCACTTTGTAGACCAGGCTGGCCTCAAACTTAGAAATCTGCCTGCCTCTGCCTCTCAAGTGCTGGGATTAAAGGTGTGCGACACCACTACCCAGATCTTTTTTTTTTCTTCAATAAGATGAAAATGAAAAGTTCAAATGTGAATGTCAGTTCGAAACACATTTGCTCTAAAGCCTTCCACTGTGTAACTGTATTTATGCTAACTTCACACCCAGGCCACTTAAAATCACTGTGAAAATGCTAACTTCACTGTACCCAATTTTTTTTTTACATTTTTTATTCGATATAATTTATTTACATTTCAAATGATTTCCCCTTTTCTAGCCCCCCCCCACTCCCCGAAAGTCCCGTAAGCCCCCTTCTCTTCCCCTGTCCTACCTCCCACCCCTTCCCAGTTCCCCGTTCTGGTTTTGCCAAATACTGTTTCACTGAGTCTTTCCAGAACCAGGGACCACTCCTGCTTTCTTCTTGTATCTCATTGGATGTGTGGATTATGTTTTGGGTATTCCAGTTTCCTAGGTTAATAACCACTTATTAGTGAGTGCATACCATGATTCACCTTTTGAGTCTGGGTTACCTCACTTAGTATGATGTTCTCTAGCTCCATCCATTTGCCTAAGAATTTCATGAATTCATTGTTTCTAATGGCTGAATAGTACTCCATTGTGTAGATATACCACATTTTTTGCATCCACTCTTCTGTTGAGGGATACCTGGGTTCTTTCCAGCATCTGGCAATTATAAATAGGGCTGCTATGAACATAGTAGAGCATGTATCCTTATTACATGGTGGGGAATCCTCTGGGTATATGCCCAGGAGTGGTATAGCAGGATCTTCTGGAAGTGAGGTGCCCAGTTTTCGAAGGAACCGCCAGACTGCTTTCCAGAGTGGTTGTACCAATTTGCAACCCCACCAGCAGTGGAGGAGTGTTCCTCTTTCTCCGCACCCTCTCCAACACCTGCTGTCTCCTGAATTTTTAATCTTAGCCATTCTGACTGGTGTAAGATGAAATCTTAGGGTTGTTTTGATTTGCATTTCCCTAATGACTAATGAAGTTGAGCATTTTTAAAGATGCTTCTCCGCCATCCGAAGTTCTTCAGGTGAGAATTCTTTGTTTAACTCTGTACCCCATTTTTTAATAGGGTTGTTCGGTTTTCTGGAGTCTAACTTCTTGAGTTCTTTATATATATTGGATATTAGCCCTCTATCTGATGTAGGATTGGTGAAGATCTTTTCCCAATTTGTTGGTTGCCGATCTGTCCTCTTGATGGT
This sequence comes from Apodemus sylvaticus, assembly GCF_947179515.1. Taxonomy (NCBI): domain Eukaryota; kingdom Metazoa; phylum Chordata; class Mammalia; order Rodentia; family Muridae; genus Apodemus; species Apodemus sylvaticus. The sequence continues at coordinate 96,039,417 of NC_067480.1, forward strand.
GTCATTTGCCTTACAGAAACTCTGTAACCTTATGAGGTCCCATTTGTCAATTCTTGCTCTTAGAGCATACGCTATTGGTGTTCTGTTCAGAAACTTTCTCCCTGTACCGATGTCCTCAAGGGTCTTCCCCAGTTTCTTTTCTATTAGCTTCAGAGTGTCTGGCTTTATGTGGAGGTCCTTGATCCATTTGGATTTGAGCTTAGTACAAGGGGACAAGGATGGATCAATTCGCATTCTTCTGCATGCTGACCTCCAGTTGAACCAGCATCATTTGTTGAAAAGGCTATCTTTTTTCCATTGGATGTTTTCAGCCTCTTTGTCGAGGATCAAGTGGCCATAGGTGTGTGGGTTCATTTCTGGATCTTCAATCATGTTCCATTGATCCTCCTGCCTGTCACTGTACCAATACCATGCAGTTTTTAACACTATTGCTCTGTAGTATTGCTTGAGTTCAGGGATACTGATTCCCCCAGAATTTCTTTTGTTGCTGAGAATAGTTTTAGCTATCCTGGGTTTTTTGTTGTTCCAGATGAATTTGATAATTGCTCTTTCTAACTCTGTGAAGAATTGAGTTGGGGTTTTGATGGGTATTGCATTGAATCTGTATAGTGCTTTAGGCAAAATGGCCATTTTAACTATATTGATTCTACCGATCCATGAGCATGGGAGGTTTTCCCATTTTTTGAGGTCTTCTTCCATTTCCTTCTTCAGAGTCTTGAAGTTCTTGTCATACAGATCTTTCACATGTTTGGTAAGAGTCACCCCAAGATACTTTATACTGTTTGTGGCTATTGTGAAGGGAGTCATTTCCCTAATTTCTTTCTCAGCCTGCTTATCCTTTGAGTATAGGAAGGCCACTGATTTGCTTGAGTTGATTTTATAACCTGCCACTTTGCTGAAGTTGTTTATCAGCTGTAGGAGCTCTCTAGTGGAGTTTTTTTGGGTCACTTAGGTAGACTATCATGTCGTCTGCAAATAATGATAGTTTGACTTCCTCCTTTCCAATTTGTATCCCTTTGACCTCCTTATGTTGTCGAATTGCCCGAGCTAGTACCTCAAGTACAATATTGAAAAGATAAGGAGAAAGGGGGCAGCCTTGTCTGGTCCCTGATTTCAGTGGGATTGCTTCAAGTTTCTCTCCATTTAGTTTGATGCTGGCTACCGGTTTGCTGTATATTGCTTTTACTATGTTTAGGTATGGGCCTTGAATTCCTGTTCTCTCCAAGACTTTAAGCATGAAAGGATGCTGAATTTTGTCAAATGCTTTTTCAGCATCCAATGAAATGACCATGTGGTTTTGTTCTTTGAGTTTGTTTATGTAGTGGATTGTATTGATGGATTTCCGTATATTGAACCAACCCTGCATTCCCGGGATAAAGCCTACTTGGTCATGGTGGATGATCGTTTTGATGTGTTCTTGGATTCGGTTGGCAAGAATTTTATTGAGTATTTTTGCATCGATGTTCATAAGGGAAATTGGTCTGAAGTTCTCTTTCTTTGTTGGATCTTTGTGTGGCTTTGGTATCAGCGTAATTGTGGCTTCGTAGAAGGAATTGGGTAGTGTTCCTTCTGTTTCTATTTTGTGGAATAGTTTGAAGAGTATTGGTGTTAACTCTTCTTTGAAGGTCTGGTAGAATTCTGCACTGAAACCATCTGGTCCTGTGCTTTTTTTGGTTGGAAGACTTTCTATGACTCCTTCTATTTCTTTAGGCTTTATGGGACTGTTCAGATGGTCTAGTTGGTCCTGATTTAATTTTGGTATTTGGTATCTGTCAAGGAAATTGTCCATTTCCTCCAGATTCTCCAGTTGTGTTGAGTACAGGCTCTTGTAGTAGGATCTGATGATTTTTTGGATTTCCTCAGTTTCCGTTGTTATATCTCCCTTTTCATTTCTAAGTTTGTTAATTTGGATACTTTCTCTGTGCCCTTTGGTCAGTCTGGCTAAGGGTTTATCTATCTTGTTGATTTTCTCAAAGAACCAGCTCCTGGTTTTGTTGATTTTTTGTATGGTTCTCTTTGTTTCTACTTGATTGATTTCGGCCCTGAGTTTGATGATTTCCTGCCTTCTACTCCTCCTGGGTGAAATAGCTTCTTTTTGTTCTAGGGCTTTCAGGTGTGTCATTAAGTTGGTAATGTATGCTCTCTCCATTTTCTTTTTGGAGGCACTCAGGGCTATGAGTTTTCCTCTTAGCACTGCTTTCATTGTGTCCCATAGATTTGGGTATGTTGTGTTTTCATTTTCATTGTGTTCTAAAAAGTCTTTAATTTCTTTCTTTATTTCTTCCTTGACCAAGGTATCATTGAGTAGAGTATTGTTCAATTTCCACGTGTATGTGGGTTTTCTATTGTTTCTGTTGCTATTGAAGACCACTTTTATTCCATAGTGATCAGATAGGAGGCATGGGATTAGTTCGATCTTCTTATATTTGTTGAGGTCTGTCTTGTGACCAATTATATGGTCGATTTTGGAGAAGGTACCATGAGGTGCTGAAAAAAAGGTATAGTCTTTTGTTTTAGGATAGAATGTTCTATATATATCTGTTAAATCTAATTGGTCCAAAGCTTCAATTAGTTTCATTGTGTCCTTGTTTAGTTTCTGTTTTCCTGATCGGTCCATTGAGGAAAGTGCAGTGTTGAAGTCACCCACAATTATTGTGTTAGGTGCAATGTGTGGTTTGAGTTTTAATAAAGTTTCTTTTATGAAAGAGGGTGCCCTTGCATTTGGAGCATAGATGTTCAGGATTGAGAGTTCTTCTTGTTGTATTTTTCCTTTGACCAGCAAGAAGTGTCCCTCAGATTCTCTTTTGATGACTTTGGGTTGAAAGTCAATTTTATCTGATATTAAAATGGCTACTCCAGCTTGTTTCCTGAGACCATTTGCTTGTAAAATTGTCTTCCAGCCTTTTACTCTAAGGTAGTGTTTGTCTTTGACCCTGAGGTGTGTTTCCTGTAAGCAGCAAAATGTAGGGTCCTGTTTACGTATCCAGTCAGTTAGTCTGTGTCTTTTTATTGGGGCATTGAGTCAATTGATGTTAAGAGATATTAAGGAATAGTGATTGTTACTTCCTATCATTTTTGACGTTATTTTTTAAATTTGATTGCTTAACTTCTTTTGGGTTTGATGAAAGGTTACTGTCTTGCTTTTTTCAGGGTGAAGTTTCCCTCCTTGTATTGGTGTTGTCCTCCTATTATCCTTTTTAGGGCTGGGTTTGTGGATAGATATTGGGTAAACTTGGTTTTGTCGTGAAATATCTTAGTTTCTCCATCTATGGTGATTGAGAGTTTTGCTGGATATAGTAGTTTTGGTTGGCATTTGTGTTCTTTTAGAGTCTGCATGAGATCTGCCCAGGACCTTCTAGCCTTCATAGTCTCAGGTGAAAAGTCTGCTGTGATTCTGATAGGTCTTCCTTTATATGTTACTTGGCCTTTTTCTCTTACTGCCTTTAATATTCTTTCTTTGTTTAGAACATTTGGTGTTTTGATTATTATCTGACGGGAAGTATTTCTGTTCTGGTCCAGTCTGTTTGGAGTTCTGTAGGCTTCTTGTATATTCATGGGCATCTCTCTCTTTAGGTTAGGGAAGTTTTCTTCCATAATTTTATTGAAGATATTTGCTGGCCCTTTAAGTTGTAAATCTTCACTCTCATCTATGCCTATAATCCTTAGGTTTGGTCTTCTCATTGTGTCCTGGATTTCCTGGATATTTTGGGTTACAAGCTTTTTGCATTTTGCATTTTCTTTAACTGTTGAGTCCATGGTTTCTATGGAATCTTCAGCATCTGAGATTCTTTCTTCTATTTCTTGTATTCTGTTGTTGATATTTGCATCTCTGTCCCCTGATTTCTTCCCAGGGCTTTCTATCTCCAAAGTTGTCTCCTTTTGAGTTTTCTTAGTTGTTTCTACTTCTGATTTTAGATCCTGGATGGTTTTGCTTAGCTCCTTCACTTGCTTGTTTGTGCTTTCCTGTAATTCTTTAAGAGATTTTTGTGTTTTTTCTTTCATGACCTCAGCCTGTTGAACAAAGTTCTCCTGTATTTCTTTAAGAGATTTTTGTGTTTCGTCTTTCATGACCTCAGCCTGTTGAGCAAAGTTCTCCTGTATTTCTTTAAGTGTTTTTTGCATTTCCTCCTTGTTGGCTTTCGTATTCTCCTGGATTTCTTTCAATGATTTTTGTGTTTCCCTTGCAAGGGCTTCTAACTTTTGATCCATTTTCTCCTGAATTTCTTTAAGTATGTCCTTCATGTGTTCCTGTACCAGCATCATGACCAGTGATTTTAAATCCAAATCTTGTTTTACTGGTGTGATGGGGTATCCAGGACATGCTGGTAGAGGAGAATTGGGTTCAGATGTTGCCATATTGCCTTGATTTCTGTTAGTGACGTTCCTGCGTTTGCCTTTTGCCATCTAGCTCTCACTAGTGTTACTTGGTCTTGTCAGTGCTGGACTCACCAGTGCAAGCTGCCCCTTCCCCGTTGGCCTCTGGTGCACAGCTTACACCCTGCACTGCCTGTAGACAGGGTGCTGCTGTCCAGGCTGTTCAGATCCCGAAGCAGGCACCTGAAGGCTCCCGCTGGGGCCCGCAGGATTTATTGGAGCACACCGACTTCTCCCAGCTGGCCGCCCGGAAGCCCCCACTAGCCTCTTGAGGGACCTGGAGATGTGGTGCGACCACCCAGGCTGATCTGAAGCGGAGAGAGTTGACCTGAGGGCTTCTGCCTGAGGCCTTGCCCCAGATTGTGTCTGTGGACCAGATGGAACCCGTGTGCACCCCCAGGGAGCTCCGAAGGTGTATGCTGCTGTGACCTCCCCTGTGTTCCGCTCACTCCGCTGGGCAGCCGATTTCCCCAACCGGGCTGGCGCACACTAGGTTAGCCTGGTCGCCCAGGCCCTGAGTCCAGGCAAAAGCCTGGGAGGCCAAGGTCCGAGCAAAGTTCCCCTAGGGCTATGACTGTTAATTGGGTCTGCCAGGTGACCCGGATGGCGGGCGTGCGCGTCCGCACTCCCCGAAAGCACCGGGAGAGTCTGTTGTGCTAATAACCTCCTGGGCGGGTTGACACACAGATGGCCCACCAAGCCGCCCAGTTCTTGGGGTCAGTCCTGTGCCTTTTGGTGCCTAGACCCCCGTTTTGTTAGCCTCAGGCTACGCTTGTTAGCCGTCTCTGCCCTCCCGAGCACTCTGGGTCCTGTAGGCAAAATGGCGGCGCGTGCGCCGGCCAGGGCAAAAAAACCTCCTGGCTGGGTTGGCGCCCCGATGGCCACTCGAACAGCCCAGGGCCTGGGTGCAGGCCAACGCCCGTCAGGCTCAGACCCCTGCGGTGTTGGGCCTAGGATTATGTTTGTGTACCTCAGTCTGTCCAATCTCTGGAGCCCGGAATCAAGATGGAGGTGAGTCTCTCCTGACTGGCGGGAAGCTGAGTTCTGAAGTGGCTTCCGTGCAGCAAAAGGCTCCGCAGAACCGCAGCTGCTTGCCGCCCGGCTGGTCAGCGAAGGTCAGTGGTCGTGGGCGCAGGGCCTAACTGGACCCTGTGTCGCCTTGGTTCCACTGCTGATGGCCCTTCAGCTGGACCAGCTACTGCTGCCGCCGCCGCCGCCGCCCTCGCTGTACCCAATTTTTTAACCTTCATAGTTCAGTTTTCTACTGACTTAAAGATAAACTTTCTGGCCCAACCAGCATTTCATCATGGGTGGGGAGATGCTCCCAAGGCTCCACGCCTCCTGGAGAAACCTTAGGCAGTTGATCTTACCCAGAGAGGGAGCCACTTTTCTCAGCAGTGTAGCAGGTAATAGATTACCTTTACTAGGGTAATCCACCAACACACACATCCTTTGCAGGCAATTCCAATTAATGCAGTGGCCCATGCATCACAAGTAAAGGAGGTCTTCTTGGGAAGAAGAAATATATTTTGTGTGGAATTAGGCAGAAAAAGACAGGAGAAGATACTAGGAGGGAAGAGTATGATCAAATACACTGCACATGTATGTATATGTAATTTTGAAGGAATTAATAAATATGCTCTTTTCTATAGGTGTGTCCTGTAATGGACAACTACTAAAATTTTATTAAGTAATTTGTTGTCATATATTGCAAGTATACAAATTAAATTTTGCTACATATATACATGGTAAAGATGATTATTACTGGTTCAATGCACTTACACATCCAGCTATATATGTATACATATATTTAAGTGCTTCTAGCATTTTAGTGTTCAGTGAAAGGAAGTTTAAAGACTCATTATGCAACATTACAAAAAAAGAACAAAAACAAACAAACAAAAAATAACAAACAAAGAAAACCTTTCTTTTTCTCCCAGATCAAAGCCTATTGGTGCTTTCTCTGAAGACTGGACTCATTTTATAAAAATGCATTTATATGTCTACTCATATTTTTGACATATTCAGTAGTTATCTCTTGTCTATTCATGAATCAACTATTCATATTCATATCCAACATATTTGTAAATGTTTGAATTTTAACTTTCAGAATTCTTAAACTTATAATTGTATTTTTGAATGCACATTTTTTCCAAATGGCCTCTTTTAATTGAGCAGGAGAAATTGTTTAGGCATGATTTTTTTCCTCTACATTTTCAATGGTTTCATGTACTTGGATGCAAAAAATATTTAAATTTGTTTTAATATAGAATTCAAATCAATTTAATATTTTCTTTCAATGGCTAAGCCGGCTAGCATGCTTTCTCAGTTGCCCGATGCGTTATCTATGTTTCAAGCAGTTCTGGCTTCTAGTTTACATTTTCCTAAGCAAGTTGAACTTAAGGAAATTCATATGAAAATAACATATCATTTTTCATTCATTATTTATGAGAAATGAAAATATCTCTTCTCTACCACATTCCATAACTGAGTAGATGAGATTTACAGTAAAATAAGATGGAATGATCTTTGTATAAATATTTAGATATGGTTAAATATGGTTGGTTTTCTTTTTTCCCATTTTCATAGTTTGTTTCCTAAGGAACAGATATTCAAAAAATAACATGTTTTTGTTTTATCCACAACCTCACAGAACATCTGAGTAATGTAGAAACTCAGAAGACAAGAAAAAACAAGAACTTTGTCTTCTTTAATGTGAATTGCGTTTAAAATAAAATTGAACAGATGTGTAAAACTTGTTGTGGTTAGTTCTAAGTGTTTAAATTAATACAATTTAAAATGTTTTGTGAAGAGAGTCTCAATAAAGGACTATCTAGGTAAAGCTCACCGCAACCATGTCAGGAAATATTACCTTGATTACTTTAATTGAGTTAAAAAGACCTACTAATTATGGTGGACATTATCTCTGATGTGGAGGAGTCTAGATGTTTTAAGAATAGAAAACTGAAGTGCAAGAATGCATCCACTTGCTCTCTCTATCCTGATTAAATGAATTGAAGTCCAAAATCTTCTTCCACTATGTGTGGCACCATTCCCAAGGCAGGGAACCCTGTTTATTTAAGAAAGAAATCTGAATGCAAACACTCACGTTCATTCTTTCTGGTCTCCCTAACAGTGGATGTGGTTACTACTTGATTCACGTTTCTCCCACCTAAGCTCCTCTGCTGGACTGCAATGTAGAATTACGAGCAAAGTAAACTTGTACTGCTACTTATTTTATCCTATTTTTTTAAAATCACATTGATATAAACAAAATTAAAGCAGGAATCAAAGCTAAAGTAGTCTATGTTTTGAAGAAGATGGTTAAATTTGTTGCTACTAAAAGGACCAGACAACAGGCAACAAAGAAATTTAAATTCTGGATTAATATTAGAGCATGATTATTTCAATTTTCTGGAATAATAACACTTAAAATTATACCCTCAGAATTCTGAAGTCAACAAATATAAAACTCTAGAAGATTGAGCAAATAAATAAATGATATATTGTGTATATATGTCATATACATATGATATATATAGCATATGCATATGCTATATATAAATATATTTATATATATGATATATGCTAAATAAATTCCTTCTTAAAGTTAGCTCTGAACTTAGAATTTTTATCATGAATGATGGTTTCACAAATATTAAATATTTTTTCAAACTATTTCTTAGACAAAATATGGATGTATTAGAATTTGTGAAATAATACCAAAATAAACAAAATCATAAAAGTTTAAATGTCACAAAGTGAAACTGAAGGCTTTTTTTAGCTTCATTATGCCTTACATTTTTCACAATTGATCATGGGAGTATAAAGGTTAGGAAACGCCTGTATGCAATCAATTAGCTTGGGAACAAATATAGGGACATTCCACAGCATTAGATCATATATTCAGAAGTAAGGGGACATCAATCAGTTAGTAAATGAATCTTTTCAAAACTAGATTTATATGAAAAAAAATCGATGAATGTTTTTATCTAGATGCAATGACTCCCAATGGCATTTCCACATCTCAGCACACTGAGGCAGAAGAATGGCCTTGAGTGCCCAGTTTAGCATGAATTGCACAGTGAGTTCTAATCACGTTTAGGATGCAGTATAGTATCTTTTCTCTAAAGTAAAGGAATGAATGAATGAATGATTAAATAAATAAATAGCTATCAAATGAATGCTTTAAAGCTTATTGTTGTATGCATTTATGCAACCCAGCGAGTTAAGTTCAAGTTGTTTAGATGAGTATAAGGATTTGAAGGAGCATGGATATCTTCCCAGTAGCTACAGTAGCTACACAATTGGCTGAGAACTCATGAGTCTTCCCTCCCAAGTGTGACTGAATAATGAAGGTCCCAGTCTTTTACGGGCTTTAGGCAGTTATTGAGTCAAATGACTATATTATATTTGGGAAACAATGCTCTGCAACCCTGCATCTCTTCCTGTAGATTTTACATACATTCTGTGTTCTCCTTTGTGATGTTATTTAAACACTGGATGGATTTAGATTTTTTTTATTCGATATATTCTTTATTTACATTTCAAGTCATTTTCCCTTTCCTGGATCCCCCCTCCCCGAAAGCCCCATAAGCCCTCTTCCCTCCCCCTGTTCCCCAGTCCACCCCTTCCCACTTCCCTGTCCTGGTATTCCCCTACACTATTGTACTGAGCCTTTCCAGGAGTGGGGGCCACTCCTTTCTTCTTCTTGGGCACCATTTGATATGTGCATTGTGTCTTGGGTATTCCAAGCTTCTAGGCTAATATCCATTTATCAGTGAGTGCATACCATGAGTGTTCTTTTTAGACTGGGTTACCTCACTTAGGATGATGTTCTCCAGTTCCATCCATTTGTCTAAGAATTTCATGAATTCATTGTTTCTAATGGCTGAATAATACTCCATTGCATATACATACCACATTTTCTGTATCCATTCCTCTGTTGAGAGATATCTGGGTTCCTTCCAGCTTCTGACTATTATAAATAGGGCTGCTATGAGCATAGTGGAGCATGTATTCTTATTACATGCTGGGGAATTCTCTGGGTATATGTCCAGGAGTGGTATAGCAGGGTCCTCTGAAATTATCATTCCCAGTTTTCTGAGGAACTGCCACACTAACTTCCAGAGTGGTAGTACCAGCTTGTAACCCCAACAGCAGTGGAGGAGTGTTTCTCTTTCTCCACATCCTCACCAGCACCTGTTTTCTCCTGACTTTTTGATCTTGGCCATTCTGACTGGTGTGAGTAGATAAACCTTTAGCCAGACTAACCAGAGTGCACAGAGACAGTACCCAAATGAACAAAATCAGAAATGAAAAGGGTGATATAACAACCGAAACTGAGGAAATCAAAAAAATTATCATATCCTACTATAAAAACCTATACTCAAGAAAACTGAAAAATCTGGATGAAATGGACAATTTCCTAGATAGATGCCAATTACCAAAATTTAATCAGGATGAGACAGATAATCTAAACGGACCCATAACCCCTAAAGAAATAGAAGTTGTCATTGACAGTCTCCCAACCAAAAAAAGCACAGGACCAGATGACTTTAGTGCAGAATTCTATCAGATATTCATTGGAGACCTAATGCCAATACTCGTCAAACTATTCCACAAAATAGAAACAGAAGGAACATTACCCAGCTTGTTCTATGAAGCCACAATTTCACTGATATCAAAACCACACAAAGATCCAACAAAAAAAGAGAACCTTAAACCAATTTCTGTTACGATACAAAAATCCTCAATAGAATTCTTGCCAACCGAATCCAAGAACACATCAAAACAATCATTCACCACGATCAAGTAAGTTTGATCCCAGGGATACAGGGTTGATTCAATATATCAAAATCCATCAATGTAATCCACTACACAAACAAACTCAAAGAAAAAAACCACATGGTCATTTCAATGGATTTAGATGTTACATTTAAAGATGATCATTCAGCTCACCTATTATCAGTATATTAGCCAGTTATGAAACTGTTTTCATTAGGTTTCTCTAGGGAAACAATGTCTCTCCCTCTCCCTCTCTCTCTTCCCCCTCTCCTTCTCCATCATCCTTTCCATATATATGTTTGTATGTATATATGTGTGTGTTTGTGTGCATGTGTGTGTGTCTGTTTGTCTTTGTGTCTGTGTGTCTATGTATCTGTGTGTGAGTGTGTATGTATGTGGTTTGTATTTGTTTATATTTCTATTACCACTTTAAGCTCACTTATTAAACAAACACACACACACAACACACACACATACACATGAATATATGAAGTTGGTTCAAAATAGTAATAGAAAATTCACATCTGAGATCTGAGAACATTTTAGTAACTTGCTTCTTGAGGCTAACTGTCTCAGAAGTTTACTTACTGACATGTGACCACAACTAATTACTCAGTCCAAAGGTTTGAGTGTTCTCAGAACTCTCAGTCTTTCTCAGGAAGCAGTAAATCCTAGAGACCTACGAGTCCTTGGTCCAAGATAAAAGATCCTTTGACTAGCAGAGAAAAAAACAAAAACTGTAGCAACACTGTTAATCACCTTGCTGGGAATGTCTTCTCACATCAACCAAGTCAGTCACATAGGTGATTTTACATTGTGGCAAGTTGACATTAAAACTGTGCACTAGTTACTACAGAAAGAAATAGCCTACTGCAGAAAGATGCCTCCCTTAATACCTGTGAGAGCATCACTAATCTATGGACATGATAGCTTGATAAGCACAACACTTTCATCTAGTGTATCACCAGTGATAGCCTTCACACTTACATTGCCATGGCCTTTTTTACTAGGCTTACACTATCAGAATGAATTCTGACTTGAGGAGAGTGCATCAAATTCAATTAACAAAGCTCCTCTATATGAATCATACCAATGTTGTATCAGTGACCATGTACTGCCTAACAGGCTAGGAATGTGGCATGCAGAGTCCAGAGCTGAGTAAGGTTATAAATAAATTTTCTCTCCCAGAAGCCTGCAAAGCACTTTCTAGAACTAAAAATACAAACAAACAAAAACAAAGCAAAACAAACAAAACAAACAAAACCCCTACTCAGCAGGAAGGAAACTTCCAGCTTGATTTCTCTAAGTCCCACAGCTGAAGTGTGTGAAGTCATTAGCACTAGAGTTTTCCACTTTCTGGTTCCGATGGATAAACAGGACCAGCAGCTATAACTTAAATTGTTTTGGAGGCTATAGGGACCTCTCAGATCAACAATAAACATATCAAGTGTGTGAGCTTCTCCTTATGTAGCATCATAGCACACAAATCTTCTGCATTTAGAAGATTTTGCCTTCAGGACTTTATAATAGGGTTGCTAATATTGTTTTAATTTCTTCCTTTTTCAGATGAGGAGAGCAAGGCAAAGAAATATTCAGTACTTTCTCAGAGACCATCTAAGTGGAAAGATAAATGGAATTTATCTAATGTACAGTGCCACACCCAAACCTTGTAGAATGTAGATTCTAGTTCAATGGGTCTATGCTCCAGGATGAATTTATGTATAATAAATAGTCGCTGGGGTCTTAGGGCTACTGCAATGCATTATGCTGCCTTTGATATAATCCGTAGGTGTTGAAAAAGCAGTCAGGAAGCAAAGAAGGAATGCTTTCTCCCATGCATTTTCCTTGCCACCAATACTTTTTCTACTGAGTCAGAAGGTGGAAGGTAAGTGGCCCCCACAATACAACTTAAATATAGTCTATATTCAGTGTTCTTGTGCTATTTGCCTGCACTGTAATTGGCCATATTGATCTTCATTTTTTTTATTTGCTTGTTTATTGAGACACATCTTAAATATACTAGAATGGTTTTAAGGTCACCCACCACATAGCTTGAGCTGCTTGTCTCAAGTTCTCCATTCTCCTGCATTATTCTTCCAAATGCAGCTGCAGGTACACGATACCACACTCAACATGTTTTCCATGTTTTCTATGTTGATGAGCACAATGTGTTTCCCATGCTAGGCAAGTGCTCCACACCAAAATTATACTTTCAGCCCCTGTTCATAGTAATTATTGAATCTAAAATGTCCTCTTGACAAAATCGTATGTGTGATCAGGGCTCAGGTGATTGATTGTAAGAAGGAATCCTGAGAAGAATTGATTATTAAGGTAGACTTCAAATACAGTTGTGGGCTACGCAGTCTTCCATCTTATCTCTAATGTTCACTCCTGAAATTATAGTTTTCTCCAAAAGAACCCCTTCATTCTTGCTACAGATAAGAAAATGTGCTGAAACCATCCAATGTAGCAGAAACCTAGCTTTCTGGATGGTATATATATTTTTCTTTTCACAAATTTTAAGATTTCCTACAAATTTCCAAGGGTCACTGAACACTCTCCCATGCATACAATCATCTGGAATATTTCAGTACATTATTGTGTTGTTCCCGTCTTCAGTTTTAAGGTGGTGATTTTGGTGGTGATTTTTAGCCTTTTCTTACTCTTAGCCTTTGCTTTAAGGCAAGATTTGTATTGATTTCCGGAAAGCTTTGAATATTTTTTTATAATTTCTTGAAAAATGTTCTCTAAGAAATGGTATGTTGACATACCACAGACAGGGCTTAAATGTGTGCTGTGTTGTATGTTTAATGGATGCGTTCTATCACTGGTTTTTATTTTCCAATACTTTAACATCTTTGTCTCTGCATTGTCTCTGTGGAATGCATATGTTTGATCATGGCATCATTCTATTTAGATATAATGCTTATTAATGAAGGCCTCTGGGTAAAGCAGTGAGTTGTTTGAAACAATTACAGATACTCTCATTTTAAAAACCAAAGTAATTGAGAAATTAAATATTTAATGAGCTGTTTTTGTTGCATTTGATAAACGCCTAACAACTTCAGATTTATAAAATTCCCACAATAATGCATCATAAATGCAAATATTCTTTTCCCATGAGAAGTAAGCTGTGTGTTGTAGGATCCTATTTTACTATCTTTTATATAACTGTGATAAGGTATTGATTTTATCACATATTATTTAAGAAAGTTATACAGGTATAAATTGATTTATGAAATTAAAAATTGATCATCAAGTTTTCTACAAGTACTTCCTTATAAAAATTAATATTCTGTATATGTGATTAATGCTGGAAAATAATCAGTTATTACTTAACCAGCTAATTATCCCCCCAAACCACCAAGAAACCTTTTGGTATTTCAAAGCTTAGAACTTAGCTGGGCACACTCTCCAAGAGCTCATCTATGTTAACCTGAACACCTAACTCCATCCAGCCAAGTGGCTAGCTATACCTTCAAGGCCTGTAGTCATGTCCATCTCCCATCATGTCTTCTGACGAAAGGCCTTCCTTTTTTTCCTGCCATAGTTTCTTTCTCCTTCCAGAATGTCCACCTATCTCTCTCTACTGCCCAATCACAAGCTTTAGCCTTTTATTGACCAATTAACTATGGAGCAAGGTTTCTATCAGAAAACCTGTTGCACATGTAAATTCACTCCTCTTGGAGAAACCAGATCTAGGGGTACCGAATTTAGCATTGAATACAAAGCAGCACCAGACCAACCCAACACTTCCTAGACAGCATTTCCATGGAATAAGAGGCTTAGAAATTAGCTAGTTAGCAACATAGGAACTGCACAGGCCTAGGTCACTTGAGGTTCCAGACCTGACAGGAGAAACAAACACAAAGCCCGATCCATACGCCACAAGATATCTCCAATTGACAACCACTTCTCAAAAAGTATTGGTTTTCTCCAATAAAGTCTTACCCAATTTACAAACCATACTTAAGGGACTGGTATACAACAGTATAAATAAATAGAAAACAAACTCAATCGCATTTTTGGAGGGTTGGTTTATTTTATTTTATTTTTTATTTTTTATTTTTTTGGCTTTTTGGATTTTTGGTTTTTTTGAGACAGGGTCTCTCTGTATAGCCCTGGCTGTCCTGGAACTCACTCTGTAGACCAGGCTGGGCTTGAACTCAGAAATCTGCCTGCCTCTGCCTCCCAGAGTGCTGGGATTACAGGTATGCACCACCCCCGCCCGGTGGTTTAATTTTTTTAACGTCAATTTTTATGTGTGAAAATAGGTGTTTGTGTGTGTGTGTGTTTGTGTGTTTGTGTTTGTGTGTGTGTGTGTATGTGTGTGTGTGTGTGTGTACACGTGTGTGTGTGTGTGTGTGTGTGTGAGAGAGAGAGAGAGAGAGAGAGAGAGAGAGAGAGTCTATAAGTGTTTCTAGTGCTTTTTCTTGGGTATTTTTTCTATTTTTGTTTGTTTTGTCATTTTTGTTTGTATGTTTTTTGTGTGTTTTTGTTTCCTAGTTGTCTGTATGTTTTCTAATGAGAATGAAAAGATGTAAATTTCAGTGAGCAGGGAGATGGGGACGAGCTAGGAGGAATTTCTGTGTATGTGAACCATAATCAGAATATAACTTTTAGAAAAAATTCACAAAAATATACAATGAAAATAGACCCTCTCTCCCTCACGAAAAGAATCTTGCTACTCAAATCAGTATCTGGATTTGTGCTTCTCTGGGAAAAGCAGTCAGCAGACCTGTTGCTCGTCCCCAAGTTCTGGAAGTTGTCCTCAGAGCAGAGCCCGGCCAGCAAATGGGACAGTTTAGAATCTTACCATATGGGGAAGTCAGCTTCTCCATTTAGGATTGTTAAAATTTGAATTGGAACAATGAGAGGTTAGTAATTTTGATGTGAGAGTTGTGGTTAAATGTAGGACAGACCAAAAGAAAAAAGACTTCGCAATGCACGCACTGTCATTGTGTAAGATCAAGAACAAACCAATAGCATAACAAGGAGCCACAAATCCATGAAGAGAGAGTAAGAAGCAGCAGTATACACAGTATGGTCACAGAACACTGAGACATGGCAGGCCCACCAGAAGCTCCCAGCATTGGAAATAGAATTAATGTGGCAGGATAGAAATGATAAAGGATGTTTACAGGATAAATAGTTATGACGTGCATAAAAATGCCTATATTACACTTCGTAGAAATTTCAGAATGTCCATAGCAAAGTGTGTGCATCTAAATCACAAAATGGAGAGAAGCCTGAGGATAAGAAGGTCCAGCGACAGGCCCAAAGTGGGATCCAGCTCAAGGGGAGGCCCCAAAGCCTGACACTATAATGAGGTTATGGAGTGGATAGGTCTCACTAAAAGAGACCTATCATGGCTGCCCTCCGAAAGACCACTGCAAGCAGCTAGAATAGTCAGATGCAGATATTTGCAGCCAACCAATGGACAGAAGCTGCTGACCACTGCCGTTGAATTAGAAAACCTGGAAGAAGCTGAGGAAGAGGTCAACCATGTAGGAGGAGCAACAGTCTCAATTAACTTGGATCCCCGAGATCTCTCAGATAGTGGATCACTAACCAGGCAGTGTGCACCAGCTGATATGAGGCCCCCAACACAAATCCAGCAGAGAACTGCCAGGTTTGGGTTCAGTCAGAGAAGATGCACCTAACCCTCAAGGGACTAGAGGCCCGGAGGAGTTTAGAGGTCTGGTGGGGTGGGAGGTGGGTGGTGGGGACAAGCTCATGGAGACTTGGGGCAGGGAGGAGGTATAAGATATGGAACAGTCTGAGAGTGGACTGGAAGGGGAATACAATCTGAAATTTAAAATAAATAAAAAAATAAAACAAATAAAAAGAGAAATTCTTGTCAAGTCTACTTTGTCAAATAAATTACTTTCATTGTTCTTCACCAAAGATGATGTATATAATCTCCAAGAACAGCTCACTGAATTAATATTTTCATTATTATTATTACTATTACTATTATTATTATTTAATGCAAGGTTTGAGCACTGTAACCCAGGCTAGCCTGAAATTCGCTGAGTAAGAGTCTTCCTTAAGTTTGGCCATGAATTTGATTGACATAACCTAGAATTAAATGAAAAGGAAGTCTGAATAGAGGGATTACTTCCATTAGGGTTTGAGAGGGTTTTATCAACACAACTAAAATAAAATTAGTTCAATAGCATCCCAGGCTGGCCTCAAACTCATAGTCATTCTCCTACTTCAGCATGCCAGATGCTGGAGGAACAAGCATAAGGCTCCATGCTATGTGTCTAAAACTTAAAAACAAATGCTAGAAAAGCTTTGCACGACTCTGACTTATAAAAAAGCAAAAGTTCAAGCTCTCCAACTTTTGGAGTGCATTTTCTGCACAAGAAAAATGCCGAGATTGGAAGAAATAAATGCATGTGCTAATATGATAGGAAAATCAGAATTCTAAATGTATATCATAGGGATAAAAGCTTCTCATTTTCTTAATTCTGTAATAAGTAACATGGAATGATTATGCAATTTTGGTGCAATTTGGATTATGTGCTCCCCCCAGCCCTGTGTACACACACACATGTGCAAGGAGATTTAGGGGAACTAGAAACTCTCCCAGCTCCTAGCCAATATCATAGCTCTCTTATGGGAGTATACTGATGTGATATTTGTTAGTGATTCAGGCCTTGCCAATGACCTACATCCATATTTTAAGTGTATTTTTTTCCTTGTTCATCACCACAGCAACCTTTTGTGTCAGAAGCTAATACATTGCAATGCCTTCATATGGTATTGCATGTTTGGATACCTATATGTGAAGACAATATTTCTGGGGCAGGAGGGCATCTGGTAGGAATTTCCTCTAATTTCCTCTGTGTTTGCTCTTCTGATACTGCTTCATTCTCTGTGTACAAAGAGGGCATTTGTCAGCTCCGTTTAGTCCATATCCTCTTTCAGGGTCAAAGTGTGTGTGTCTCACAGACATGTGGAAATATAGAGGAGCATTTGACATATCACTGTGATATGACTAAAGCTGAGATTAATTTTTACAAGGAGAAAGGATTTTCTATATTTCTACATTGCTGAGTTAAAAGTTTAAAATTTCATCATACAGCAATGTAATAACAGAGTTCTATTGAATCTGCCTTCTATGCCAGGCAATGAGATGGTATTTTGCACAGGTGAAGTAATGCTTTCAGCAACCTTATGTGCTAGCCAAGTAATTACCATACACCACAGAACAAGGAACTGGGAGTGCAAGTTAAATATCTCTCCTCAAAGCTGCAAGATTTAAAATGCAGGTCAGTCTTACCCCACCTACAAGCTTTACCTATTTTATCTCTGTGGTACAGCTCATGAGATGGAGGTGTCTCATTTTATTCCATTGGTCTATTTTTTCATTTCTTTTTGTTCTAATTCAACCGATTCATGAGAAATATAATTTCTTTTTATCTTAATTAGGTTTTGGTTCACATTCAATGCATGTACATACTGGGCAATTTTTATGTCCGTTTTAAACATATGTATATCTTCAAGCATTTTTTCCTTAATTTTTGCTAAAATTCTCATAACTTTTTAGATATAATCCCAGTCAACTTCCTAATCATACTAAGCATTAGTCACTTGCAATAAAAACTTAGAGTCAGGGTATTCAACAACTACCAGGAACTGGTTCTCTTCTCTCTCCTTGTGTGTCCCAAGATCAAGCCCATATCAGCCTCTGTGGCAAGTAACTTTACCTGCTGAGCCAACTTTCTTGTCCTCTTCACTTATAAATGAGTCGTGACTTACCAGTTTAAGGACATGCATGGAGAAAGTAGAACCAAATGCAGGCACTCCAGTCACCTATACATGTTCACCTTTTGGTGGGGTTACATAAAGTGTAAACTTCTTTTAGCTTGACGACATGAATTTATTTAAATAATGTATTCCAGATTTATGCTTATGGCTAGTGATAGCTATGTGAGCCCATTTGAAACGATGAGATATCAACTATGTATTTGGGTAGGACTTTGTACTGGTTTTTTGGAAGGGGACACTTTGGCCTGAATGTGTCTTTTGTTAAGTTTACATCCCATCTTCACCTATCATGTGTAGAAGACAGAAGATTCACCTGTATTTGTGACTCTTTATGACAGGTTGGGATTATGGGTAACTCTACCAAGTCTTAGGAGCCTGACTGCCTAATCATGGTTTGATTATAAGATTAAAACAAAGTTTTATCTCATTTGAGAAATCTAAGGGTAATCTTGTCAGCAACTGGATGTAGCTTCCACTTGACTTAATATAATTTACAAAATTAAACCCCTAGTAAAACACTTTTGATATTAAATAATTTTGATTAAAATGACTTGATTTCATAACCTCTTGCATGGAAATTGAAGTATATGGTAAAATATGTCCTTTCATTGTTGAAGGAAAACATTTTCTCCACAGAATATAGGTATATTTTACTTCTCAGTTAGAAGTTAAAATAGCTTTAGGAAGAAATATGCACCTTGAGAGTAAACTGGTCCAAGTACATCGCTGTGACAATTATATACTCAATTCATGTAATTCCAAAATTAATTTTTAAAAGGATTAGTTTTGTATGTGATGGTAGGAATTGAATAGAGGTTATAGTTTGAATATAGTAAATTATAGATTGGATATACTTTTAGAGAAGTATTTGTTTTTTAGCTAATTTTTTTTACACTCCATATTTTATTCCTCCCCACCCCTGTCCACCCTCCAACTGCTCCACATCCCATGACTCCTCCCCACCCCTTGTCTTTACTTGGATGTCCCCAGCCCCACCTGACCTCTAAACTCCCTGGGTCCTCTACTCTCTTGAGGGTTAGGTGCATCATCTCTGAATGAACACTGACCCAGCAGTCCTCTACTGTATGTGTGTTGGGGGCCTCATGTCAGCTGGTGTACGCCAGATTTTGAAAGATCTTGGGGGTCCATATTAATTGAGACTGCTGTTCCTCCTACAGATTCACCCTTCTCCTCAGCCTCTTCCAGCCATCTCTAATTCAACAACAGAGGTTCGCAGCTTCTGTCTGTTGGTTGGGTGCAAACATCTGCATCTGACTCTTTCAGCTGCCTGCTGGGTCTTAGAGAAGTATTCTTAAATAACTCTATATCACTCACAAGCAAACAAAGATACTAAAAGTTGACCTTATTCATAATATTTAAAGATGAAGTATAGCGGGTAGGATTGTTCAGTGGAGAAAGACCTTGGCACTCAAGCCTCGGCATGTGAGGTGGATCATTGCAACCCAGATATAAAATAAACGGATGGAAGCAATATGTATTAGTAGTGCTACCATGAAATGGGAGTTGAAGGCAAGGGAATAGACATTAAACTCATGGATTGACTGTGCTGGAGTACTCAGCTTGGTAAAAGCAGGAGACGTGACCGACCTATCAACAAGGTAGAAGATGAGAGCAACGTTGTTCCCTCATTTTCATAGTTATACTGCAGCAAGTGTAGACCTACACTGCAAGCATGAACTATGAATGTGCACATGCTCACACAAACACACACACACACACAAACACAGAAACACACACACACACACACAAACACACACAGTGTATTTCCCTCCAACAAGCACACCATCTTTATTTTTTTTTTAAGGATTTTTCACTTTACTGACCAAAAATAAAATTTCAATGGCAGAAAATGAACCTACCCCATAAATTAGCCATACTTTTCTTCCATTAGTGTATTTTATATTACTTGTAAATTTAAAATGTAAATGACCTTTGGCAACCTTCACCATTTCACAGAAAACTTTTCTATATCTTGTGCAAAAGAGAGTTAAGTGATTTTATTTTATCGAGATGAATTCTGCCAAAAGGATATCCGGCTTTCTGCTGCCTCAGTGCTGCTTCTGCCTTTCCTTTATGTGTAAAGGCAGCTGAATGAAGTGTTGATTTTGGAGAATGAGCTTTCTAAATCTAGTTCTTATAAAGGAGACTCGAACAAATGCAAGGGTTGTGGGAGAAGCAGGTTTGGGGGAATTAGAAATAATCACCTAAGACAGGAAGTGCATTAGAAAAAGCAAGTGCTGCCTATTCTCATGCAGTACACACTTGCGAGGTGCAATACTGTGAACTCCTCAAGGACTTCCTCCCATCTGGTTTGCTTGTAGTCTGATTATTTTTGATCCTTATTACTATCAAAGAAATTGATGTTTATCAACACTGATGTTTCAGAAGGTAAACCCCTATGGGCATCCAATTACTTTCTTCTGCATCCAGCTTCTGGGGAAAGGAAATTGATTGACAGATGGCACTGGAGTGCAATCCTTTGGACCCAGCAGGGTGCATCCAGATTGATTCAATGTTGAGACTTCCAAGAATCTTCCAAATACGCCCTAGGGAGCTCTAATTGAACTCTAGGGGTCTGTGCTTAATCCACTTTCAACTCACCATGACTCCAGTCCTGAGGAAACCTCCAGAGGACTAGACAGGGCTTCTGACAACAAAAAAGTTACAGTAGCTAAAGCTGGTCTTTCTGTGGCATCAATAAATCCATCCTAGATAGGCTAAGACTTTTAGGTACTAAGGACTGCTTCTGCTTCTCCCCCTGCCTACTGTGGCTCTTATTCTGAATCTATTTGCACTGGTCTAACAGAGTATCCCAAACTGGATCCTTTATAAGCAAAGTAAACTTATTTTCCACAGTCCAGAAAGCTGTGAAGATGAAGATCAAAACACCTATAAACTTCAAATCAGCCACAGGGTAAAGCTTATGAAGAAAATGCCACTCTGTCAGGTATGCCCTTGTTTTCAGGTTCTTCTTAAGTTTTTGTGCACCCTCTGGGTCTAAGGCTAAATCCATTCGAGAAAGCTCCTGCAACTCTCTCTAGTTCTGTGTTTGAGAAATTATTCTTTTAGGATGCACTCTCACTGTTTTATACTAAGTATTTGCTTATTTATGGCAGCATGATTAAGGATAATGAAAGACTACTTTTACCTTAAATCTCACTTTTCATACCTATCAAGTGTTCAGGATGTATAATTTGAATGAAAGCATCCTGGCTTCAGTCCTTTACTGCACTATGTCTGCTGCCTTCTGAATAGAGAGTTAATGAGAAATGATGCCCTAGAGAAAATTATCTTGGGGGAGTCGAGAGGAACTATGTTTTGAAATACAAACATTGGAGGCTCTGTATTAGAAATAATTATTCTTGATATCTAATGCTATGGATTTCTTTATTGAAATTCTGTACAATGAATAGAATATTAGAAAATGAGTCTCAATTGTCAGCTACCTGCCTTAATAGTCTTTATAGAATACGATTGCATTTAAAATTACTGGAAAGATTAGAAAAAAATTTCCTGTGTCCCATGTCTAGAAAGCGCAGACATGCTCGTCTTGCCATAGCATGACATAAGAATTTCTCAATCCAGCTACATTTTAGTTTTTGAAGGAGTCCTAAGAGGGAAATTAGCATATGGCCAATTTGCTGGATGCCCAGAGGTCCTTGGATCCTGCTGATACATCTTTATCTGCTCATTAGGATTATGGCTTGAAATTTGGTTTACTCGGGTTTATGCTTATTACTCTAGAAGTCACTACACATTACTAGGGCAGCCTTTGAAGCATATGCAGATGAATGATAGCCATTCCCACGCATACATGTCTGCGCTGCTGTATATTTGATTAGCTTTATGGTTTTTATATGCTGATAAGGTTTCTTTTAGAAAAATTCAAAAACTGTATATGTCATTTAGTACTGAAATCAGCAGGTTGAAAAAAAACTCTTCTTGCTGTGATATGAATAAAACTAAATTTTGCCTTTTGTTTTAAAAGTTCATTTACTGGCTAGAACAAGACTTAATCTCAGATGAGAGTGGCTAGGAATCAAAAAATCTTAGCTCATATGCTCACTCATATTCTGTTTCTGTTAGGTCACAGATGAAAATATGATAATGCAGAATTCTCAGCACAATAAGGTATCATTTTCCTACATCATACATATCACCCTGCTACCAAGTAGAAAGAGAAAGTTTGAATTAAAGCCAAAAGGAAGCAGAACTTTGATAGGGGCAGGGGAAAAGGAGAGGGATGAGAGGTAGGTTCCCTCCATTTTAATTGAAAAAAAAAAAAGAAGACTTTTCTTTCCTTTTTAAAATAAAATTATTTTATTTATATTCCAAATGTTGCTTCCCTTCCAGGTCCCCCTTCCCAGACTTCTTCACCTCACTCCCCTTCCCCTTTGCCTCTGAGAGGATGCTCCCCTACCTACCCAACCCCTCAATCTCCACAATACCCCTTCCCCCAGCCAATGTCTCCCTTTCCTGGGGCATCAAGTCTATAGGATTAGGCACATCCTCTCCCCCCGAGGCCAGGCAAGGCAGTCCTCTGCTTCATATGTCATGGACAAATCCATGGATGCTTTCTGGTTGGTGGCTTAGTGTCTGGGAGCTCTGAGGGGTCCGGTTACTTGATACAGTTATTATTCCTATGGGGTTTCAATCCCCTTCAGCTCTTTAATCCTTTCCTTAATTCTTCCATAGGCGTACCTGACCTCAGTCCAATGATTGTAAGTACCTGCATCTGTCTCAGTCAGCTGCTGATAGAGTCTCTCAGAGGACAACCATGATAGGATCCTGTCTGTAAGTATAAAATGCACAAGTTTTGGTGCCTGACAGTGGAATGGATTCTAGGTTGTGTTAGTCATTGGATGGCTTTTCCTTTAATCTCTGCTCCCTTTTTCCCCTGGATTTCCTTTAGAAACAATTCTGGGTCAAAAATTTTGAAGTAGGTGGGTGACTCCATCCTTCCACAGGGAACTATGTCCATCTACTGTAGGTGATTTCTTCAGATTCCACCTCCTGACTGTTGGACATTTCAGCTAAGGTCATCCCTAGTGTGTCCTGGAAGCCTCTCACATTCCAGTTCTCTGGAACTTTCTAGAGTTTGCCCACAACACAACAGTTGCATATTTTTATTCATTTACCTAGCCGTCTCTCCTGTCTGTCAGCCCAATACCTGATTCTGTCTCCCTTTTGCCTCCCCCTTTGCTCTCCCACCAAGATCCTTCCCTTCCTCTGCTTACTTTGATGGGTTTGTTCTCCCTTCTAAGTGGGATTTAAGCATCTTCACTTGGCCCTTCTATGTGTAATGTAGGATGCAGAGTTGGTAAAACTCCAATTCTGTAGGCCCTCTTTTTTTTCCAAATGATGACATTCTATGCCAACAAATTAAACTCTCTTCACTGTGTGTAGTAAATAACCTGTGTGCTAATAAATGGAAAGTTACTTTATTTCATTTTGAGAAGCACATCAAGTCTGACATGGATACTGTGGCCCAGTGAGTGATTCTGGATGTGTCAGACTTCTTGAATACTCTTTCTCTCTTATTGTTTAATGTTAAAAAAATTATACAGCATGATAAGCATTATGATATATAGGTTCTGTTCGTTTGTCCGTAAATTTTCTTTGTGAGGTTCTATAAACATTGATTTATTGAAAACACTTTTCAAAATTAAATTGGCATTTGTATTGTATTATTATTACTGCACAAGAATTTTAAAAAAATATATTCCTCAACAGAGGAATGGATTCAGAAAATGTGGTACATTCACACCTGGAATACTACTCAGCTGTTAAAAACAAAGAATTCATGAAATTCTTAGGGAAATGGATGGAACTAGAAAATATCCTGAGTGTGGTAACCCAATCACAAAAGAACACATACGGTATGCACACATTGACAAGTGGATATTAGCCCAGAAGCTTGTAATATTCGATACAATTCACAGACCAAATGAAGCTCAAGAAGAAAGAAGACCAAGTATGGATACTTTGATCCTTCTTAGAAAGGGTAACAAAATACCAATGGGAGGAGATAAAGAGACAAAGGGTGGAGCAGTGACTGAGGGAAAGATCATCCAGAGACTGCCCCACCTGGGGATCCATCCCGTATACAGTCAGCAAACCCGGACACTATTTTGGATGCCAAGAAGTGCCTGCTGACAGCAGCCTGATACAGCTGTCTCCTGAGAGGCTCTGCCAGTACCTAAAAAATACAGAGGGGGATGCTCTGAGCCAACCATTGAACTGAGCACAGGGTCCCCAATTGAGAAGCTAGAGAAAGGACCCAAGGAGCCGAAGGAGCTTGCAGCCTCATAGGAGGAACAACAATATGAACCAACCTGTACCTCCTGAGCACCCAGGCTCTAAACCATCAACCAATAAGTACACATGGAGGGACCCATGGCTCTAACTGCATATGAAGCAGAGGATGGCCTTCTTGGACATCAAAGGGAGGAGAGGCCCTGGGTTCTGAGAAGGCTTGATGCCTCCGTATAGGGGAATGCCAGGACAGGGAAGCGGGAGTGGGTGGGTTGGCGAGCAGGGGTAAAACTATGTTGGCCACCATCAAGAAAAAATCTGGGGGATGCTCTTACATATATGTTAGCATAGAACAGATTGTATGATATTAATCTCACTGAAGAATCAAGCAGTTAGCTGGAAGGTATGAGATATTTTCATAGTCTTGCCATCTGACTGGCTCTCTGTATGACCTACCGTGTAACTTTTACACAGGGAGCCTGACTAGGCAAAGGACTGTGCATAAATCAAGATGGGGAGTAGAGATAATAATGTATTCTGCATCTCCGTTTTTTTAATAAAACATACTGTCCTCTGGGTTTCAGTTTCAGAGACCTCTACGATTAAAATATTTACAGTGTTGCTCTAGGTAAACATACACAATAAAGATCACTGGCAAATGGGAGGACAAAAGTAACCTTCAGGTTAAGGGGCAGACTTCCAGAAGATTAACACTTGTTTTCCTTCCTATATCGCCTCAGTTGCACATTTGGTTTGACAGTTATCAAGTGAAATTTGTCATCGGGAGAAAGGCAAGTTTTATTTAACATGTATTTGAAAATGTTGAGAACCTTTCCTCCGCAAATGTGTAGTTTTTGTTTGTTTGTTTGTTTCCTTTTTGTTTTTTTGCCTCTGTGATAATTGCTTGGCCACTATGAAAGGGGATTCTTAGCTTTCCTTTTCTGCTCGGGAAGATCATTCCAACTTGGGAAAGATGTTGATATGGATTTATTGGTATTTCAATCCATTTCATTGCTTTCCTTTCAAATGCTTTCATTCAAAGATTTCTTTTTTTATCTTTGATATATCACTCAAGAGGGTTCTTATTTTATATATCACAAGCTCACTCAATATATTTCTGTGAAAAATTTGAATAGCTCTGTGACTAATTGATGCTTGTTAGTGATTCCATGCTTTCCTAAAAAAAATTAGAATTTTTGTCTTGTACATCTTTTCTGTGTATCTCTTTTTGGTCACAAAACAAAAAGAAGAAAATGATCAAAATTTATGGATTTTAGAATTCTAGTTCCAAGCCATGTAGTAATTCATACTTGAAGACATCTTCATTGTATTGTAAGGATCCAATGACTCTACCAACTCTGTGTGACACTGGGGAAATGAGAGTGACAATATGCTTCAATATTTGAAGAATAATCTAGAATGAATTTGTGCTTGCTTAATAGCAATAAATAAATAAATAAATAAATAAATAAATAAATAAATAAAATCCAATGCAGGTACACCTGGTAGCTGACAACAAGCCCATAGACAGTAACACTGAAATAAAAATTTGGTATGTGTACATGGTTCTAGGGGTTTCTCAATATTATGAAATCTATGTCTTTAAAATAGAGAAAATATACTATATTTTAAAAATCAATTTCAGTTGCTAATGATAATACAATTTTGAAATGTAGCCTTTGAATAAAGCAGTAGGAATGAACTTTGCAATTTTTTTGTCTATATTATGTCATATCTATAGATTCACAAAAGGTGTATAGTTAATGCTTGAAATCTACAGTCAGGAGAAATACCTTCAGCTCTAGTACAGTGCAGGAGAAAAATACAGTGTTTCATTGCTCTGCTATACTCTGAATTATCTGAACTGGAACTAAGAGTAATTTAAAGGTGTTTACAGGGATAGTGATTTGGGGTACTGAGAAACAATACAAATTTAAATAATTTAAACATTTTTAAGTTCCAAGTTAATGTTTATTAATTAATAACAGTATGCCATTTGAATGTTTAAAATTAAAATTAAGAAGTATATTAACAGGGCAAAAGATCAGTTGAGCAGCTGGGACAGAAGTCTTTCTTGCACCAGGGAGCCAGGAGACTCCACAGCCTTCTGTATATAGCCCACCAGGAGAGAGAGAGATATCAGTGCTTTCACTTTTGAGCTCAGAGGAGTAAGGATACGGGCTTAAAGATCCACAGGAGGAACAAACTCCAGCCAGAGACAACAATGCTAACTAGCACCAGAGATAACCAGATGGCAAAAGGCAAGCACAAGAACCCTACCAACAGAAACCAAGGCCACATGGCTACATAAGAACTCAGTTCTCCCACACAGCAAGTCCCGGATACCCCCAACATACTAGAAAAGCAAGAATTGGATTTAAAATCATATCTCATGGTGCTGATAGAGGGCTTCAAGAAAGACTTAAATAACTCCCTTAAAGAAATACAGGAGAAAATCGGTCAACAGGTAAAAGCCCGTAAAAAGGAAACACAAAAATCCTTAAAGAAATACAGGATATCATGGGTCAATAGGCAGAAGTCCTTAAAGAAGAAACACAAAAATCCCTTAAAGAATTACAGGAAAACAAATAATCAAGTGAAGGAACTGAACAAAACCATCCAGGATGTAAAAGTGGAAGTAGAAACAATAAAGAAATCACAAAGTGAGTCATCTCTGGAGATAGAAAACCTTGGAAAGAATTCAGGAGTCATAGATGCAAGTATCAAAAACGGAATACAAGAGATAGAAAAAAGAACCTCAGGTGCTGAAGATACCATAGAAAACATTGACTCAACAGTCAAAGAAAATGCAAAATGCATAAAGCTGGTAACCCAAAACATCCAGAAAGTCTAGGACACAATGAGAAGACCAAACCTAAGGATTATAGGAATAGATGAGAGCAAGGATTTATATCTTAAAGGCCCAGTAAATGAGAGATTCCCATGAACATACAAGAAGGCTTCAGAACTCCAAACACTGGACCAGAACATAAAGTCCTCCTGGAACTTATTAATCAAAACACCAAATTACTAAACAAAGAAAGAATATTAAAGCAGTAAGGGATCAATATTCATAAGGGAAATTGGCCTGAAGTTCTCTTTCGTTGTTGGATCTTTGTGTGAATTTGGTATTAGTGTAATTGTGGCTTTGTAGAAGGAATTGGGTAGTGTGCCTTCTGTATCTATTTTGAGGAATAGTTTGAAGAGTATTGGTGTTTGGTCTTCTATGAAGGTCTGATAGAATTCTGCACTGAAGCCATCTGGTCCCATGCTTTTTTTGGTTGGGAGACTTTCTATGACCCTTTTTATTTCTTCTGGTGTTATGGGACTGTTTAAATGATCTATTTGATCCTGATTTAGTTTTGGTGTCTGATGTCTGTCTAGGAAACTGTCCATTTCCTCCAGATTCTCCAGTTGTGTTGAGTATAGGCTTTTGTAGTAGGATCTAATGATTTTTTGAACTTCCTCAGTTTCTGTTGTTAATATCTCCCTTTTCATTTCTAAGTTTGTTAATCTGTATACTGTCTCTGTGCCCTTTGGTTAGTCTGGCTAAGGGTTTATCTAGTTGATTTTCTCAAAGAACCAGCTCCTGGTTTTGTTGATTCTTTGTATAGTTCTCTTTGTTTCTACTTGATTGATTTCGGCCCTGAGTTTGATGATATCCTGTCTTCTACTCCTCCTGGGTGAAATAGCTTGTTTTTGTTCCAGGGATTTCAGGTGTGTCATTAAGCTGTTAGTGTATGTTCTCTACATTTTCTTTTTAGAGGCACTCAGGGCTATGATTTTTCCTCTTAGCATTGCTTTCATTGTGTCCCATAGATTTTGGTATGTTGTATCTTCATTTTCATTAAATTCTAAAAAAAAGTCTTTAATTTCTTCATTTCTTCCTCGACCAAGGTATCATTGAATAGAGTATTGTTCAGTTTCCACATGTACGTGGGTTTTCTGTTGTTTTTGTTGCTATTGAAGACCACTTTTACTCCATGTTGAGAAAAAGGTATATTCTTTTGCTTTAGGGTAAAATGTTCTCTATATATCTGTTAAATCTAATTGGTCCAAAGCTTCAATTAGTTTCACTGTGTCCCTGTTCAGTTTCTGTTTTCCTGATCAGTCCATTGAGGAAAGTGCAGTGTTGAAGTCACCCACAATTATTGTGTTAGGTGCAATGTGTGCTTTGAGCTTTAGTAAAGTTTCTTTTATGAATGAGGGTGCCCTTGCATTTGGAGCATAGATGTTCAGGATTGAGAGTTCTTCTTGGTGTATTTTTCCTTTGACCATCAAGAAGTGTTCCTCAGAGTCTCTTTTGATGACTTTGGATTGAAAGCCAATTTTATCTGATATTAGTATGGCTACTCCAGCTTGTTTCCTGAGACCATTTGCTTGTAAAATCGTCTTCCAGCCTTATACTCTAAGGTAAAGTTTGTCTTTGACACTGAGGTGTGTTTCCTGTATGCAGCAAAATGTAGGGGCCTGTTTACATATCCAATTGGTTAGTTTATGTCTTTTTATAGGGGCATTGAGCCCATTGATGTTAACAGATATTAAGGAATAGTGATTATTACTTCTTGTCTTGCCGACGGAATCCAAGAACACATCAAAATGATCATCCACCATGATCAAGCAGGCTTCATCCCAGGGATACAGGGATGGTTTAATATAAGGAAATCCATCAATGCAATCCACTACATAAACAAACTCAAAGAAAAAAAACATATGATTATCTCATTAGATGCAGAAAAATCATTTGACAAAATTCAGCATCCTTTCATGCTAAAAGTCTTGGAAAGAACAGGAATTCAAGGCACATACATGAACATATTTAAAGCAATATACAGCAAACCGGTAGCCAACATCAAACTGAACGGAGAGAAATTTGAAGCAATCCCACTAAAATCAGGGACTAGACAAGGCTGTCCTCTGTCTCCATATCTTTTCAATATA
The DNA here is from genome assembly GCF_947179515.1 of Apodemus sylvaticus. Taxonomy (NCBI): domain Eukaryota; kingdom Metazoa; phylum Chordata; class Mammalia; order Rodentia; family Muridae; genus Apodemus; species Apodemus sylvaticus. The sequence goes on from NC_067480.1 coordinate 96,068,574, forward strand.
GTACTTGAATTTCTAGCTAGAGAAATTAGACAACATAAGGAGATCAAGGGGATACAAATTGGAAAGGAAGAAGTCAAATTATCACTATTTGCAGATGACATGATAGTCTACTTAAGTTACCTGAAAACCTCCACCAGAGAACTCCTATAGCTGATAAACAACTTCAAAAAAGTGGCTGGTTATAAAATCAACTGAAGCAAATCAGTTGCCTTCCTATACTCAAAGGATAAGCAGACTGAGAAATAAGTTAGGGAAATGATACCCTTCACAATAGCCACAAACAATACAAAGTATCTTGGTGTGACTCTAACCAAACAAATGAAAGATTTATATGACAAGACCTTCAGGTCTCTGAAGAAGGAAATCGAAGAAGACCTCAGAAAATGGAAAAATCTGCCATGCTCGTGGATTGGCAGGATTAATATAGTTAAAATGGCCATCTTGCCAAAAGCAATCTACAGATTCAACACAATACCCATCAAAATCTCAACTCAGTTCTTCACAGAGTTAGAAAAAGCAATTCTCAAATTCATCTGGAATAACAAAAAAAACAGGATAGCTAAAACTATTCTCAACAACAAAACAAATTCTGGATGAATCAGTATCCCCCACTTCAAGTAATACTACAGAGCAATAGTGTTAAAAACTGCATAGTATTGGCACAGTGACAGACAAGTGGGCCAATGGAATAGAATTGAAGACCCAGAAATAAATCCACACACCTATGGTCACTTGATCTTCGACAAAGGAGCTGAAAACATCCAGTGGAAAAAAGATAGCCTTTTCAACAGATGGTGCTGGTTCAATTGGAGGTCAGCATGCAGAAGAATGCGAATTGATCCATTCTTATCTCCATGTACTAAACTTCACTCCAAGTCGATCAAGGACCTCCACGTAAAACCAGACACTAAAACTAATAGAAAAGAAACTGGGGAAAACCCTTGAGTACATGGGCATAGGGGAAAAATTCCTGAACAGAACACCAATAGCTTATGCTCTAAGATCAAGAACTGACAAATGGGACCTCATAAAATTACAAAGTTTTCTGTAAGGCAAAGGACACTGTTAAAGAACAAAACAGCAACCAACAAATTGGGAAAGGATATTGACCAACTTTATATCTGATAGAGGGCTAATATCTAATATATACAAAGAACTCAAGAAGTTAGTCCCCAGGGAACCAAATAACCCTATTAAAAAATGGGGTACAGATCTAAACAAAGAATTTTCACCTGAAGAAATTCGGATGGCCGAGAGGCACCTTGAGCAGTGCTCAACATCATTAGTCATTAGGGAAATGCAAATCAAATCAACCCTGAGATTTCACCTTATACCAGTCAGAATGGCTAAGGTCAAAAACTCAGGAGATTGCAGGTGTTGGCGAGGATGTGGAGAAAGAGGAGCACCCCTTCACTGCTGGTGGGTATTGTAAGATGGTACAACCACTATGGAAATCAGTCTGGCGGTTCCTCAGAATACTGGACATGACACTTCCAGAGGACCCTGCTATACCTCTCCTGGGCATATACCCAGAGGAATCACCAGCATGCTCCACTATGTTCATAGCAGCCTTATTTATAATAGCCAGAAGCTAGAAAGAACCCAGATATCCTTCAATGGAGGAATGGATACAGAAATTGTGGTATATATACACAATGGAGTACTATTCAGCAATTAAAAACAATGAATTCATGAATTTTTTAGGCAAATGGTTGGAACTGGAAAATATCATCCTAAGCGAGGTAAGGCAATCACAAAAGAATACACATGGAATGCAATCATTGATAAGTGGATATTAATTAGCCCTGAAGCTCTGAATACTGAAGATACAATTAGCATATCAAATGATTCCCATGAAGAAGGAAGAAGAGGGCCCTAATCCTGGAAAGGCTTGATCCAGCATTGTAGGGAAGTACCAGGACAGAGAAAAGGGAGGGGGAAAAATAGGAGAATGGAGAAAAGAGGACTTATGGGACATAATCGGAGGGGGGGGACTGGGAAAGGGGAAAGCTTTTGTAATATAAACAAAGAATATAGAAAATAAAACTAATTTTATATATATATAAAATTTTAAAAAGGGCCGTAAAAAAGGTATCCCAATATAGTAGAATATTTCTAATATATATTCAAATACAAAGGTGATCTAAATGAAATTATCAAATAACTGAAGAAGCCAAATCTCAATTTGGCATTTCTTTTCACCAAATAATCAATCCTTCCAGTACTGGAATTGAGTTACATCTAATGGACTTATTGGCCAAAAGGGGTACAATGGGAATCATCAATAACCCATGATATTTGCAAATCTATCGGTTGTTGTTGAAAAGCTGGCCATAAGACACTGTTACTAATGAAAACACTCCCCCCCCCCCCCCCGCAACTCACTGAGCATGGAAAAATAAACTGCTGTGTACACAGAGCCTACTATTCTATATGCTAGCCTTTTTGGTACAGGTCTGCATTTTACCAACCACAATAAAGTGTTTACTTTTCAAATAATGTATAAATAACTTGAGACTATCAAAAACTATGAAATATAATTGTATAATAATTTTAAAGGGAAAATAAACTAAAGGACTGTAAAATTCTGTGGTAGATTTATTATCTTCATCGTTTTCTTTTCCTCTTCTGTGCTTAAGTACACAGGCCACTGTTCTTTAGTATTTGTAGATATTTTAACCTTACTTTAAATGTACACCTTACTTTAAAGTGCCTATATTTGACTAGAATCTACTAAATGTATTTAAATTAGTTTTTTATACTTGATACCCATGATGACCTTGTAAAGCAAGCTAATCATGTCTTGTTATTTAGGTACTGAGGTTTAGCATGCCCCATTTAAAAAAAAAAACAGTATACATTTAAAGATACAACTAATTATTATTTATTGACTTTTAATTATGTAACTTTTCATCTTCTTGTACAAGTTTTTCTTATCCAATGTGATAGTTTTTAAATTAATTTGTATCATAGAAAGATTCTACGGCTTTCACTGATTGCCACATGTTCATGCCTTAATTCGCTATGAATTTTCTGACTTGCTTTATTTCCCAAAGTAACTTCACTACTTAAAAAAGTATCTTACTCAACTAAAATTGATTTATATCATTTTCTTCCACCAGAATTTGTCACTTACTCATTTATTCTGATCACATTTGACAATCCGATTTATGTTCATGTATCCAAAATGACTTATAAAATGTTATTTTTTCAGTACTGCACCAAAGAAAAATAATTTTTTTATTTTCCCCCTAAATATATCAAGTGGGTATAAGAATGTTCACTTTAATTTTTACTGTCAACTGTACATGACCAAGAGTAACCTGTGAAGCAAGAGTCACAAATGAGCAATGACCCAGTTCAGATGGACCTATGTAATATCTGTGCAGAATGGTCTTGAGTATTGATTGTTGTGATAAAACACATCCCACTGTGTATAGTACTGTATCTAGGAAGGTATTATTGGGTAGTATGAGAAAATTGCCTGAGCAATTCAATAAACATGACCCTCATGGTGATGTTACTAGGTTCATGCCTCGATTTCCTATCCTGACTATCTTCAGTGATGGACTGTTAACTGGATATATGAGCTAAACTAAACTACTTTCTCCCCAAGTTACTTTGCTCATCCTGAGTCATAGAAAATGAAAGCAAACTTGGCTTATGAGTAAAGGACCAGAATCTTTTTTTCTTCTTTGTATCTCCAGTGCCTAGGGTTAAACTCAGCAGACAATGTTACTTAAGGTTTTGGAATAAATACTTAAAACTTTCTAGGTGGTAAAGAAAAAACAATGGAGTAAAAAGTAACAGATATTTCTGAGTCCTATAAATTCTGCTGTACAGAATAGGCTCCCACAGAAATTAATTAGAAATTATAGTTATTAAATTAATTTGTATCGTAGTGTTTTTAGAGTACAATGGATGAAAATCACCAATTAATTCCAAACACCCTACTTAAAGCTAAATATCAATAGGCTCATAAATAGAATTGTTGTTTATTTTATTTGCTAATATGCCTACAAATTGAAGTAGTAGTTAACTAGTTTATTTATTACTTAGTCCCAGAGAAACATCAAGCTCTCCATTTTTTAGCCTTAGGAAACTAGATATACAAATGTGGGTCAATAATATCTGATGTTTTCTAAGAGTAAAATCTTAAAATAGCCCTTAATAACATTTCCAAAAAGTAATAATATATATCTTTACATTTGAATATAAATGGAACAGGACAAGGAAAATGATAGCAAAATAGGTTTTAAGTCAAGGTTTCATTAGCTAGCATTGACCAGCCTGGAATTAGCTACATAGACAAGGTTGACCTTGAAGTCATAATCTTCCTTAGTCTTCCAAGTCTTACAAGGAATAGAGTACTGGTTATACCATTAGGCTCTGCGTCACACTGACTTTTTAATCTAAATGAACAAAGCTTCAAAAGTGTGTTTGATTTATTTATATACATATGGCAATGATATTTTAATTTTCTTTTAAAAATATTTATATGTCTGGGTGTGAACTTTTATTTGTAAGTATTGGGGAGGCCAAAGACAAACATAAGTCATTAGATACCTGGAGATAATGTTATAAGCACTTGTGAGCTGTCTGACAATGATGCTGGGACCAAATTTGTGACCTCTGCATGCACAGCATGTATGCTTGATTGCTGAGCCATCTGTCTAGCCTTTCCAAGCAATATTATTTTAACTTTTAGGCTAACAAAAGAAAGCTATGCTAATAAATTATATGCATACAACTCAGGAAAAGGTAAGGATAATAATCAATAGATAAAATTCTAATCACAGAAAAGGTGATACATTTGCTAATGTAAAGACAAGGTAGATTAATCTAAAATTAGTTTCTTCTACTGTGAGTTATTGAATTTATTTAGTGAATATTAAATAATTGTTTGTAGTTAATAAGTAGATTTGCTCACTCTCAGTTAGCACTTACCTACTTCACTGTAGAAACTTAGCACTGTTTTAAAGTTAATTCATAGAAGTGCTCTCACCTTTTGTCTCAAAAATCCCTAACTGTTATCCATAAACTTCTGTTCTTCTGAACCATTTTACATAAAACATTTCCCACTGATGTGTCCTTAGTAAATAAGAAAGGGCTCATGAATGTGTCAGAGGAATAACTGAGAAAGTAGATTCATATAGACATCAGGGTAAGGAAAAGATTATATGCACCCATATTACATAAAATATTTCAGCACGGAGTTAAGTCTTTGGTTTCTACTAATTTCAGTTTGGCTTCCCAAACACAATATTATTCAGTACAATCGACTTTTTATTCTGATATGCTCCTTTTTTTTCTTATTTTTAAGCCATTTTTATACTTTATATGACAATGCTTTTATATAATCTATAATTTTCTTTTCAAACACTATTGATCCCATTTTCCAGAGTAAAAAAATATATGGCAAAGTATTTTGTTTTTTCTTTGGTTAAATTCTCTCTCTCAAAAAAAATTCTCTCTCTCTCTCTCTCTCTCTCTCTCTCTCTCTCTCTTTTGTCATACAGTACACCCTAACTACATTTTTCTCTCATTGCACTCCTCCCTGCCTCTTACCATTTCCTTTCCTTTCCAGATCTACTCTCTTTCCCTCTCCCTTAAGAAAACAGCAGGTCTACAAGAGACAACTATTCAATACAACAAAATACAAGAAGATAAGGCAAGAACCCTCATAGCAAAGCTTGACACAGCAACCCAACAGGAGGAAAAGAGTCCCAGGAGCAAGCAAAAGAGTTAGAGAAACATCTGCTCCCAATATAAAGTATCCCACAAAGACACCAAGGTAACAGCCATAATATATACATAGTGGACCTGGAACTAACATACTCAGGATCCAAGATTCAGTCACTTTGTGCCTTTATGTGCCTGGCTTAGTTGATTCAGTGTTCCATATTCTCCTGGGGTCCTCCATTCTTTCTAACTTCTATAATCTTTTCTGATTCTCTTATAAGGGATCCCTCCAGCTCTGAGGAAAGGACTCAAGAGAATCCTCAAAATTAGACCCTCTAGTCTTTATGTGGGTCTCTGCATCTGCTACTGAAGTAAGCCTCTTTCTAAATATTATATATTTTACAAAGATTGCATATATGGACAAACACAATACTAATAATTAAATGAAGGAAAAGGAACAAAATTGTTGATGAAGATTAACCTTAAAACAGTAAATTAAACTATTTAAAAATGAACCACAACTTATGGTGACTGTGATTGGATTGTTTGACATGACTTACAATCTTGGTATATGGTGCAGGTGGAAGTAGAAAGTTACTGAGGGTGAATTTCACAACATTCTAGGCATGTGTGTAACTTTTAAACTATACCTTTAGGCCTCAAGCAAAATTCTCATTGATAGATCTCTTTTGGTAGTTTTCTTTGATTATTTAATCATTTTGCAATAAAACCATAGATCCTTATAGTTTCTGGAGGTAGAGTGGAAATAGCTTTTACTAATTAGGGTATACTAATGTGATTAGATAAGTCAATTCTGTTTTGAGTTTAGAACAAGACAAATACCAAATTTAATTTAGCATTATTTCAGCAATAAAACAATAATAGCTTTTTTATTAGATATTTTGTTTACATTTCAAATGTTATCACCTTTCCTTCTTCTCCCCTAAAAACCCACTGTCCCATCCCCTCTTCCCTCACCCCCACTCACTAACCTACCCACTCCTGCTTCCCTATCCTGGAATTCCCCTACACTAGGGAAATGAGGCTTCACAGGACCAAGGTCCTCTCCTCTCATTGATGTCCAACAATGCCATCATCTGCTACTTATGCAGCTGGAGCCATGGGTCCCTCCATGTGTACTCTTTTCTTGGAAGTTTAGTCCCTGTGAGTTTAGGGGTACTGGTTGGTTCATATCGTTGTTCCTCCTATGGGGCTGCCAACCACTTCAGCTTCTTGGGTCCTTTCTCTAGCCTCCTCCATTGGGGACCCTGTGCTTAGTACAGTTGTTGGTTGAGAGCATTCCTCTCTGTATTTGTCAGGCACTGGCAGAGCCTCTTAGGAGACAGCTATATCAGGCTGCTGTCAGCAAGCACTTGTTGGCATCCCTAATAGTATTGGGGTTTGGTGACTGTATATGGGATGGATCCATAGGTGTGTCAGCCTTTCTTTCAGTCTCTGTTCCACACATTGTCTGTATCGCCTCCCATTTGTATAAATGTGTATATGTATTTCCCACACATCCATGCACCATACATACATGCACACACACACACACACACACACACACACACACACACATATACAAACACACACACACACACACACACACAGAGACAGACAGGAGAGAGAAAAAGAGAACGAGAGAGCATAAGAAACTAAGAAACTAGGTCTGCTTTCCCTTTTTTTTGCTTTAGTTTTGCTTTGAGTCATTATTTACCTCCATAATTTGGTTTTGATTAAAAATTAGTAAAAAATTCTTCCATATGGTACATTTCCTAGTGTATTGAAATGCCATTATTTTCATATGCAAATTTATGCTGACACTATTTCTTCATCAGTCTTAGCAGAGAAAAGGGCAATAGGAATAGTGGGTTGACATTCTCAGCTCGCTGCTTCCCACTGCTCTTGAGGTGAAAGCAATTTCTGTACAAAGAGTATCTATTCTGCACTGGCACCATTGTTATCAAGGCAGTTTAGGTCACATACTTAAGAAAAAGCTATTTAAAGAAATACTACAGTGATTGACTAGCTATAGACCAAGGCATCTGGCTTGGAAAGTGTCTCACGGGGAAAGATGCTTAAGCAGCTGCAGTTACCTGTCACTTGACTCACTGTGAGTAATTCTGAGAATGACAAGATCAAGCCATGATGGGTCAGGGGGAAAAGATCCAACAGTGGAACAGCCAGAGAGACAGAGTCTCACCAGAGCTGAAGAATTTGAAAATTTGTAGAGTAGATTCCACACTGACTCTGGTTGTTAATACTGTTTTTGAAATACAGAATACATCTAGGAGAGTGAATGTTGTATCTTACAAATAGAGGCCCTCTCCTCCAGCCAGTCACAAATTTCCCCTCTTGTCTCTTTTCATGCCTACTTTTGCTTCTCTTTATGATGTAGTTATCTCACAGTAGAAGAATTCTGAATTAAGGTTGAGCAAACCAGGGCATTTTTACCATTGATTTAATTGCTGTGAAGGTTAACATTCAATATAAACATTTGAAAAATCATACCCAATTTACTAGTATATCAAATGCGGTTAAAAATGTAGCCTGGAAATATCATTCTATGTCAAACTTATGAAAATGTTGAAATTGAGCATTTATTTCCTACAGATATATTTTCAATATTTTCCATAGGTAAACTTGCAGAATGAAGGTATGAATATGACTTTTATTACAATTTGTTGTAGCATCCCTGTTAAGCTGAAGTGTAATTGTGAGATAATATTTTATAGAAAAACTAATTGCCATGTTTTTATATTAACCATTTTAAAGATTAAACTGTGATTTTAAATCTATACAAAAATGTTTATAATAAAATATTTTATCATTATTTTTCCAATTTTTTTGTATTTAAAATATTTTCAAGGTTAGCCTCTTAGCCTTGGACAAATATTGAGGGGCTAATCCCTGGGAAAGGCTAATTCTTCTTTTCCCAGAAGTTGTTACTTTCCTGTAATTCTTCCTCTAGGTGTGGAATCTCTGGAAAATTTCCCCTTCTACATTAACAATTTCCATTGATATATTCATTGTTAAAATTTTGTTTATTAGCCATTTTTAGGAAAAACTGCTTTACAGCCTAGGTCCTGCTATTCTGGTTCTTGCAAACTTTCCATCCTACCTTCAACAATGTTCCTTGGCCCTGAGAGCAGGACTGACTGAGTCGGTTGTATATATATATATATATATATATATATATATATATATATATATATATACACACACACACACATATATATATACACACACACATATATATATATGTGTGTGTGTGTATGTATGTATATATATGTATATATTTGTATATATATGTATATATGTGTGTATATATGTATATATGTGTGTATATATGTATATAAACACACATGTTTATATATGTGCATGAACATGCAATCATACATACATTAAATATGCATGCATGTTACAAAAATAATCTAAGAAATAAGAGTCTATCAACTTGCAGAGGAGTACTAGAAGGGGTTTGAGGAGGAAGAGGTGGGAAAAGCTAGAGAAAGATTTAAGCATTTTAACAAGGACAAAAAACAAACCTTCAGAAATGCTTGTTATTATAAAGAAACAACAGGAAAGTGGGGTGAATTGTAAGTAATGACAGCTACTCCATTTTGAAAATACACACAGAAATAAAAAAAAATCAGATAAATGCACTTTAGTAAAAAGGTTTCCCATTAAGAATTAATTATTTTCCAAGTTTTCTTTTAGTAAGCTGCATTTGCTTGCTTGTTTAATTATTTATTTATATATGTATTCTGAGAAACTTTAGATGTAGAACTGGTTAAAGAGAAAAATCCTACCTTTAAATATGTTATCATAATCCTGCTTCCAGATTTCTTTTATACGATATATTTTTTATTTACATTTCAAATGATTTCCCCTTTTCTAGCCCCCTACTCCCCGAAAGTCCCATATGCCCCCTTCTCTCCCCCTGTCCTCCCACCCACCCCTTCCCACTTTCCCGTTCTGGTTTTGCTGAATACTGCTTCACTGAGTCTTTCCAGAACAAGGGGCCACTGCTCCTTTCTTCTTGTACCTCATTTGATGTGTGGATTATGTTTTGGGTATTCCAGTTTTCTAGGTTAATATCCACTTATTAGTGAGTGCATACCATGATTCACCTTTTGAGTCTGGGTTACCTCACTTAGTATGATGTTCTCTAGCTCCATCCATTTGCCTAAGAATTTCATGAATTCATTGTTTCTAATGGCTGAATAGTACTCCATTGTGTAGACATACCAAGTTTTTTGCATCCACTCTTCTGTTGAGGGATACCTGAGTTCTTTCCAGCTTCTGGCAATTATACATAGGGCTGCTATGAACATAGTAGAGCATGTATCCTTATTACATGCTGGGGGATCCTCTGGGTATATGCCCAGGAGTGGTATAGCAGGATCTTCTGGAAGTGAGGTAGCCCGTTTTCTGAGGAACCTCCAGACTGCTTTCCAGAGTGGTTGTACCAATTTGCAACCCCACCAGCAGTGGAGGAATGTTCCTCTTTCTCCACATCCTCGCCAACACCTGCTGTCTCCTGAATTTTTAATCTTAGCCATTCTGACTGGTGTAAGGTTACTCAAAGGATAAGCAGGCTGAGAAAGAAATTAGGGAAATGACCCCCTTTCACAATAGCCACAAACAGTATAAAGTATCTTGGGGTGACTCTTACCAAACATGTGAAAGATCTGTATGACAAGAACTTCAAGACTCTGAAGAAGGAAATGGAAGAAGACCTCAAAAAATGGAAAAACCTCCCATGCTCATGGATTGGCAGAATCAATATAGTTAAAATGGCCATTTTGCCAAAAGCAATATACAGATTCAATGCACTACCCATCAAAATCCCAACTCAATTCTTCACAGAGTTAGAAAGAGCAATTCTCAAATCCATCTGGAATAACAAAAAACCCAGGATAGCTAAAATTATTCACAACAACAAAAGAAATTCTGGGGGAATCAGTATTCCTGACCTCAAGCAATACTACAGAGCAATAGTGTTAAAAACTGCATGGTATTGGTACAGTGACAGGCAGGCAGATCAATGGAACAGGATTGAAGATCCAGAAATGAACCCACACACCTATGGCCACTTGATCCTCGACAAAGGGGCTGAAAACATCCAATGGAAAAAAGATAGCTTTTTCAACAAATGGTGCTGGTTCAACTGGAGGTCAGCATGCAGAAGAATGCGAATTGATCCATCCTTGTCTCCTTGTACTAAACTTAAATCCAAATGGATCAAGGACCTTCACATAAAGCCAGACACTCTGAAGCTAATAGAAAAGAAACTGGGGAAGACCCTTGAGGATATCGGTACAGGGAGAAAGTTTCTGAACAGAACACCAATAGCGTATTCTCTAAGATCAAGAATTGACAAATGGGACCACATAAAATTACAAAGTTTCTGTAAGGCAAGGCACACCATCAAAAGGACAAATCGGCAACCAACAAATTGGGAAAAGATCTTCACCAATCCTACATCAGATAGAGGGCTCATATCCAATATATATAAAGAACTCAAGAAATTAGACTGCAGAAAACCAAACAACCCTATTAAAAAATGGGGTACAGAGTTAAACAAAGAATTCTCACCTGAAGAACTTCGGATGGTGGAGAAGCATCTTAAAAAATGCTAAACTTCATTAGTCATTAGGGATCAGATAAACAGATCAATCAGAAAAAGCAGCAAACACAATTATTTATTTAATTAATTCATTCACTCTATATTGTGATTGCAGAAACCCCTTCTACTCCTCCCAGATCAACCCTCTTACCTCCCCTCTCCCATTTCCCTCTCCTCTTCTCTAGCACTGATTGACCCTTGGCTACCCACCTACCCTGGCACATCAAGACTCATGCTCTCCCACTGAAATCTGAAAAGGCAATCCAATTACAGAAAGGTATTAAAAGGCAGAAAACAGAGTCTGAGTCAGACACCACCCCCACTCGAATTGTTAAGAACCCACATGGAAACCAAGTTGTACTTCTGCTATGTATGTGTAGGGTGCCAAGGTCTAGTCTATGCCTGCTTTTGGGTTGGTGGTTCAGTCTCTGTGAATTACCATTGGCCCAGGAGAGTTGTCATTGTAGGTACTGTGTGACCCCTCCTGCTCCCTTAATCCTTCCCTTGATTTTTCCACAAGACTCCCTTGATCTTTATCATACCACAAGATCATTGGTTGACTTATGTCCTTAGCAGTTTTGTTCATAACAGTCAGAAATTGGAAACAACCTAGATGCCCCACAACTGAAGAATGGATAAAGAAAATGTTGTACATTTACACAATGGAATAGTATTCAACTGTTAAAAACAAAGTCATCATGAGTTTTGCCGACAAATGGATGGAACCTGAGACTACCATTCTCAGTGAGATAACCCAGACCCAAAAGGATATGCATGGTATGTACTCACTGATAAGTGGATGTTAGCCATAAAGTACAAGATACCTACTCTATACTCTACACACCAAAGAAGCTAAACAAGAAGGAAGGCCCGCTTGAAGATGCTTGAATATCATAATGAGAAGGCACCTATGTGGTAACCAGACAATGAGTCCTGGCCAAAAGCCTGAGCATTGTGCGAGGCTGGTTTAAGACCTTGAAACTTTAGCAGCATGCAAAATCTCTATGTGTAGTATAAATCTAGTTCTGACATTGCCACTACCATGCCAAACTAAGACAAGTTGTAAGATAAAAGTTGGTCTTAAATATAAAAATCTAAATGTCAAAGCATTACCTATAGCCCTTGATCCCAGATGATGTGATAACCTTCAAGTCCTCGTTTCCTATTTGCCCATCTACCCAAGTAACCAAACACCAACTTCATTAGCTTCTTTGACCTCCCTATACCCAGTGTTCATTCTTCCATATTAGAGCATACCTGCACTGCTCCTTTTAGGGAGAAGAGACCTTTCTTTTTCCTCTATGAGACCTCTCGAACATCCTTCTATCTCTGTGAAAATGTCTTTGTAGACCTCACTAGCTAGTTCTCATACTGCCTGTGTACCATTGTAATCACAGTAACTCCTGAAATGTACAATCATTTAAGTGATTTTTAAATTATATATATATATATATATATATATATATATATATATATATATTTCTCTTTCTAATTTCCTCCCTACAGTCCATTCCACATTCTCCGAGTCCTTGCTTAATCTCATATTCATTGCTTTTTGTCTCTTTTCCATTAATTTTTGGTGTTTTTGGTGTTGGTAGTGTGCATGTGTTCCTATTATATCAATACAATCTGCTCAGTATATATAAAGCTATGAGTATGATATAATTTCATGCTGGGTACTTGACATTAGATAATTAATTGGTAGGCTTCTTAATTTTTACATTATCTTACTTTTCTATTAATTGATGAAAGGAGAGAGTTCATTAGTATTCTACATTAGAGCACTGTGAACTCAAGCTACACACTGGCATGCTGCTGTTTTCTCTAATTTATACGACACTGAATTTAGTTTTTTTCCTAACCAGAGTCCACAAATAGTTCTTTAGTATAATTAAACAATGTAGAATTTGTACATAAATTCAATTGGATTAAGTCAAGAATATTTGTGAGCTTAGAAAATGGTTTAAAAATTTAAAGAATGGCTATATAACCCAAATAGGTTTGTGGAGGTCAAGGTCTTACTAAAAAAGCAAGCAGCTGAAATGAACCAAAACAATAATAGTAAGAAATTTCTTTTTTAATATTTTAAACTAACTATTTCCTTGAAAATAAACACTGATAATTTGATTCAGTTATCTCTAGATTTTTAAAAAATTATTCAAGTGTTAATACCCAGAGCCCTATTGTTTAGTCACTTCTTCAAAGTCCTTATTTGAAAGGCCTGTTTTATTGTTTAGTTATGTGTACATGTGTGTCTGTGTGGGAGACTATGTCTGTGAATACAGGTACTCACAGAAGCCACAAGAGGACAACAGATACGTTGGAACTAGAGTCTCAGGTAGGTGGGAAGTAGCCAACATTGGTATTGGGAAAGAAATTCAAATCTTACACATGTGCAATATATACTATTAGTCACAGTATAATCTCCCAATATGCTGCAAGTACCACTCCTTGCAAACATTACTTGAAATTGAGAAGGAAATATGTGCTAGGATTCATTAATGAATAAACTTCTTAGAAGAACACTTTATATTGAAACCCAATGCAGGGTTTATTTGTGAAGAACACTAGTCTCAAGTGAATAAATGGTTTATTATCCTTTTAGACTAAATGTAAGAGCTAAGTATTTAATAACTACTTCATGAAGAGAAATGTATTCAAGTGTGTGAGAATCATTAGCTGCACACAAAATGAGAAGAAAGTAGTTGCCAGTGGTGAATAATTCCAAAGTAATATGTGTTTTACTAAATATTTTGTGTAGTACAGATGTTTACACATTTTGAAAATCACCTTATATCACTTTATCCTCTGATCTTAAATAAAATTGTAAGTGCTATTCAGAAGACCATCTGATTGCTCCCAGAGAAGAAACAAATGATATTGCAAGACTGATGCTGTTCTGGTACTGTAGTCAAGTTTCACACAATTCTTTTGAATTCTGGTGAGATTCAACTTTAAATGTAATAGCACTGACAAACTGTTGTTATTTTTAGCTCAATGCAGTAACACTTCACTAGTGTTAGAGCTGTCCTGACTAGCATGGTGACAGTTACAGCTTTAATTGGGATTATTCCTGGCATAAGTCATGCAAAGCAGCAGGGTAGGTTACATTGTCCTGGCATCTGACCTGTATCTTGCTCTTGTGACTTAACAGAATGTGAGGCTACTCAGCACATGTAGCACTGTAGATATCATCTTTTCTAAGAGAATGTTTCCAAGATGCTGTGGAAATATATACATCATTTCTTCCTGGCATTATAGCTTCTTTCCATAGAAATGAAAGAAATGCATAGCAAAGAAATGCATAGCACTATGCATTCATCTTGATCAGCACCATACTAAACTTTAAATAGTTTCTATGGTGATTTTCAAAGATAAACAAACTCTAAGAATATTCAAAAATATTGAAAACTAAGAATTTCTGCTTGCATAGAGATTGAGTAGACTATATCAACATTTAGCCAAATGTGCCTATCATTCACCCAATAAACACTTCGTTTATTCTTGCTATATATTTTTAAAAAAACAGTTAAGTAATGAATCCCAAGGTTACTTGAAAAAAAACACAATCATTACTATTATAATGCTATCTTCAAATTTAACATTAAATAATTTCAGCTGATATGCTGGATCTGTGGCACATTTGGTAGAGTTCAAGACTTGTATACAAGATACCCTCTGTTCTCTTTCCATTGGTAACAACAGCAACAAAACAACAACAACAGTAACAAGTATATCAAGTGATTCTTCTAACTCTAACCAAAGCAGTGGCAACAAAACTGATGGTTATTCGAGTCTGCTTTGGTGACAGAGATGATGGCTGCCTACACTATTCCATTTTCTTCCTCTTCCTCAGTATCAACATCCTGATGAAGAAAGAAAGCAATGTGTCAGAAAAAATTATAACAAAATACACATATATTTTGGAATCTTTCTTTTAGCCATGGGAGAATGAGATGCAAATAAAATCATTCTTAATATTTCTGAGAAAGCTTTTAGAAGGTTTTATTCCAGCTAGCAAATGCTTCATTTCCCTTGTCTTATTTCTTAGATTTACCTCTTTTACTTTCAAAATAGCATTTGAATCCTCAGGGAGGACCTTGGGACAATAAGATGATCACAAACAACTTTTGACAGGTGTAGTCAAAAGAGGGAGGATTCAAAAGATATGAGTTTCTATAGAGTACATTCTTCTTCATAACTGAGAAGAATAGAGAAACTATACAGTGATTTTAACAATTATCTTATCACTAGAGCAGAATAACCTTCCAAATTTGGGAATGGACATATATTCATTCTTATATCTACTTTGAAATGCACAATCTAGTTACCATTAGATTGCTCTAAAGAGATCGCTTCTCGGCCTTTTGGCTAAGATCAAGTGTAGATTGCTCTAAAGAATTGCCCAGACTCAGCACATCTGCAGAGTTTGTGTGATCAGATGCATGATGGGCTCTCATTTCTTGCTCCACACAGCTGGATCTCTCTACTACTAGTTAATGGTAATTTCACCTTTACTTGTTATCCATTTTTAAAATCATTTGTTCACAACCCAAACCACAACTAACATAAATTCTTCTTGGGATATTTTAGAATATGAATGCCTGGGTATAGGTTGATGGGGCCTAGTCAGTTAAAATAACATACTAAGTATGTTATAACATACAAAGTATTGGTGGCCAAAGAACATTCATTTTTAATTAATCATTCGTTAGCCCACTTCCTATACTGTTATGGTCTTTTTTGTTTGTTCTATATTTTATACTATACATTGTATAATATATAATCGAGATTTCAAATATGTAGAAAATGTGAAATTTGTCTTTCTGAGTCTGGCTTATTTCTCTTAACATAATGGCATATATATGGACATATAACAAAATGTCATAGATATGCCATATATACATTCTTTTTATCTCTTCATCTGTGGTACACATCTAGGATTATAGCTTATATTGGATATTATGAGCAAGGCAGATATAAGCATGGGTGTCCTAGGTTCTCTGGTGTATTGACTTAAAATCCTTTCATTCTATACCCAGGAGTGTTACATCTGGATTGTACAACAGTTCTGCATGTAGTTTTCTAAGACATCCTCATGGTGTTTTCCAAAAATCCTGCACCAGGTACCTTCCCAACAGAGTGAATAAGGGTTCCATTTTGTCTACATTTTTGTAAGTATTTATTGTAATTTTTTCAGGTAAAACTCCAACATTTAGTCCCAAGAAACCATAGGGGAAAACAATGACTGGGCAGGTGGTACCAGTTCTTAGACCTTTGCTGGTAAGGTCAGAGGCTCTCTAGGCAGAGAGGCCGGATTGGTCCTGGCCTCTGTGTCCCCTGTGCTTGACAGAATGGTTCGCTTTGGGACTCATAGATTGGCCCTTTCCTTCTTTTGTACTTTGATGTTGCTCACAGATTCTAAGGACAATGCCTGAATGTTGTTGGTTTCCAGTTAATCCACGTCTGAATGCAAAGTTGTACCCATCCGGACATCTGTATGGACAGCTAGCCATTCCACTCTTCTTTTTAATTTGTCCTGCATCATAGGCTCTCTGGGGAGCAAGACTTGACTGCTGCTCGTCTCCAACTACTTTGGAACTGTGTGGATGGCGGTTCCTCTCAGGACTGGGGAGGTGGTCAAAGCTCCTTCCTTTCATACTGTGTGGATGTTGGTCACAGGTTCTCTGGGCATTAACACCCAGTGGTGCTTTTTCTCCAATCTCTCTGTATCTGAATGGAAGGTTGTGCCACTTGGAGTTTCCATGTGGACAGGAGCCCATTCTACTCCTTGTACTTTGACCAGAGTCACAGGCTTTCTGGTCAGCAAGCTCTAACTGCTGCTTGTCTCCAGTTACCCTGTGACGACATGCATGATTCTTTCCCTTGGGAGTGAGGAGGTTGTCAAAAGTTATTCTTTTCAGGATGTTCAGTTGATGGTCACAAGCTTGCTGAGCTATTGCGCCTGGCCTCCATTTCCCCTGTCCGTGACTGGATGGTTGTCTTTGGGACTCAGAAGGTGATGATGGCCCATTCTTTTTCTTTGTATTTTGATGGGGTTCAAAGGCTTTATATCCGATCTCTGGGTCTTGTTTGCCTCTAATTTCTTTGTATCTGAATGAATTGTTGTGACCCTTGGGGCTTTGATGTGGAGAGCCCAATTCCAACTTCAATGTGGAGTTATCCAAGTGGAATGTCGATTCCCTTTTAAACTCTTGTACCTGGGTCACAGGATCTATGGTGAGTTTTGATGGCTCGTTTTCATTATCCTCCAGGTTCTGGAGCAGAGTATTTATGCAGTATTGTAGCTCAACTGCTGTATTGTAGATGAGATTTTCCCTATCTACTTCCTCTTGTAGGTCCATATCTGATAGAGGGCTTTCATTCCTCAAAGAATCTCCCTGTCCCTGGAATTTTGGGCTGATGTTTTCAAATCGGACAGGATTTCTGGTGATGTTATTCAGTGAGCTTTTTGAATGAGCCACTCTGTCTCCAGCTATTTTAAAGTCCCCTGAGTTTTGAGTAGAAGGTGTTTGGAGATGGTCTACAGACTCAAAGCCCTTGAGAAAGGTATTGATGGCTTGCCCCTTGGGAATCTCAGTAGATGCCACACTCACCCTCCATGCATGAGGTAGCTCTTCTTTTACCTTCAGTATGTTGCTTTTTTTGGACATAGAGGGTGAGAACCTGTCTTCAGGGCTGAGAGTTGTTGCACTCAACTGGGGATGTGCTGAAGCTGCATCTTGAGACTGCTTCCAGGGTTCATGCTTGGCCATTCCTGGGCTGGTATTTGACTGCAGGGTGCCTCTCACAGTTGCTTGGATAGTCCCCCTCTGCTGGTGTTTTGCCTGCAAGCAGGAAGTATTGGGTTGAACACTCTTGCTACTCAGCCATTGATCTGGATTGGACCTTGTCGGCCCATGACTGGCAGCAGGTAGAGGGGTTCTTTGAGTCTCCCAAACCTCTGGACAGGAGTATTCAAACAGGGGACATTGCAGCCTGGCAGATGATACAGTTTCTACCCTTTTCCCTCCTGGATCTTGGTGATGCAATTTTTCCAGGATCATTGCAGTCTTCGAATAGAATTCAGACTTGGAAACACAGGGAAATCTCCTTCTGTGTTTCACAGGAAGCTGCGTGATGCTTGCTTCCAGCTTCATTTTTGTATTTGGGTCAATGAAGGAAAGATCGTTGCTGGTGTTTATAGAGAGCAGCTTATCTGTCTTCAGTGCAGGGTTCCTGGGCTCCAGACCCTTCCCATGGGTGCTGCTTGAAGTACAAGGCAGATTTTTGTCGCCAACCCTGTTAAATATGGTGGAACTTGCTCTGGCACTCTTTAAGGGAATCACTGTGGGCACAGAACCCATCATCTGGCTGCACTTGTGTTTGGAACTGAGGATGGAGGGCTGGGCAGGCTGGTTAAGTTCAGGCTGGTTCTTGAAATAACCACCACCATTTGGTTGGTAATTTTCCTGAAGCTTTATCAGTTCACCAGATGGGCAGAATCTGACATGGGTTCCTTTGTGTTCTCCCACATTAATTGCCTTCTTTTTATGCTCTGGGTCCTCATGATGGTGGATCATTTGATAATGCCCAGGACAAATGGAGGCTGACCTGATAGCTTTAGTGGGCAGACACTCCCCAGATAAGTTGTCAGTGGGCTGGCTAATGGCTGCTTTACATTTTTGTATGTCATAGCCTGTGATGTCGTTCCAATTTTGTTTGTGTTGCCAGGGCACATTTTCTTTTGGAGGTGATGTCTGTTTTGGTATAGAGCTTGGGATGTTTTCTGGTTCCTGGGCCCCTATCAGACCTACCATGCTCCTTGTCACATGTTGGTGGGGAAAGTACTGGTCTTGGCAAAGCTGTGGAGGTTCTTTAGGCACAGATAGTGGTTGGTTAGGGTCACTTGTGTCATCAAACCTCACACATTTACGTCTTCCTGAGGAGGGTTTCTTGGAGACCCAGGCAGTAGCCACAACTGCCTCAGAGAGCACAGAGGATATACCACATAAAAGTTGGTTAAATTTCTGGTGTATCAGGGCCTGTAAGACCTTGAAGTGAGAAAACAGTTGGGGGAGGGAAAGCTGATTCAGTTCCTCCTTAGAGTACCAAAAGGGGTGGGGAAAGGAGTCCAGTAAAGGATGATGGATGGGCCTTTCTATAGGTCGTGATGCATTCTGGGTATCCTGTGTATTCTTTGGGCTGTTTCTGCAAGCTTTCACAGGAGCAGTTTTCTTTTTGCCCTTCCTCTGCGCCCTCTTCACCACCTGCCAGTTAGAAACAATACAAATGAGCTGGGGTTCCTTCTTCTCTGGTAGAGAAGCTGCCTGCTCTGTGTGTTCATGGATAACATGAAATCCACATTTCTCAGAGAGCTCTCTCTCATCCATCCTTGACTCATTCATATTGTGCATAAGCACATTCCTTTTGGCCTTGTTGGGAAAACAGCAGAAAAAGACTGTCTATGTCACACTTACCATGGATGTCCTCGGTCAGTGTTCCTCAGACAGGGTCCCTCAGACAGGATCCTGCCCAAGGCTGAGATCTGTAGCTGCCTGGATACTGTCAGGTGATGTCTGCTGCCTGAGGCCAGAGCAGACCCAACCCCTGAATGAAGGCCTTGGTCTATCACGTGCTTCACATCAGCTCAACACAAACAAAAGCAAGTGCCTGAGTAGAGGGCAGATGACCTTTCTCAGAGCTTGTCCTGTGTCCCCACAATCTCAGAAATGCAGTCTGTCCATGGAGCTACAGCCATTCTTAGTTTCCTCTCTGCCACCCTGTACATATGGTCAGAGCTTCAGGCACACAGCTCAGGCCTCTATCTCCTCTGCCCTGTGGACAGCAGACTGATGTGCTTCTACTCTTTCTGGAGATTTCTACTCACCTGTCTATGGCTAGACTTTAGCTTCTACTTTCTTTCATTCTTTCCCACCCCCTTTCTTCCACCTTTTCAATCCCCTAACACTAGATGAGAGATGAAAAAAAGGGTGGAGGGGAAACGGGTAGATGTTATTGTTAGACTAGTTCCTACTACTTAGGGGGGGTGGTTCCTTTGGGGTAGGTTTAATCTTCCCATTCAGGATATCAATTTCTTCTTCTTCTATCTTCTTTTCGTACCTATACTTAACAAACAAAAAATTCCAGAAAATAAACCACCAACAACCAGCAAACCATCATACCTCTCAAGGCCCTAGCATTTATCTACCCTCTGAGAAGTCCCCAGAATTCCAAATATCACACAAACACAGAAACTGCTGCTGGCAGAATCATACCCCTGCTACAGCATGAGGCAAATCATAGTCAGCCTCTGTGCACAATCAGAAAGAATCCAATATCCTACACCTGAGATTAAAATAAATGATCTTATTTCTGTTTTTTTTTTTTAATAAAACAGTCCAGTTTTTTTTCACTACACCTGTCTTTCTCGGAAATGTGAGAGTAAGAATCTTGGACTGCTGCTCTATTGTATGTCAACCAAGGCTTTCTCACCTTTGGGATGTTCTTTTGGCTTCCAGGTGGTGGTGACTCTGGATACTCCTTCAGGAATGGGATTAGTAGGTAAAAGAGTCCCACTCCGCACATTATAGCAAAGCCCATGTCCACTACTAAGGACATGGAGCTGGGGATCTTCCACAAGTCAATAATGCTATTCATCAGAAGGAAAAAAATCTCCATCTTCTGAATCGCAGTGTAGCTCACAGGCCACTGAGTCCTGGAGTACAGCACCTGACTTGTCAAGGAGGGCTCAGGGCACATCACACAACTGAGGCCTCCTCATCACAAAGGACTAAAGGCAAGAGGGAGGGTCAACAGGTCCTCCCCAGCCTCCACCCCAGGAGCCCACCCACCTCCTGGCTTTCTCTATTCCCTCCTTCCAAATCCTGCTGCTGAGACAGTCAAAGAAAGATCTCTGTTCATGTATTGTTTCTATGCCTAAGCCCCAGAACTCTTCTGTCATCTGTCAGCGTGAGTCCATCAGGTCAAATATCCTCCTTGGGAAGCCTCTTAATAACATGGGCTTCTTTATTGAACTCGGGTTGTTCCTTAGGTATTATTACTCTTAGGCTTCTGACTGCACATACAGTTCTCTTCATTCTGAGATCATAGCTTACCTTTTTCCAGTAAATTATTTTTATTAATTGTTGTATTTAGTTACATTTCAAATGTCTGCCTTCTCTGTCCACCCTCAATTAAACCCCTTACCCCATAACCACCTGTTTGCCTCTAAGAGAGTACATCCACCTGTTGTACTCTCTCACTACTACCACTCACCACTGTAGCATTTCTATTCTCTGGGGCATCGGGTCTCCTAAGAACCAAGCACATATCCTCCCACTGAGGCCAGATGAGGCAGTCCTCTGCTACATATGCAGCAGAAGCAAGGGACCCATGTGTGCTCTTTGGTTGGTAGCTTAGTCCCTGGTAGCTCTGAGGGGTCCAGTTAGTTGATACTGCTGTTCTTCCTATGGGGTTGCAATCCCTTAAGCACCTTCAATCCCTATATCTTCCACTGGAGTCCCTAGGCTCAGTCCAATGGTTCTCTTTATCTGCATCTGTCTTAGGTGCTAGTAGAGCCTCTAAGAGTACTGCCATACCAGACTAGTGTCTGCAAGAACTTCTTAGCATTAGGAATAATGTAGAGGTTTGGTGTCAGCAGATGGGATGTGTCCCAACGTCAGGTGGTTTCTGGATGGCCTTTCCTTCACACTATTCTACATTTTTGTCAATGTGTTTCCTTTTGACATGAAAAATTCTGGGTTAAAATTTTTAAGATAGGTCGGTCACCTCAACTGGTGGCCATATCTATCTACTGATGTGGTCTCTTCAGGTTCTACCAACCTGCTGTCAGTCATTTCAGCTCCTGTCATTCTCATTAGAGAATTCCTGGGAAATTCTCACATCCTTTGTGTCTGGGAATTTCTAGAGGTTCCCCTATTTCCCACACTACACTGCTGAATATTTCAATTCATTCTCTGGCCCTCTGGGATTCTCTTCTGTTTTCCCCATACCTGATCCAGCCACCACTTTTGTCTAGTGCCTTTTCGATTTTATACCCAGATCCCTCTCTCCCTCTACCTCCCCTGTTATTTTATTTCTCGTTCTATGTAGGATTCAAGCATGCACAATTTGGTCTTCCTTCTTGTTAGTCTTCCTATGGTCTGTGAGCTGAATCCTGGGTATTCTAAGTTTTTTGTTTTTTGTTTTTTTGTTATATTTTTTTTGGCTATTATGTACTTATCAGTGAAGATATACCATGTTCTTTTCGATCTGTGATTCCTAACTCAGAATATTATTTTCTAGTTCCAATCATTTGCCTGCAAAATTCATGATGTCCTTGTTTTTAATAGTTTAGTAGTATTCCATTGTGTAAATGTATCACATTTTACGTATCCATTCTATCCATTGAGGGGTATCAGGGCTGATTCAAGCTTCTGGCTATTATAAATAAGGCTGCTATGAAGATAGTGGAACATGTGCCCCTATGATATGGGTGACCATCATTTGGGTACGTACCCAGGACTGGTATTCCTGGGTCTTCTGGTAGAATTTTTTTCCAGTTTTCTGACAACCCTGAAGATTGGTTTCCAAAGTAGCTGTACCAAGTTGTAATCACACCAGCAGTGGAGGAATGTTCTTTTTTTCTCCACCTCCTCACCAGCATCAGCTATTGGCTGAGTTATTGATCTTAGACATTCTGAATGGTGTAGGGAGGAATATCGGGGTCGTTTTGATTTGAATTTCCCTCATGACTAAGGATGTTGAACGTTGCTTTATATGATTATAGGCCATTCAAGATTACTCAATTGAAAATTCTCTGTTTAGCAATGTACCACATTTTTAACTGGGTTATTTTGTTTTCTGTGGTCTAACTTCTGGGGTTCTTTGCATATTTTGGTTATTAGCTTCTATCAAATATAGGATTGATAAAAGATCTTTTCCCAATCTGTAGGTTGCTGGTTGTCCTATTACCAGTCTCCTTTGCTTCATAGAAGCTTTTCAGTTTCAAGAGCTCACATTTGTCAATTGTTGGATTTAGAGTCTGTGCCATTTGTATTCTGTTCAGGAAAATTCCTTCTGTCACAATGTTTTTAATGCTATTTTCCACTTTTTCTTCTCCATGATTCAATGTATCTGGTTTTATGTGGAGGTCCTTGCTCTACTTAGAAATGAGCTTTGCAAAATGAGTTAAAATGGATCAATTAGCATTCTTCTACATGCAGACTGCCAGTAAGACCGGCATTATTTACTGAAGATGTGTTGTTTTTTCTTATGTATGGGTTTGGCTTCTTTGTTAAAGATCAAGTGACCAAAGGTGTATGGGTTTATTGCTGGGTCTTCAATACTATTCCATTGATATACATGTCTGTCTCTGTACCAGTACCTTGCTGTTTTTATCACTATTGGTCTCTAGTATAGCTTGAGGTCAAGGATGGCAATTGCCCCAGGATATCATAGGGTTTTAGTTATTCCATATGAAGATGAGCATTGTCTTTCTGTCTCTGTGAAGAACTGAGATGAAATTTTGATGGGAATTGAATTGAATCTGTAGATTACTTTTGGTAAGAACATCATTTTTACTATGTCAATTCTAAGGATCCATGAACATAGAAGATCTTTCCCTCCTGTGTTGACTTCCTCAATTCTTTCTTCAGGGACTTGATGTTATTGTCATACAAATTTTTCACTTGCTTGGTTAGAGTTATACCAAGATATTTTGTATTATTTGTGACTATTGTAAAGGGTCTTCTTTCCCTAGTTCCTCTCTCAGCCTGTTTATCCTTTTTATACAGGAAGGATACTGATTTGTTTGTGTTAATTTTATATTCAGCCACTTTCCTGAAGTTGTTTATTAAATGTAGGAATTCTCAGGTAGAATTTTGAGCATCATTCATGTATACTACCATATCAACTGAAAACAGTGATACCTTGACTTCTTCCTTTCCACTATATTTTACTTTGACCTGCTTTCGTTGTCTAATTGCTCTAGCTGGAATTTCAAATATTATATTGAAAATAGTAGAGTGCACAGTCTAGTCTTGTCCCTGATTTTAGTGGGATTGCTACAAGTTTTTCTCCATTTATTTTGACATTTACTGTTGGTTTGCTGTATATTGCTTTAATTTTAATTGCCTTGAAATCCTGATTTCTCTAAGACTTTATCATCAAGCAGTGTTGTATTTTGCCAAAGGCCTTTTCAGCATCTAATGAGATGATCATGTGATTTTTTTTTCCTTTGAGTTTGCTTATATAGTGGATTACATTGATGGATTTCCTTTTATTGAACCATGCCTGCTTCCCTGGGATGAAGCCTACTTGATCATGGTGAATAATGGTTTTGATGTTAGCAAATAATGGTTTTGATATTTTCTTGAATTCAGTTTGTGAAAATTTTATTGAGTATTTTTGCATTAATAATCATAAGTGAACATGGTCTGAAACTTACTTTCTTTTTTTGGGTCTTTGTGTAGTTTAGGTTATTAGCTTGATTGTGAGTTGACAGAAGGAAATAGGTAGTGTTCCTTCTTTTTTTGTTTTGGGGGATAGTTTGAGGAGTATTGGTATTAGATACTTTTTAACACTCTGGTAAAATTCTGCACTAAAACCATCTGGCCCTGGGACTCTTTTGGTTGGGAGAATTTTAATGATGAGTTTTATTTCCTTAGGAAGTTATGGAATAGTTTTGATAGTTTACATGATCCCGATTTAACTTTGGTATGTGATATCTGTCTAGAAAATTATCCATTTCATCTAGATTTTCCAGTTTTGTTTAGTAAATACGTTTGTAGTAGGATCTGATAGGTTTTTGAATGCCCTCAATTTCTGTTGCTACATCTCCCTTTTCATTTCTGATTTTATTAATTTGGATACTGTTTCTGGGCCCTCTAGTATTGCTACGAGCTTATCTGTTTTGTATATTTTCTCAAAAAAGCAGCTCTTGATTTTGTTGATTTGTTGTGTACCTCACTTTGTTTTTAATAGGTTGGTTTTAGCCCTTACTTTAACTACTTCTTTAATTATACTCCTCCTGGGTGTGTTTGCTTCTTTTAGCTATAGTGTTCAGTTGCTAGTATTGTGAATTTTCATCAAATGCTAGTCTTTAATGTCTTTCTTATTTCTTCTCTGACTATGTTATTAAGTAGAGAGTTGATCAGCTTCCAGTAATATGTGGGCTTTTGGTTATTTTTGTTTTTATTGAAGACCAACCTTAATCTGTGGTGATATGATAGGTTACGTGGCATTATTTCAATATTGCATTTTCTGAGGTTTACGTCCAATTTAATATGTTCAGCTTTGGAGAAGATTCTATTTGATGCTAAGAGGAAGGTATATTTTTTCTGTCTTTTAGTGTGAAATGTTTTGTGGATATCTGTTAAACCCATTTTGTTCATAATATCTCTTAGTTTAATTATGTCTCTGTTTAGTTTCTGTTTCTATGACCTGTCCATTGATGACAGTGGAGTGTTTAAGTCTCCCCCTATTATTGTGTGAGGTTCAATATGTGTTTTTTAGCTTTAGTAATGTTTCTATTACAAATGAGGATGCCTGTGTATTTGCCATATATATGTTCAGAATTGAAAGTTCATCTTGGTGATAGTTTCCTTTAATGAATAAGAAGTATCCTTCCCCATCTCTGTTGATAACTTTTGTCAGATATTTGAACTGCTTCCCTGATTTTTTCTTGAGATTACTTGCTTGGAAACTTTTTTCCAGTCATTTACTCTGAGAAAGATCAGAATGCTATCAACCCTTCCAATTAGCTTATGTAGGCCAATAAGAATGCCATTTTGCTTTTATTTGTACTAATGCTTCTTTTTTAAATTAGATATATTCTTCATTTCCATATCAAATGATTTCCCCTTTCCTGGATCCTCCCTCCCAGAAAGTCTCAGAAGCCCTCCTCCCACCCCCTGTTCCCCAATCCATCCCTTCCTACTTCACTGTCCTGGTATTCCCCTACACTGCTGCCCTGAGCCTTTCCAGGACCATGGGCCTCTCCTTCCTTCTCCTTGGGCTTTAATTGATATGTGAATTGTGTCTTGGGTATTCCAAACTTCTGGGCTAATATCTACTTTTCCATGAGTGCATTCCATGAGTGTTCTTTTGTGGTTGGGTTACCTCACATAGGATGATATTCTGCAGTTCCATCCATTTGTCTAAGAATTTCATGAATTCATTGTTTTTAATGGCTGAATAGCACTCCATTGTGTATATATACTACATTTTCTGTATGAATTCCTCCATTGAGGGCCACCTGGGTTCTTTCCAGCATCTGGTTATTATAAATAAGGCTGAGATGTATATAGAGGAGTATGTATCCTTATTACATGGTGGGAAATCCTCTGGGTATATGCCCAGGAGTGGAATAGTGGGGGCCTCCGGTAGTATCATGCCCAATTTTCTGTGGAACCGCTAGACTGATTTCCAGATTGGTTGTAACAGCTTGCAACCCCACCAGCAGTGAAAGAATGTTCCCCTTTCTCCCCATCCTTGCTAGCACCTGTTTTCTCCTGAGCTTTTGATCTTAGCCATTCTGACTGGTGTGAGGTGAAATCTCAGTGTTGTTTTGATTTGCATTTCGCTGATGTCTAAGGATTTTGAACATTTCTTTAGGTGCTTCTCAGCCATTCTATATTCCTCATGTGCAAATTCTTTTTTAGTTCTGTACCCCAATTTTTATGGGGTTATTTTCCTCTCTGGAGTCCACCTTCTTGAGTTATTTGTGTATATCGGATGTAAGCCCTCTGTCAGATGTAGAGTTGGTAAAGCTCTTTTCCCATTTTGCTGGTTGCTGTTTTGTCCTTAATCTATTCCATTCTCTATTAGAAAACTAATCAGGAATAGCCATGAATATGCTGAAATATAGCTGCAGTGAATAGAATTGTTTATAGTAGATATCCAAACACATTCTAAGATATAAATAACATCATCAAGGGATCAGGTTATTGCCAAAGCAAAAATAGCACTTTGGTTAATAAAATAAGATATAGGAGATGGAGAGATGGCTCAGAAGTTCAGAGTCCTGGCCCATTTTCCAGAGTACCAGTATTTTTTTCCAAGCACCCACTCAATGGCAAACAACAATCTGGACTTCCAGATCTACAGCTTCCTAAGCTGTCTTCTGTCCTTTGATAGAACCAGATACACAGAGTGTACAGATTCATAAGTAAACAGCATGCAAATATTTAGGTGCACACTTGCAGGTGTATGTGTTTGTGTGTGTGTTTGTGTGTGTCTGTGTTTGTAAATGGGTTGAACATCAGTCATGGCTATATAGTTAGCTCTAAATATTATAAAAAGATTAATCATCTTCCATATATTTGGTTACACATTGCATTGTTGAGACTGTGAGGAGCGAAGATGTTTTACATACTGGTATAAGGAATTTAAATTAGTTTAAGAGGCACTGGAAAATAACTGAAAATTCACATATGCATATATTTGTTGAGTTAGTAATTTCACTGCTAATAATGTAACCCTAAGATATACTAGAAAGTACTAAATAGCAAGTTTAAAATTTATAGTCATCAAATAATGGAAAGAAAAGTCTGAGGTATTTAAATGAATATCACACAACACAACCATACAATGTCATGTTACACAGAACCATAAAATTAGAAATATCTCTGAATACTTTCACTCAGGAATTGGACGTTTTATTGTCCAGGATAATTAAGAGAGATATGGTAAATATTAATTTTTTAAAGAAAAAAAAATAAGCTAACATATAATTCAACATGGAACTTCATTTATGATATTTTTGTTTCTTGAACACAGTAATTACCTTTTAAAGAGATTGCTCCTTGCTTACAATTATGTAAATGATTTACACAGGTTCAAAGAAAAATCTTCAATACAAAATCTATTTAGAGATGTATAATTTCACTTGCCAGCCTTTTACCCCTTCTTATAAAATTAATAATTTTATTTTTATGGTTTGAAGTTTAGACTTGACTGAAATGTATATGAAATCTATAGGAAAAGTTACTTTCAAACACAAGTTCTCAACAATACATACAAATACATAACAATACATATGATGTAATAGATATTGTAAGGTAAATGTAAATGCTAAGCAAGCAACATACAAATAAATTGATTCCCTTTCTTGTTTTTAGAAATCTCTTTATTCCAGTAGTCCTGGATTTGTTATTGTAAGCCTTTTCTATCAAGACTGTGAGCTGACTCAAATGAATGATCACATTGGCTAAAAAGCCAGATTCGGCAAGGAAGAAAGGAGGAATCAGTGTATAATAGTTTCCTATGGCTATTGGAACAACTAATAATAGCAACTAAAAATCGGCCTAAATTTTGTAGGTATTCTATTATAGTCCTTGGTTGAAAGAGTTTGGCACTACTGTGCCCAAATCAAAATCTTGGCAAGAGAGTATTCTGAACCAGTTTCATTTCATTTCATTGTTTGGGCAATTACATGCTTTGAAAATTGGTCCCAAAGGTCCCTTTCTCGTGCTTCAAGGTCCACACTGTAGCATCTTACTTTAATGGTCACATTGTCTTATTCTATTTCAAGTTTCTATCTTCCTGACTTTTGATGTCCCTATGATAACATTTATGGCATAGTCAGATAATCCAAGGTGAACTTCATATCTTGTGATTTGAATTATATATGTAAGGTCTCATTGCTATATTTAACCTCTACATTTTCTGGGTCTTTCTTTCAATAGCAGAACATTTTTGTGGCTGTGCATTCAATCTTTATTAAAACAAGAAAATAACACACAGCAATAGCAAAGAAAAGAAACAACAAAAACTTCTCACATAATCTCAGTTTCTGTAGGATATGACATAGGATTTTCAAGAGCTGCTATGAACATACTATAGTTAACTTTCTAATTAAAAAATAGGACAGAAGAAACACATGTAGACTTTATTACCTTCTAATATGATTGAAGTCTAAATTTGTTATTTCAACACAGTGTGGAAATTTTCATCTAAATATCATCTCCCCCAAAGTCTCCAGTCTCAAGTGAATTATATGAATCAGATACTGAGAATTTCAATATGACCCAACTGTGGTCAAAATTCCTATTTACAAGATAACAAGGCTAACACTGAACATATTTCTTCCTAGAACATAGTGGTAAGCAAAGCATAGAAAAATAATTATAGACACTATCCTTTTCAAATGGAGGAAATTGAACTGGGAAAATGGCTTAGAGGGAAAGCCCTCACCAGGAAAATCTGAGGACTAGGCTACATGCTCCTTGCACTCACTGGGTACAGAGAAAGACAGAGATATAGACACATAGATATTGTAAGATGCTTATGTTTTTGAAAGACAGAGAATTTTAAATGTATAGAATGGATCAGCAGGTTTGACTATTTGGGAAAGGTCTTGTTGCAGCTCTTGTCCATGGGCAATCATGGGGTACATTTATAATTCCTCAGTGAGCCATGGACTTTTTCCTCTTAAAAGTTCAGGTAACTGAACAAGGCATCTTGGCTTGCCTTACCAATGCTCTACCGATTTACACTCTCTACCATGTATCTAGATCCAACTACCTAGAAAAGTTCATGGATAAAGTAACTTTACATATCTTTGAGAACTCTATTAACTTTGAGTTCTTGATACTGAAAGGCTTAAGCATTGCTCTTTTACCTTTTAATACTTCATCCTTGTCTATGCAGACACCCTTAGAGGCATTTTGGTTTTTTTTTTTTTTTTTTATTAAGGACATGACATGTTCATTGTCAAGCACCTTAGTTAGGCTGTGTTTCTGTAAAGATTATGGTCCTCTTCATTTGCTTTTCCCAGCCTCATTGGCAGTATTTTTAAAAATTATATACTCTCTGTTTCATTCTCTGTGAGCCCATGTGAGCCCTGCTTAGTTGATTTGGTGGGATATGCTCTCCTGGTGTCCCTCATCCCCTGGCTCCTACAGTGTTCTTCCCTCTCTTCCATGTATTTCTCCAAATTGCAAGGGGTTGGACCAAATGGAGACCTACAATATAGACTACAAATTTATGCAGACTTTCTCTGCATAAAGACTTTTGGGCAGGTATCTCTGCATCTGTTCCTATCTGCTGCTGGAGGAAGCCTCACTTAACAACACATCAGGACAAGATACCAATCTATGAGTATATATGTAGTAGTTGTGATCCACCCAGATCCTCTGCAGAACGGTCTTTAAAAAATTGAATGCCTAAATTTGGCTCATGCTGAGTTTGCTGGAGGGACTCCTGAGTTGTTCTGTTAATCTCTTCAACACTGAAAAACATGTCTTGCTTAACACTACCTTCCTTACTAAGCATTATTCTCACTGTATATCTTCATTTACCTATAAATGTAATTATAATGTAATTTTTTCAAAATCCAGTTAAATTTTACTTAATAGTGTTCTGTCCTCCATTTCCCCTCCTTCCTTTCATATTTCCAATAAGTTGTAAGAATAAAACAGGGTTAAACTTTAATATAGTTTTGGAAATGCCCTCATCTACATATAGACTTAATATGTAAAAGTGTATTTTTTAACCTGTAGGAATCAATTCCACTCAGCCTATGTGAATAATTTTAACATTTAATTTACATATTTTTCTAAAAAAGTGTCTATAATCAAAATATTCTCTAAGATATTTAAGATGATGTAATCTTTTTCCATACCATCTCATGTTAAACTCTCACTGGCAGAGTTTCCAGTATTTATCTATCAGTAGCTCTCTGTCCAGGGATACTAGAATTTTTCTATTATCTTCTTCAAATGTCTTTCAACCTGTCTCTTCTACTCAATTTCAAAGCTTTATCAGCTTTTTAGATATTTTGAGGAGTAAACCAATAAGTTGCCCCAAATTGTGTTAGCTTTATTTGGCCATAACATCAATCTGCTGTTAACACTGTGCTGTAAAATGCACACACATACACACACACACACACACACACACACACACACACACACACACACTTGTTTTGGAAGTCTGGAGGTTAGAAGTCTGAAAATAAAATCTAGAGAGAAAATGATGCTTTTGAAGAGGTATATTTCCTCCTAATGCCTAGTGTAGAAATAGTTGCTGAAATTTTTAAGTTTATATAAGCACTTGACAGTTTATAGAATGTAATTAGATATATCCCTAAAAAACCTAGGAACAGAGATAATCAGAATATCTAGGTAATGTCTATATTTTAGTTTCCATGTATCAATAATACTACAAAAAAAGGCACCAAAGCAAATGTGGTTCATTCTAAAATTAGGATTGAAAGTATACAAAATGTACTTGGATAGGTTTCAGGCCAAAATAAATTAAAACAACAAAAAGATTATGGAGTTCCTATCAAAAGAAATTCAAAGCTAACTGTAAAGATATTTACAATATACGCTAAAACTGCATTTATTGGTATAAAGCATTAACTCTGTGTCTATC
Source organism: Apodemus sylvaticus (assembly GCF_947179515.1). Classification (NCBI taxonomy): domain Eukaryota; kingdom Metazoa; phylum Chordata; class Mammalia; order Rodentia; family Muridae; genus Apodemus; species Apodemus sylvaticus. The sequence goes on from NC_067480.1 coordinate 96,100,270, forward strand.
AGTCAGTGATACTAGAAAACTTCATGACTAATTAATCATATTTAATAGGCTATTAAGGAACCAAATAAATATTTGAGAGTTGCTTATTATAGGAAAACAAAAAATTATCCCCCCTGGAAAAAAACTGAAGTTGAATTAACATTGAATAAAGTTAATGTATACAAAATATGTTAGCTACCATGGAGACATATAAATTATTATCTCTACAAATCTTGGTGAAAATAGTATTTGAGGAAATACCATTGGTCATTCATACTACCAAGAGAGAATAGCAGCATGTATCTAGCATTATGTATGTAGAATTATGCTCACATTACCCAGAGTTCTCAACAAAAATTATGAATATGTATATAACTGAGCAGAACTATTAAGTTGGCTTACATGATACAGATGAAGTAGATCAATAATGACTAATTGCACACTAGCTAGATTGATCACATAACAGCTGCTTGATTCATGAGCAGGACGAATCTAGCCCTGCAGGTCTGGAGGACTCCTGGTAAGCCATTAGAAGCCAGGTTCTGGTGTGAGTGAAGTATGTTGGTAGCATCCATAGCAGAGAAATTCATCAACAAGGGTCAAAGGAGAGCAGATAAAAAGCTTTAACTTTTCCTCAGATGTCCTTCTATCTGGACCACTGCTGGAAAATGCTGTTCACTGTGAGAGGAGAGTCATGGTGGCCTTAGTTATTCCTTCCAGCAAACAACCATTAGAGACTTACCTAGATATGTGTCTCTTATTTGTTTGAATTAAGAATCTTATTTCATTGATTTGATTATCAACTTGTTATGTAAAGTTGACATCATTACACTTATCCTAATGGGTTTGTGATACTGAGAAATACATCTACTGTACATGGAACACATCCACTGTACATGGAACATACCTACTATACATGGAACACATCTACTGTACATGAAACACATCTACTGTACATGAAACACATCTATTGTATATCCATTCCAAACTCTGCATGCAATACAATTCATAGAAATGTCAGGTGTGGGAGAAATGAAAGCAAGTTACTGAAGGACCCTAATTTAGACATTATAATAGTTCACAGACCAAACACCCTGTGTTCTTAATACAAAAAAAATAAAGGAAGGAACTATAGATTAAATGAAACTCCTAAACCATAGCTAATCTACCAGTTAGTAAGTGCTGGTATTAAAAAATTTAAATAATGATACTATTAGGCAAATTTAAGACAAGTTATTTGATGGTATGAAGGAACAATTGGTGCAGGTGAAAAATATCTAACTGAAATGATACATATCAATGATTTATGAGTAAAATAAAATGTTAGATCAGTTGCATCTTTATTCTGAAGATATGAAAATTGAATAGGATGTAGATTAATCTGACTTTACCTATTCCTTTCTTCTGCATTACATTTTCTTTTGAAGGGATTCAATGATTCTTTAAGCAGAGAGAATTGCTACTCAGTCCCCATAACATCTTTTTATTTGATAGAAAGCTTCCTTAAATGGATTTTTTTATCCAAAACTCTCAGAAGATTTGGGACTCTTGTGGTTCCAGTGTCAGCTTACAATTTATTAACTATGTGATCTTGGGAAAGATAGTGAATTTCCTTTGTGCTCTGTCTCCTTACAAGAAATATACTGATAGCATAAACCATATAGAATTTATATTATGAATATTGCATGAGAAGAAATATGAAGTTTAGGTGAATATATGGCACATCATAAGAAACTTTCAGTAAATAGTGGTAGTTAATATTATAAATACCTTTACGCAACAGTAATCATTGAATGATAAGCCATATCACAACTGTGTTATTTTAAAGTTTGAGAACCCAAATATTTTTGGAACATAGTTTTTCAGTTCAGAGATCTTGAGACTGCCATAGTGTTTCCGATGTGGTGTCAGATGTAACTTTCTCAGTTTCTGCTGCAAGCCAGAAACAAGAGTTCTAGGGAGCCCTGTTATCAGACAGAATGGAAAATAAACACTAAAGTGTGACAGTGCTTTTCATGAATATTCTAGTGTCTGGGGCAGATTTTAGGGTGTCAGGTGATCTGTTTGGAACAATGGGCAGCGTTTTCAGCACAGTACATGGGATAGCTGAACATTGAAATCATACATGTATGTGGCTACAAATGTAACAGAACAAGAAACAGGGCAATGAACATATTTCAAAAGCAACATGGAACTGCCAACATGCTAGACTTCAGCTGGATATATGTACAGCTGGAGACTGAATTTTTTTTTCTCTTCTGTGTATGAGTGTCATAGTCACCAAAGTTCTGAGGTGTTAGTTCTGAAGAGGGACATTATTCTTAGTAAGGAGACATCTACACATATTCAATCTATGAAGAAGAAGATTTAGCTGTTATCTAAAGATGTTTTTGTAGGTCTCATGGTATGTGCTTGATTTATTTCATGCACAATTATATTCTCAACTGCCCTTTATGACCTATGTCACATGTATATACATCCTGCTAAAGCTTTGAGTTCTCACATTTGTCTCTAATGACCATAACTTCTATGTAGCACTTCTATTTTCTTATTAATAAGTTAATAACCATGCGTTTGTTCTGTTTTGTTCTTTTTGTTTTAGAAACAAAGTCTTACATATTCTAGGCTGACATTAAACTCACATCATAGGATGATCATGACATTTCCTTACTATTTTAAAAAATTCACTTTGTACAGTGCTGGGACTTAAACCTATGTCTTAATCCATGCTAGGCAATACTCTACTACATGAGTTATACCACCATTTAAACTCACAGGTTTTGTGTGTGTGTGTGTGTGTGTGTGTGTGTGTGTGTATGTGTGTGTATCTGTGTGTATGTGTGTGTATGTTCATGTGCTTGTGTGTATGTTTATTATGTTTGATTATGAAATATTTCTCATAGGTTGTTCAGTGGCCTTATTTTTTGTATAGCCATGGGATGGTTATGAAGTGGAGATTTTTATTATTTCTAGAAAATATTTTTCTGGGGGCACACAATGGAGTATAGAGATTCTCTCTGCACTCTATCTGAAAGCTTAATGCCAACTACATATATCTAGCTCCCTCTATCATAGTCAAGACCCATTTTGCAGTGCTGTTTGTCTTCTCTGCTACTGAAGATTGTGATCAAACAAAACAGACCTCTCTTTCTCTCTCTTAGACTGTATTCATATAGCACTCACTTAAGTTACTTGGAGTCAAACTGATTTTTCCTCATTTACTATTAAACATTGTTTAGAAGGTTGCAAAGCTATAGGCTAAGAGTAATATAGCCTCCCATTTAAGGTATTCGTCCTCTTCAGACTCTAAGCCATATGTTACATGCCATGTTTCTATTCACACATACAGGAGAGAACATGAATAGTCTGAAACCATATATCTACATCTATATCTATATCTACATCTATATCTACATCTACATCTATATCTATATCTATAATCTATCTCTATCTCTATCTCTAACTCTATATCTATATCTATATCTATCAATCTCTATCTCTATCTCTATATCTATATCATGATCTCTATCTCTATCTATATATCTCTATCTATATATCTATATCTATCTATATCTATATCTATCTATATATATAGTTTCTCCACAAATTTTCATATTAAATTTATCTTAGCTGAAAAGAAATCACAAAATAGTACATATTAATAGAAGTACAGTGTTTTATTGAATATGCTTACTGGGATTTTAGAGTATTCACAATATGGTATATAATTTATAGACTAGGACAAATGTGTTCCTCCTTACCAATTTGGACTTGATATATTTTGAACATAAAATACCCCTTTAGACTCATGTACTAGAGGCATATTCCCTATCTGGTAATTACTATATAGAAATGGTGAAATTTAAGGTGGTAAATCCTAGCTTGATATGGTAGGTCACGAGGAATAGCTCTGATAGGCATATATTGGTTCTGTCTCTCTCAGCATCTATCTTATTGCTAGCTGACAATTTTTCTCCACCACGCCTTTCTGCTATGATGTTCTGCCTCACAACATGATACAAATCAGTAGAACAAACCCAAATCAGGCACCCTCTTGAGCCATGTATCCCTGTAAATCTTTCTTCCTTCAAATCGGATGCTCAAGTCTTTTGTGACAGTACTAATACTTGTTCTTTTCTAATTTCTCTGGCTAGTTATTCTGACACTGTGAGAAGTAAAAGTTAACTTCTTTTACTTCATCCCAGACTTTACAAGAGGAATGTTTAAACATTAAACCACATGTTATGATTAATGTGTTACCCTGAAATATGGACTTCATAAGTTTTAAATGTTCCTTATTACATATTTTGTTGAAGTTTCAAACTACGAACAGATGCTAAATTTTGTCAAGTGTTTGATCAGTGCTCATATACATAGTCACAATGTTCCTGTTAATTTAATTACTACATTTTATCGCATTGACTGAGTAGTATAAACAAGATAGCACTTGCTTTCTGGGTATAAATGCCATGTAATCACGTTGAACATCAATTTACATGTATTAATAAAGATTGGTGTTATTTTGTTAAGTATGCTTGTATCTCTGTTTATCAAAATTGTTGACCTATAGCTTGATCTTCTTATAATATCCTTAACTGATTTTGGTTTTAGAGTTATGGTAACCTCATACAATTTCTTTGGAAGGTATAATGGCATGAATTTGGAACTCGTCATAATAAAGCAAATGCTATAATAGTCAGTGATACTGGAAATGTATGGGTGGCCAATTACATGATGCTGCTAAATATGCTCCTTCCTTGGCTTAAAAATATTTACTAACTTGTAGAATACAAAATTAGCCACTTTTAAATAAGGAATATATTATCTTAGGAAGCCAAACAAACAGCTTAATACATCTGTGATTATCCTCAACTCTCCCTTCTTTTTGTATTTTCCCAACATAAAAGGCAGCCAGGTATGATGGCCCATATCTATATTTCCAGCTTTGGGAGAAAGAAGGCAAGTCAGTATAATGCCCAGTTTTTGATGTAACAAGTTCAAGGCCAGCATAAGTTAATTGAGGTTCTCCTTGTCTTTAAAATATTAATTACTATCTCTATGTGCGGGCATGGACACTTATCTCATTTTGTTAGAGTCCAAACTGCATCATGTCTATACCACCAGCTTTTAGTGGTGAATTATTTCACTTTCTGCTAATCTGGAATTGTCTATTTCTCTCTTCTTTATCTGAGTTTGCCATTCACTTATAAATTATAGTTCTATGTTCTTTCAGAGAATTTCCTAAGTCATAGTTGCAACCTTTTACAAATTCTTTTTTAGAATAATTTAAAAATTGTCTTAGTTACCTTTGACATGTTGACATAGCCTAATTTCTCCTGAATGGAAAACTTAACTAGAGGATGATCCATATCATAATAGATTAGGTTGTGGGCATGCCTGTGGGATTGTCTTGATTATTTGTTGATACAGGAGAGCTTAAACCAAGTTGATTACAACCATCTTTATGTAGAGTCCTGACCTGTATAGGAATGGTAGTTAATCATAAGCACGGGGAGACTGAACCAGAGAGTCTGAATGCAAAGTTTCTCCTTGTTTACTGCTTCAACATCCCAAAGGAGCTCCAGGCCTGTGATCCTTCAATAATGAGTGGTGATGTGGAAGTGAAAACTAAAATAAAATTACCCACTCTCATTTCAGGGGTTTTATAGAAACCTAATTCAGTAGATACATCTTAAAATAGACACATGTATGAAAGTGTTCTTAGTGAAAGTGCCAAATAAGGGATGAGACAACTCCAATGGGAATTATCTAAATGAAGCTCCCAGTGACAGGAATATTTATATCTGTGATGGTCTGTATATGCTTGGCCTAGGGAGTGGCATAGTTAGAAGGTGTGGCCCTGTTGGAATATGTGTGTCACTGTAGGTGTGGACTATAAGACCCTCATCCTCGCTGCTTGGAATCCAATATTATTCTAGCAGTCTTCATATGAAGATGTAGAACTCCCAGCTCTGCCTGTACCATGCCTGCCTGGATGCTGCCGAGTTCCTGCCTTGATGATAATGGATTGAATCTCTGGAACTGTAAGCTACCCAATTAAGTGTTGTCCTTTATAAGACTTGCATTGATCATGGTGTCTGTTCACAGCATAAAACCCTAACTGATACAACAGCTAATTTACTAGTTTGTCAAAAGGGGCCCAAAGAAATGCCAAACTAGCCCAAACTTCAAACTGCTTGTTCAGAATTCTTACTGAAGGCAACACCTACATAACTCATTGAAAATGGAGGAGTCATGCTGGTAACTACTTGGAGCCTTTACCATACTGACTAGTATTTAAGTTCCTAGAAGTTATTCTGCACACTATCAAGGGAGAAAGAACACTAACCCAGCTAGAAACTCTTTGATCTACAGTTGTGACCTGCCTGTATGAAGTGCTGGAGCAATAGTGGCAGAAAGCTTGTGGGAGGAACCAAATAATATGATTGGGTTTAAATTAGAGTTTATAAGGTTAAACTCATGCAGCATAACTTTGCTCAGATGGCCAAGAGACTAAGGCCAGATAGGCCAGGGACATAGAGTAAAAACCATTCCAATTTTTGTGCTAAAGAAATATATCCATCAAATAACTCCTAATGACATTCTGCTCTATTCACAATCAAGTAACTTGCTCAGTCACTAACAGAAAAGCTTTATTCTTCAGTAAATGAAAACAAACACAGTGACTCACAACTGGAAAATATACAGAGACAAAAGAGCTTGTGGAGTCCTAAATAGGATGTTCATATCTAATCTGTCCTCTGAGGGCTCAAAGAATCCAGAAGCATAGATACAGAATGACTGTGAAAGGCAGAGCAGAGGAGGAACTTCAAGGAAACAAAACCTTTTAAAGATAGCAGTACTGATCTACATATGAACTCACAGAGATTGTCACAGTATGCATAAGGACTGCAAGTCTGCACAAGATGGTATCCCAGTTCTGATAGGAGACATGTACATAAGCCTCCAATCCTAACCAAGAAACTGTTTGCACTTGATAAGTTCTCTTCAGTGGTGCCTCACTAGGAAAACCAGCCACACTTTTCTGCAAGCCCCATATCAAGGAGTTGATGGCTAACACAAAACAAAGTCAAGAGCAACTTTGGATGTACTTTATCTCATAAAAATTTGTCAGTGATTTTTGTTTTGTTTTGTTTTATTGTTTTAACATTGAAGAACCTTTGCATATGTATTATGTCATTCTATTTTACTTGTCTGTGGGATTCCAGTCTAGGCGAAGCCATGTCTCCACAGCTATATGCATTTCCTGTGTATTTTTCTTTTGGTATTTTTCCTTGTTTCATTTGTCCTATTTCAGTTTTTATTTTATTTTATTTTATTCTATTTTATTTTGTCAATAGTCTTTAAATGCCTATTTTGTTTTTTATGAAAAGTCAGAAAGCATTTGGATTTGAATGGGAGGAAATGTGAAGAAGATCTCAAAGGATTTTGGGGGAGAAGGAATCTTTATTCAGAATATATCATATTTTATATCAAAATATCTATTTTTCCTAAAAGAAACAAAAGGAGAAAAGGAAATTTTTTTATGGAAGTTAAAAAAATTATTTGTTGTTTTAATGACGTCTAACTCCTTTTTGAACTTTTCATTTCATTTATGTTTTATTTTCTTGATTTACTCAATTTTCTGTCTATACTCTTTATAGTTAACTGACCTTCATAGTCATTAAATATCAATTGTTGCTTAGACAGTTCATAGGTTTACATTTCTTTTCAGTTAGTTATTGGAAAGCTGTGTTCCTTTGGTGATTTCACATTTAAATATTTTTATGTTATTCATAGGTTTATCTAGATATTTCCTTTATATTTTACAAGGCCCTGGCTTTGGTAGAAAAAAATTCCTCTCTTGATACATTAGTTTCATGAGTATAGTCAAGTTTGAGCTCTTGACATTTTTAAGTTAGGGAAACGACTGCCTTCCCAATAGACACAAACAATATAAAAGATCTTGGAGTGACTTATCTGTAAGCAAAATATCTGTACAAGAATGCAAGCTCTCTGAAGAAATAAATCAAAGAAGACTTCAGAAGATGGAAAGATCTCCCATGCTCATGGATTGGCAGGATTAATATAGTAAAAATGGCCATCTTGCCGAAAACAATCAACAGACTCAATGCAATCCCCATCAAAATTCCAACTCAATTCTTTATACAGTTAGAAACGGCAATTCTCAAATTTATTTGGAATATCAAAAAACTGAGGACAGCAAAAAAATATTCTCAACAGTAGAAGAACTGCTGGGGGAATTAGCATCCTGGATGTCAAGGTGGAATACAGAGTAATTGTGATAAAAACTGCATGATATAGGAACAGGAAAAGGCAGGTAAATCAATACACCAGAATTCAAGACCCAGAAATGAATCCACATACCTATTGTCACTTGATCTTAGACAACAGGGCTAAAACCATCCTGTAGAAAAAAACCAGCTTTTTCAACAAATGGTGCTGGTTCAACTGGCAGTCAACATGGAGAAGAATGTAAATTCATCCCTTTTTATCTCCCTGTACAAAGCTCAAGCCCAAGTGCTTCAAGGACCTCAACATAAAACCAGATACACTAAACCTAGCAGAAGAGAATGTGAAGAAAAGCCTCAAACACATGGCCTCAAGGGAAAAATTCCTGAACAGAACACCAATGGCTTAAGATCTAAGTTAAAGAATCCACAAATGGGACTTCATAAAATTACAAAGCTTCTGTAGGACAAAGGACACTGCCAATAGGACAAACAGCAACCAACAGATTGAGAAAGGATCATTACCAATTCTACATCTGACAGAGGGTTAATTTCCAATATATACAAACTCAATAAGGTATACTCCAGAGAAACAAATATCCTTATTAAAAAATGGGCAACAGAGTTAAACATAATTCTCAACTGAGGAACCTGGAATGACCAAGAAGCACCTAAAGAAATGTTTAACATCCTTAGTTAACAGGGAAATTCAAATCAAAACAACCCTGGGATTCTACCTCACAACAATCAGATCAGCTAAAATTAAAAAATTCAGGTGACAGCAGATGTTGGTGAGGATGTGGCGAAAGAGGAAAATTCCTCCATTGCTGGTAGGATTGCAGGCTATTACAATCACTCTGAAAATCAGAATTCTTTAGAAAATTGGACATAGTACAACCTGAGAACCCAGATATACTACTCCTGGGCAAATACCTAGAAGAAGCTCCAACATGTAATAAGTATGCATGCTCCAATAATTTCATATCAACCATATTAATAACTATAAGCTGGAAACAACCCAGATGTCTCTCAACAGAGGAATGGATACGGAAAATGTGGTGCATTTATACAATGGAAATACTATTCAGCTTTTTAAAATTGACTTCAGAAAATGGACAGATGTTGAAAATATCATCCCAAGTGAGTTGACTCAGTCACAAAAGAATGTACACTTTAATCCTTTGCTCCCTGAAGGAGCAGATGGGCAACACCAGGTACTAAGATATCCTGAATTTAAGATCTCTGGGTGCACAAACCACCCTGGGGATCTGCCTGCACCGAGGACCTGGGCATAATAGTGGTTTGTCTGTGTGCCAGCCAGTCGTGGGTCCTGTGTCCTAAGAGGTGATCAGCATTTGGACTGACTCCAACCTCCATTTTAGCTCCCTGACAGAGCAGAGGTACAGCATCAGGTACTGAGATATCCCAAGTTTAAGATCTCTGGGAGCACAAACTGCCTGGGGTCTGCCTGTGCACAGGACCTGGGCAGATTGGCACTTCATCTGTGTGCCAGCCAGTCATGGGTCCTGTGACCTAGGTGGTAATCCGCACTTGGAGTGACTCCCTGCATCCATCTTTGCTCCATGACAGAGCAGAAGGGAAGCACCAGGTTCACTGAGAACCCAAGTATAGCATTGCTTGGGGCAAGACACAGCAGGGTTCCAACAGCACACAAGAGAAGGGCAGCACATCAACAATCTGTGCCTGGGGAAACCCAGTCATCCAGTGTTGTGGAAATAGCCTTAGAGGCTCACAGGAGGTTGAAACACAGAGCCAGTGGCAAGACCAACTTTCTCCAGTGAGAATTAGATGGCAAAATGCAAACATAGCATTGTAACTAACAGAAATCAAGGCAATATGGCAGATTCTGAATCCAATTCTCCAACAGCAGCTAGCCCTGGATACCCTAACACACCAGAAAAACAAGATTTGGAATTAACATCACAGGCCATGATGCTGTTAGAGGAACACATGTAGGACATAAATAAATCTCTTAAAGAAATTCAGGAAAAAACAGATCAAAAGTTAGAAGTTCCCTTACAAGGGAAACACAAAAATCATTTAAAGAAATTCAGGAAAATATGGGTCAAAAGATAGAAGCCAATAAGGAGGAAATTCAAAAGTCACTTAAAGAAATATAGGAGAACTTTGGTTAACAGAAGTCATGAAAGAAGAAATACAAAAATCTCTTAAAGACTTACAGGAAAACACAAGCAAGTGTCATCCAGGATCTAAAAACAGAAGTAGAAACAACTAGGAAATCGAAAAAGGAGACAACTTTGGAGGTAGAAAGCCTTGGGAAGAAATCAGGGATCAGAGATGCAAATATCAACAACAGAATAGGACAGATAGAAGAAAGAATCTCAGATGCCAAAGATACCATAGAAACCATGGACTCAACAGTCAAAGAAAATTCAAAATTTAAAAAGGTTGTAACCCAAAACATCCAGGAAATCCAGGACACAATGAGAAGACAAAACCTAAGGATTATAGGCATATGTCAGTATGAAGATTTAGAACTTAAAGGGCCAGCAATTATCTTCACAAAAATATGTAAGAAAACTTCCCTAACCTAAAGAGAGAGATTCCCATGAATATACAAGAAGCCTACAGAACTCCAAACAGACTGGACCAGAACAGGAAGACTATATAATAATAATCAAAACCTCTAATGTACTAAACAAAGAAAGAATATTAAAGTCAGTACGAGAAAAAGACCAAGTAACATATAAAAGAAGACATATCAGAATTGCACCAGACTTTTCACCAGAGATCATAAAAACTAGAAGATCCTGAGCAGATCTCATGCAGACTCAAGAACACAAATGCCAGCCAAGACTACTCTACCCAGCAAAACTCTCAATAACTATAGATGGAGAAACCAAGATATTCCATGGCGAAACAAAATTTACACAAAATCTTTCCACAAACCCAGCCCTACAAAGGCTAATAGTGTGAAAACACCAATACAAGGAGGGAAACTATACCCTGGAAAAAGTAAAAAAAGTAACCTTCTTTCATCAAACCCAAAAGAAGATAACTACTCAAATATAGAATTAACATAAAAAATGACAGGAAGCGATAATCACTATTACTTAATATCTCTTAACATCAATGTACTCAGTTCCCCAATAAAAAGACATAGACTAACAGACTGGAAAAGGAAACAGGACCTTACACTTTGCTGTATACAGGAAATACACCTCAGTGTCAAAGACAAAAACTACCTTAGAGTAAAAGGCTGGAAGACAATTTTACAAGCAAATGGTCTCAGGAAATGAGCTGGAGTAGTCGAATATTCTAGTATCAGATAAAATTGAATTTCAACCTAAAGTCATCAAAAGAGACACAGAAGGACACTTCTTGTTGGTCCAAGGAAAAATCGACCAAGAACAACTCTCAATTCTGAACATCTATGCTGCAGATGCAAGGGCACCCTCATTCATAAAAGAAACTTTCCTAAAGCCCAAAGCACACATTACACTTAACACAAAAATTTTGGGTGACTTCAATACACCACTCTCCTCAATGGACATATCAGGAAAACAGAAACTAAACAGGGACACACTGAAACTAATTGAAGCTTTGGACCAGTTGGATTTACCAAATATATATAGAACATTTCATCCTAATGCAAAAGAATATACCTTTTTCTTAGCACCTCATGGTACCTTCTCCAAAATCGACCATATAATTGGTCACTATACAGACCTCAACAAATTAAGAACATCAAAATAATCCCATGCCTCCTATCTGATCACTACGGAGTGAAAGTGATATACAATAGCAACAAAAACAACAGAAAGGCCACATGCACATGGAAACTGAACAGTATTCTAGTCAATGATACCTTGGTCAAGAAAGAAATAAAGAAATCAAAGATTTTTTAGAACTTTATGAAAATGACAACACAACATACCCAAATCTTTGGGACACAATGAAAGCAGTGCTAAGAGTTAAAGTCATTGCCCTGAGTGACTCCAAAAAGACTCTGGACAGAGCATAAACTAGAAGCTTAACGGCACAACTGAAAGCCCGAGAACAAAAAAAAAGCTAATTCACCCAGGAGGAGAAGAAGACAGGAAATCTTCAAACTCAGGGCTGAAATCAAGTAGAAATAAAAAGAACCATACAAAGAATCAACAAAACCAGGAGCTGGTTCTTTGAAAAAAATCAACAAGATAGATAAACTTTTAGCCAGACTAACCAGAGGGCACAGAGACAGTATCCAAATTAACAAAATTTGAAATGAAAAAGGAGATATAACAGAAACTGAGGAAATTAAAAAAAATCATCAGATCCTACTACAAAAGCCAATACTCAGCACAACTGGAGAATCTGGAGGAAATGGCCAATTCCTTATACAAATACCAAATACCAAAATTAAATCAGCATCTAAACAGTCCCATAACCCCTAGAAACATATTAGGGGGTCATAGAAAGCCTTCCAATGAAAATAAAGCACAGGAGAAGATGGTTTTAGTGCAGAATTCTATCAGACTGTCAAATAAAACTTAACACCAATACTCTTCAAACTATTCCTCAAAATAGAAAAAGAAGGAATACTACCCAATTCGTTCTAAGAAGCCACAATTATGCTGTTACCAAAACCACACAAAGATCCAACAAAGAAAAAGAACTTCAGGCCAATTTTGCTTATGAATATCGATGCAAAAATACTCAATAAAATTCTTGCCAACCTAATCCAAGAACACATCAAAAGGATCATCCACCATGATCAAGTAGGCTTCATCCCAGGGATGCAGGGATGGTTCAATATACAGAAATCCATCAATGCTATCTACTACATAAACAAAGTCAAAGAAAAAAAACCACATGGTCATTTCATTAGATGCTGAAAAAGCATTTGACAAAATTCAGCATCCTTTCATGCTGAAAGTCTTGGAAAGGACATGAATTCAAGGCCCATACCTAAACATAATAAAAGCAATATACAGCAAACCAGTAGCCAACATCAAACTAAATGGAGAGAAACTGAAATAACCCCACTAGGCTGCCCTGTCTCTCCATATCTTTTCAATATAGTTTTTGCAGTCTTAGCTAGAGCAATTAGACAACATGAGGTCAAAGGTATACAAATTGGAATTAAGAAGTCTAACTATCACTATTTGCAGATGGTATGATAGTATACTTAAATGACCCAAAATACTCCACCAGAGAACTCCTACAGCTGATCAACAACTTCAGCAAAGTGGCTGGTTACAAAATCAACTCAAGGAAATCAATAGCCTTCCTTTACTCAAGGATAAGCAGACTGAGAAAGAAATTAGGGAAATGACATCGTTCACAATAGCCACAAACAACAAAAAGTATCTTGGTGTGACTCTAACCAATCTAGTGATAGAACTATAAGAGAAGAACTTCAGATCTCTAAACAAGGAAATTGAAGAAGACCTCAGAAAATGGAAAAAACTTCCATGCTCATGTATTGGCAGGATTAATATAGTTAAAATGGCCATTTTGGCAAAAGTAATATACAGATTCAATACAAAATCTCAACCCAGTTCTTCATAGACTTAGAAAGAGCATTTCTTAAATTCATCTGGATATAACAACAACAACAAAAAAAAAACCCTCAGGATAGCTAAAAATATTCTCATCAGTAAAAGAATTTCTGGGGGAATCAGTATCCCAACCCTCAAATATTACTACAGATCAATAGTGATAAGAACCTCATGGTATTGGTGCAGTGACAGGCAAGTGGATCAATGGAATAGGATTGACGACCCAGAAATGAACCCACACACCTATGGTCACTTGATTTTTGACAAAGGAGCTGATAACATCCAGTGGAAAAAAGATAGCCATTTTTTCTTTTCTTTTCTTCTTTTTTTTTAAAGGGTATAATCTTATTTTTTATTCGTTCTAGTTTTATTTACATTTCAAATGATTTCCACATTTCTGGCTTTCCACTCACAGAAAGTCCCATAAACCCTCTTCCATCCCCCTTTTCCCCCATCCAACCCTTCCCACTTACCTGTTCTGTTATTGCCCTATACTGCTATACTGCATCTTTCCATAACCAGTGGCCAATCCTCCGTTCTTCTTGAACATCATTTGACGTGTGGATTATGTTTTGGTTATTCCAATTTTCTAGGCTAATATCCACTTATTAGTGAGTACTTACCATGATTGATCTAAGATAGCCTTTTCAACAAATGGTGCTGGTACAATTGACAGTCAGCATGCAGAAGTATGTGAATTGATCCATTCTTATCTTCTTGTACTAAGCTCAATTCCAAGTGGATCAAGGACCTCCACATAAAACCTGACACACTGAACTAATAGAAAATAAACTGGGGAAGACCCTTGAGGACATGGGCACGGGGAAACGTTCCTGAACAAAACAACAATAGCTTTTGCTCTAAGATCAAGAATTGACAAATGGAAACTGATAAAATTACAAAGTTTCTGTAAGGCAAAGGACACTGTCAAAAGGACAAAACAGCAACCAACAGATTGGAAAGGATCTTCACCAACCCTAAATCCGACAGAGGGCTTATATACAATATATACAAAAAACTCAAGAAGCTAGACCTCAGAGAACCAAATAAACCTCTTAAAATATGGTGTGCAACGCTAAACAAAGAATTTTCATCTGAAGAACTTTAGATGACTGAGAAGCACCTTAAGAAATGTTCAACATCATTAATCATTTGGAAAATGCAAATCAAAACAACCCTGATATTTCACCTCACACCAGTCAGAATGACTAAGGATAAAAACTCAGGAGACAGCAGGTGTTGGCAAGGATGTGGAGAAAGAAGAACATTCCTCCAGTGCTGGTGGGATTGCAAGATGGTACAACCACTTTGGAAATCAGTCTGGTGGTTTCTCAGAAAACTGGACATGACATTTCCAGAGACCGTGATATACCCCTCCTGGGCATATATCCAGAGGATTCCCTGGCATGCAATAAGGACACATGCTCCACTATGTTCATAGATGCCTTATTTATAACAGTGAGAAGCTAGAGAGAACCTAGATGTCCCTCAATGTAGGAATGGATACAGAAAATGTGATGTATTTACACAATGGAATACTACTCAGCAATTAAAAACAATGAATTCAAGAAATTCTTCGGCAAATGGTTGGAATTGGAAAATATCATCCTAAGTGAGGTAACCCAATCATAAAAGAATACACATGGAATGCAATCACTGATAAGTGGATATTAATTAGTGCAGAAGATCTGAATTCTCAAGACACAATTAGCATATCAAATGATACCCAAGAAGAAGGAAGAAGAGGGCCCTGGATCTGAAAAGACTTGATCCAGCATTGTAGGGGAGTACCAGGACAGAGAAATGGGAGATGGGTGATTGGGAAATGGGTAGAGGGTAGAGAGCTTATGAGACCTATGGGGGGGGGGGAATCAGGAAAGGGGAAAGCATTCAGAATGTAAACAAAGAATATAGAAAAAAAAGTACATACACTGTATGCACTCACTGGTAAGTGGATATTAGCCCAAAAGTTTGAAATACTAATGATAAAATTCACAGAACATATAGAATCCAAGAAAAAAGGATGCCAAAGGGTGAATGCTTCATTGCTTCTTAGGAGTGAAAACAATATACTTACAGGAGAAAATATGAAGACAAAGTATGGAACAGAGACTGAAGGAAAGGCCATCCAAAGATCGGCCTACCTGGGGATCCATCCTAAATACAGTTGCTTAACTGGGATGCTGTTGACAATGAAGGGAAGTACCTGCTGACAGGAATCTGGTATGACTGTCTCTTGAGAGGTTCTGTGAAAGCTCATAACCAACAGTTAGAATTATATAAGACTTCTCATTAGAGAATATAAAATCTAGATGATCCTGGGCAGATGTCATATAGGCACTAAGGGAACACAAACATCAACCTAGGCAATTATACCCAGCAATCCTCTGAATTTACATAGAGAAAGCAAGGTATTCCATGAGAAAACCAAATGTATGCAAAATATTTCCATACATAGATCCCTAAAAAGGATAATAAATGGAATATCCAACACAAAGAGGGAAACTACACCCTAGAAAAAGCAAGAAAGTACTCTTCTTCCAACAAACACAAAAGAAGACAGTCAAAAAACCCATAATTGCATCTCTAACAAAAAGAACAGCAAGCAACATTGGTTGCCTCAATACAACAATAAAAAGACATAGACTAACAGACTGTATACCTTTTGCTACATACAGGAAACACATCTCAGTGACAAATACAGATACTCAGAGTAAAAGGCTAGAAAAATAATTTCAAGCAAATGGTCTCAAGAAACAATCTGGAGTAGCCATTCGAATATCAAAAAAGATAATTAAGGACACTTCATATTCATCAAAGGAAAAATCTACCTAGAAGAACTCTCAGTTCTGAACATATATGCTCCAAATGCCAGGGCACCCACATTCATAAAAGAAACTTTACTGAAGCTCAAAGCACACCTTGTACCTCACACAATAATAGTGGGAGGCTTCAACACCTCACTCCTGTCAAATGGGCAGATTATGGAAAGAAAAACTAAACAGACACATGGTAAAACTAACTGAAGTCATGAATCAAATGTATCTAACAGATATCTATAGAACATTTCATCCTAAATCAAAAGAATATACTTTCTTCTCAGCACCTCATACCTTCTCCAAAATTGATCACATAATAGGTCACAAAACAGGCTTCAACAGAATCCAGAAGATTGAAATAATCATAGGTGTCCTATCAGATATCCAGGGACTTTGGGTTTCTGTCCCAGCTTGGAAACATCCCCTGCCACACTGATCCATCTCCAAGTGATACAGGAATCCAGATATCCAACCAGCAGCGTGGAGGAGGCAGCCAGCACAGCAGGCCATCTCTAAGTGATACAAGAAACCAGCTATACACCCTGTAGCACAAAGAAGACAGCCAGCACAGCCTGCAGCCAGAATTAGTCGAGGCCACAGAGCTACATTCCCAAATACAACTACAAGAGAGTTGGTCTCATAGAAGTACAGACATACTAGTGTACAGAGAGAGAACGGGTCTCCACAGAGCACAGAGAAGACACAGTCAGAGACAGCAAAACCAGCTAACACCAGAGACAACCAGATGACAAAAGGCAACGTAAGGATATCACCTACAGAAACCAAGGCTTCATGGTTCCATCTGAACCAAGTTCTCCAACAACAGCTAACTTAACACACCAGAAAAGCAAGACCTGGATTTAAAATTATACCTCATGATGCTATTAGGGGATTTCAAGGGATGTTAATAACTTTCTTAAGTACTACAGGAGAACATGAGTCAACAGGTAGAAGCCCTTCAAAGCGAAACACAAAAATTGCTAAAAGAAATATGGGAGAACATAGGTCAACAGATCCCATGTTCATAAAGAGAACATACAGAAAGAGCTCGTAAAGAGAAAACACAAAAATCACTTCGAGAAATACAGAAGAACATGGATCAATAGACAGAAGTCCTGAAAGAGAAAACACAAAAATTCCTTAAAGAATTACAGGAAAACACAAACAAACAATTGAAAGAGCTAAGCAAAACCACACAGAATCTAAAAATGGAAGTAGAAACAACTAAGAAATCACAAAGGGAGACAAATTTGGAGATAGAAAACCTTGGAAAGAAATCAGGAGTCATAGATGCAAACATCCAACTACAGAATACAAGAGATAGAGGAAAGAATCTAGTGTGCTGAAGATACCACAGAAAACATTGAAAACAGAAGATGCAAGAAGCTTGTAACCAAAACATTCAGGAAGTCCAGGACACAATCAGAAGACCAAATCTAAGGATTATAGGTATAGAAGAGAGTGAAGGTTTACCACTTAAAGGGCCAGTAAATATCTTCAACAAAATTAAAGAAGAAAACTTCCCTAACCTAAAAAGGGAGATGTCCATGAATGTACAAGAAGCCTACAGAACTCCAAACAGTCTAGATCAGAGCAAAAATACCTTCTGTCACATAATAAAACATCAAATGTAATAAACAAAGAAAGAATATTAAAAGCAGTAAGAGAAAAAGGCCAGACCTATCAGAATTATACCAGACTTCTCACCAGAGACTATCAAAGCTAGAAAATCCTGGGCAGAGCTCATACAGACTCTAAGAGAACACAAATGCCAGCCTAGACTACTATACCCAAAAAATCTCTCAATCACCATAGATGGAGAAACCAAGATATTCCACAATAAAACCAAATTTACAGAACATCTGCCCACAAATCCAGCACTACAAAGAATAATATATGGAAAATGCCAATACAAGGAGGATAACTACACCATAGAAAAAGCAAGGCAGTAATCTTTTTTCTACAAACCCAAAAGAAGATGACTCAAACATAAAAATGGCATCAAAATGACAGGAAACAAAATCACTAATGCATTAATTATCTCTTAACTTCAATGGAATCAATTCTCCAATAAAAAGACAGAGACTAATGGACAGGATACTTAAACAGGACCTAGCATTTTGCTGCATACAGGAAATGCACTTCAGTATCAAAGAAAAACACTACCTCAGAGTAAAAGACTAGAAAACAATTTTGCAAGCAACTAGTCTCAGGAAAGAAGCTGGAGTAACCATCTTAAATTCAGATAAAATTGGCTTTCAAACTAAGGTCATCAAAAAAAGATGTTGAAGGACACTTCATACTCATCAAAGGAAAAATCCACCAAGAAGAACTCTCAATTCTGAACAATTCTTCAAACACAAAGGGACCCATTCATAAAAAATCTTTACTAAAGCTCAAAGCACACATTGTACCTCACACAATCATTGTGGGTGACTTCAACATTCCTCAATGAACTGATCAGGGAAACACAAATTAAAAAGAGACAGGGTGAAAGTAATTGAAGTTTTGGACCAAATTGGTTGAACAGATATATATAGAGAGAGCATTCCATCCTAAATCAAAAGGATATACCTTCTTCTCAGCACCTCATGGTACCTCCTTCAAAAATCGACCAGGACACAAAACAGACCTCAACAGATATAAGATCAAACTAATCCAATGTCTCTTCTGAGATCACTATGGAGTGTTGTATTCTGTAGAGACTGCAAACTGGGTTCCTGGAAGAGAAGCTAAGAAATGGATGGTGGGTAGCAGTGAAAATGTCAAGGACCAGGATAATAATCTACCAGTTGAGGCCCCAACTTTAATGGAGGTCAGACCATTTTACTGTTTGGGCAAGCCCCTCTCCCCAGACTCCCGGCTGAGTTCCAAGTCTTCTGGCAGTTCTTGGCTCCACTGCTCAGGCAGCTGGATGGGTCACCTGCTTAATTCAGGAATTCATAGACCCGGAGGAACAATGAATTTCACCTTCACTCCAAGTGCTCCACCTTAGGTGGAGCAGGATCCTGAAGAGCACAGGAATCCCTGCTTAACAAAGTCTGGGAGAGGACATTCACCTTGATCAATGTGGAGTCCCTACCAAGTGGCATGACACCCAATATGGCTCTGTTCAATGGAGTAAGGGTGGTCTTCAATAGCAACAAAAACAGCAGAAAGCACACATACACATGGAAGCTGAACAATGCTCTAGTCAAGTGTAACTTGTTCAAGGAAAAAAATAAGGAAAGAAATCAAAACTTTTATAGAATTTAATAAAATTGGAGGCACAACATACCCAAATTTATAGGACACAATGAAAGCAGTGCTAAGAGGAAAACTCATAGCCCTGGGTGCCTCCAAAAAGAAGCTGGAGAGAGCATATACTAGCAGCTTAACAGCACACCTGAAAGCTCTGGAACAGAAAAAAGCTAATACACCCAAGAGAGTAAAAGGTAGGAAATCATCAAAATAAGGGCTGAAACCAACCAAGTTGAAACAAGAAGAACTATACAAAGAATCAACAAAACCAGGAGCTGGTTCTTTCAGAAAATAAACAATAGATAAACCTTTAGCCAGACTATCCAGAGGACACAGAGACAGTATCCAACTTAACAAAATCAGAAATGAAAACAAGAAGAAATAACAGAAACTGAAGAAATTCAAGAAATTATGAGATCCTACTACAAAAGCCTATATTCAACACAACTGGAGAATCTGGAGGAAATGGACAATTTCCTAGACAGATACCAAATACTTAAATTACTTCAGGATCAAATAGATCATCTAAACAGTCCCATAACACCTAAAGAAATTTAAGTGATCATTGAAAGTCTTCCAACCAACAAAAGCACAGATCGAGGCGGTTTCAGTGCAGAATTATATCAGACCTTCAAAGAATACCTAACACCAATACTCTTCAAACTATTTCATAAAATAGAAACAGAAGGAACACTACCCAACTCATTCTATGAAGCCACAATTATGCTGATACCAAAGCCATACAAAGATCCAACAAAGATAGAGCACTTCAAGCCAATTTCCCTTATGAATACTTATTCAAAAATACTCAATAAAGTTCTTGCCAACTGAATTCAAGGAACAAATCAAAATTCTCATTCACCAAGATAAGTAGGTTTCATACCATGGATGCAGAATATACAGAAATCCATCAATGTAATCCACTACATAAACTCAAAGAAAAAAAACCACATGGTCATTTCATTAGATGCTGAAAAAGCATTTGACAAAATTCAGCATCCTTTCATGCTAAAAGTCTTTGAAAGATCGGGAATCCAATGCCCATATCTAAACATAATAGAAGCATTATACAGTAAACCTGTAGCTTGAATCAAACTAAATGGAAAGAAAGTTGAAGCATTCCTACTAAATTCAGGGACCAGAAAAGGCAGCTAAATCTCCGCATATATATTCAATATAGTACTTGAAGTTCTAGCTAGAGCAATTAGAAAACAAAAGGAGGTCAAAGGGATATGAATAGGAAAGGAGGAAGTCAACTTATAACTATTTATAGATGATATGATAGTATACATAAGTGAACCAAAAAACTCCACTTGAGAACTCCTACTGCTGAAAAACAACTTCAGCAAAGTGCCAGGATAAAAAATTAACTCAAGCAAATCAGTTGCTTCCCTACATTCCAAGAATAAACAGGGCGAGAAAGAAACTGGGCAAGCAACTCCCTTCAAAATAGTCACAGAAATATAAAATATCTGGGGGTGACTCTAACAAAACAAGTGAAAGATCTGTATGACAAGAACTTCTAGTCTCTGAAGAAAGAAACCAAAGAAGACCTCAGAAGATGCAATGATCTCCTATGCTCATGGATTGGCAGGATTAAAGTAGTGAAAAATGTCCATCTTGCCAAAAGTTATATACAAATTCAATACAATCCCCATCAAAATCCCAACTCAATTCTTCATAGAGCTAGAAAGAACAATTCGCAAATTCATCTGGAATAACAAAAAACCCAGGATAGCTGAAACTATTGTCAACAGAAACAGAACTTCTGGGAAATCAGTATCCCAGACCTGAAGCAGTACTACAGAGCAATAGTGTTCAAAACTGCATGGTGTTGGTAGTGTCAGGCAGGTAGATCAATGGAATAGAATTGAAGACCCAGAAATGAACCCACAAACCTATGGACACTTGATCTTTGACAATGGAGCTAATTTCACCCAGTGGAAAATAGCCTTTTCAACAAATGGTGCTGGCTCAACTGGTGGCTAGCATACAGAAGAATGCAAATAGTTCTATTCTTATGCCCTTGTACTAAGCTCAAGTCCAAGTTGGTCAAGGATTTCCACATAAATGCCAGACACACTGCAGCTAATATTGAAAAAAAAAACTGGGTAACAGAGAGGCACCACAGTGGAATATTTCCTGAACAGAAACCCAATAGCCTATGCTCTAAGATCAAGAATTGACAAATGGGACCTCATAAAATTACAAAGTTTCTATAAAGTGAAGGATACTCTCAATAGGACAAAATGGCAACCAGAAAATTGAGAAAAGATCTTTACCAACCCTTCATCCAACAGAGGGCTAATATCCAATACATACAATGAACTCAAGAAGTTAGACCCTAGAGAACCAAATAACCCTATTAAAAAGGGGGTACAGAGAATTTTCACCAGAAGAATATCAAATGGCTGAGAAGCTCCTAAAGAACTCTTCAACATCCTTAGACAACAGGGAAATGCAATCTAAACAACCCTGAGATTTCACCTCACACCAGTCAGAATGGCTAAGATCAAAAACTCAGGAGACAGCAGTTGCTGGAGAGGTTGTGGAAAAAAAGGAATCCTTTTCCATGTCTTGTAGCATTGCAAGCTGGTAAAACCACTCAATCAGTGTAGCAGTTCCCCCAGAAAACTGGGCATAATATTACAGAAGGACCCAGAGGATTCTCCTGCATGTAATAAGGACACATGCTGCACTGTGTTCATAGCAGCCTTATTTATAATAGCAGCCTTATTTATAATATCCAGAAGCTTTAAAGAACCCAGATGTCCCTCAATGGAGGATTGAATACAGAAAATGTGATATATATATACACAATGGAGTACTATTCAGCCATTGAAAACAATGAATTCATGAAATTCATAGACAAATGGATAGAACTGGAGAATATCATCCTGAGTGAGGTAACCCAATCACAAAAGAACTGATATATGGATATTAGCCTAGAAGTTTGGAATACAGAAGATACAATTCACATATCAAATAATGCCCAACAAGGAGGAAGAACAAATATGGATATTCTAGTTCTTCTTAGAAGGAGCAACAAAATACCTACAGAAAGAGATACAGAGACAAAGTGTAGAACAGAGTCTGAAGGAAAGACCATCCAGATACTACCCACTTAGGAATCTATCCCATATACAATTACAAAATCCAGACACTATTATGGATGCACACAAGTGGTTGCAGATAGGAGATGGTTATAGCTGTCACTTGGGAGACTCTGGTAGTGCATGACAAATACAGAGTGGCAAACTCTCAGCCAGTCATTGAACTGAGCACTGGGTTTTCAATGGATGAGATATATAAAGGACCCAAGGAGCTGAAGGGGTTTCCAGTGCCATCAGAGGAACAAAAATATGAATCACCAAATACTCCCAGATCTCCCAGGGACAGAACCATCAACCAAAGAGTACACTTGGAGTTACCCAGCACCCAGACACTTAGCCATCAGAGGATGTTCTTGCTGTACACCAAATGAGGGAGAGGCCATTAGTCCTGGAAAGACTTGATACCATATTGTAGAGGAATACCAGGATAGGGAAGTGGGGATGGGTTGATTGGGGAAGGGGAGATGCCTTAAGGTATTTTCGGGGGTGTGGGGATCAAGGAAAGGGGACAACATTTGAAGTGTAAATGAAGAATTACCTTTTTTTTTTCAAGAAACATACCTAAGGAGCTGGCCTTCAATTAAAAAAAAATTGAAATCCCACATAAACATGTAAGCTGAACAATAATTTGCTCAATGATAACTTGACCAAGAAAAAATAAGGAAAGTAATTAAAGACTTTTTAGAATTCAATGAAAATGAAGGTACAACATACCCAAAGTCATGGTATACAATGAACATTTCTTTAAGTCTTTCTCAGCCATTAGAGACTCCTTTGTTGAACATTGCATACTTAGGTCTTTACTCAAATTTTTAATAGGGTTATTTGGTTCTGTGGACTATATCTTCTGGATTTTTTTTTTTATATATATATTTTGGACGTTAGCCCTCTACCAGATGTAGGGTTTTTAAAGATTTTTTTCCCAACCTGTGGGTTACCATTTGTCCCTATTAATAGTGTCCTTTGCCTTATAAAAGTTTTGCAGTTTTATGAGGTCCCATTTGTACATTCTTGATATTAGAGCATACACTATTTGTGTTCTGTTTGGGAATTTTTTCCTTGTGACATGTGTTCGAGTATTTTTCCCCACTTTTTCTTGTATTAGGTTCAGTGTATCTGGTTTTATGTGGAGGTCCTTGAAGCACTTGGACTTAAGCTTTGTACAGGGAGATAAAAACAGCTCAATTTGCATTCTTTTCCAGGTTGACAGTTAAACTAGCACCATTTGTTGAAAATGCTGCCTTTTTTCTACCTGATGCTTTTAGTTCCTTTGTCAAAGATACACCCATGGACTACAGTCACTGATAAGTGGATATTAACTCAGAAACTGAATACATAAGACACAATTCACATATCAAATGACTCCCAACAAGAATGAAGGCAAGGTCCCTGATTCTGGAAAGGCTTGTTCTAGCATTGTAGGGGAGTACCAGGGCAGAGAAGTAGGAGGGGGTTGATAGGAGAATGGGCTGAGGGAAGAGGGCTTAGGGAACTTATGGGAAGGGGGGAACAAGGAAAGGGAAAATCATTTGGAATGTAAACATAGAATATAGAAAAATAAGTGTCTATAGGTGTGGGGGTTCATTTCTGGTTCAATTCTATTCCATTAATCTTACTACCTGTCTCTTCACCAATACAATGCAGTTTCTTTTTTTAATCTCTATTGCTTTGTAGTACAGCTTGAGGTCATGGACGGTGATTCCACCAAAAGATTTTTTATTGTTGAGAAGAGTTTTTGCTATCCTTGGAGGGTTTTGGGTTTTTTTTTGTTTTTTAATTCAAAATGAATTTGAGAATTGCTATTTCTAAATCTATGAGGAGTTGAGTTGAGATTTTGTTGGAGATGGCACTGAATCTGTAGATTACTTTTGGTAAGAAAGGCATTGTTAATATATTAATCCTGCCAATCCATGACCATGGGAGATCTTTCCATATTCTGAGGAAAACTTCAATTTATTTATTCAAGGATTTAATGTTATCACACAAATGGTGATTTCCAAAAATCTTGCACCAGGTACCTTCCCAACAGAGTAAATAAGGGTTCCATTTTGTCTGCATTTTTGTAAGTATTTATTGTAATTTTTTTTCAGGGAAAATGCCAACATTTATTTTCAAGAAACCATAGGGGAAACAATGACTGGGCAGGTGGTACCAGTTCTTAGGCCTTTGCTGGTAAGGTCTACCTCAGGTTAGAGGCTCTCTAGGCAGAGAGGCCAGATTGGTCCTGGCCTCCGTGTCCCCTGTGCTTGACAGAATGGTTCACTTTGGGGCTCATAGATTGGCCCTTTCCTTCTTTTATGCTTTGACGTTGCTCACAGATTCTAAGGACAATGCCTGTCTGTTGCTGGTTTTCAATTATTCCATGTCGGAATGAAAAGTTGTACACATCCAGACATCTGTATGGACACCTAGCCATTCCACTCTTCTTTTTAATTTGTCCTGCATCATAGGCTCTCTGGTGAGCAAGACTTGACTGCTGCTCATCTCCAACTACTTTGGAACTGTGGGGATGGCGGTTCCTCTCAGGACTGGGGAGGTGGTCAAAGCCTCTTCCTTTCACACTGTGTGGATGTTGGTCACAGGTTCTCTGGGCATTAACACCCAGTGGTGCTTTTTCTCCAATCTCTCTGTATCTGAATGGAAGGTTGTGCCACTTGGAGTTTCCATGTGGACAGGAGCCCATTCCACTCCTTGTACTTTGACCAGAGTCACAGGCTTTCTGGTCAGCAAGCTCTAACTGCTGCTTGTCTCCAGTTACCCTGTGACGACATGCATGATTCTTTCCCTTGGGAGTGAGGAGGTTGTCAAAAGTTATTCTATTCAGGATATTCAGATGATGGTCACAAGCTTGCTGGTCATTAACACTGGGCTGTGATTTGTCTCTGATTTCTGTGTATCTCGGAGAATGGTTATGCATCTCGGGGCTTCTGTGTGGAGAACACTCCTTTCCACTCTTTGTTCTAATTTTATCTTGGTCAGAGACTTCCCAGGCAGCAACAGCTGTTGCTCCTGGCCTCCATTTCCCCTGTCCTTGACTGGATGGTTCTCTTTGGGACTCAGAAGGTGACCATGGCCCATTCCTTTTCTTTGTATTTTGATGGGGGTCAAAGGCTTTATAGCCAATGCCTGGCTCTTGTTTGCCTCTAATTTCTTTGTATCTGAATGAATTGTTGTGACCCTTGGGGCTTCGATGTGGAGATCCCAATTCGAACTTTGATGTGGAGTTATCCACGTAGAATATCAGTTCCCTTTTATACTATTGTACCTGGGTCACAGGATCTATGGTGAGTTTTGATGGCTTGTCTTCATTATCCTCCACGTTTTGGAGCAGAGTATTTATGTGGTATTGTAGCTCAACTGCTGTACTGTAGATGAGATTTTTCCTATCTACTTCCTCTTGTAGGTCCCTAACTGATAGAGGGCTTTCATTCCTCAAAGAATCTCCCTGTCCCTGGTATTTTGTGCTGATGTTTTCAAATTGGACAGCATTTCTGGTGATGTTCTTCAGTGAGCTTTTAGAATGAGCCACTCTGTCTCCAGCTATTTTAATGTCCCCTGAGTTTTGAGTAGAAGGTGTTTGGAGATAGTCTACAGACTCATAGCCCTTGAAAGAGATATTGATGGCTTGCCCCTTGGGAATCTCACTAGAACCCACACTCACCCTCCATGCATGAGGTAGCTCTTTTTTACCTTCAGTAAGTTGGTTTGTTTGGCCATAGAAGGTGAGAAACTGTCTTCAGGGTTGAGGGTTGGTGCACTCAAGTGGGGATGTGCTAAAGCTGCATCTTGAGACTGCTTCCAGGGTGCATGCTTAGCCATTCCTGGGCTGGTATTTGACTGCAGGGTGCCTCTCACAGTTGCTTGGATAGTCCTGCTCTGCTGGTGTTTTGCCTGCAAGCAGGAAGTATAGGGTTGAACACTGTTGTTTCTCAGCCATTGATCTGGATTGGACCTTGTGGGCCCACGACTGGCAGCAGGTGGAGGGGTTCTTTGAGTCTCCCAAACATCTGGACACGAGTGTTCAAACAGGGGATGTTGCAGCCTGGCAGATGATAGCGTTTCTACCCTTTTCCCTCCTGGATCTTGGTGATGCAATTTTTCCAAGATCATTGCAGTCTTGGAATAGAATTCAGCCTTGGAAACACAGGGAAATCTTCTGTATTTCACAGGAAACTGCGTGATGCTTGCTTCCAGCTTCATTTTTGTATTTGGATCAATGAAGGAAAGATCATTGCTGGTGTTTATAGAGAGCAGCTTATCTGTCTTCAGTGCAGGGTTCCTGGGCTCCCGACCCTTCCCAGGAGTGCTGCTTGAAGTACAAGGCAGATTTTTGTCTACAACCTTGTTAAATATGGCTGAACTTGCTCTGGCACTCTTTAAGGGAATCAATGTTGGCACAGAACTCATCATCCGGCTGCACTTGTCACGTTTGGAATTGAGGATGGAGGGCTGGGCAGGCTGGTTAAGGTTAGGCTGGTCCTTGCAATAACCACCACCATTTGGTTGGTAATCTTCCTGAAGCTTTATCAGTTTACCTGATGGACAGAATCTGACATGGATACCTTTGTGTTCTCCCACATTAATTGCCTTCTTTTCATGCTGTGGGTCCTCATGATGGTGGATCATTTGATAATGCCCAGGACAAATGGAGGCTGACCTGATAGCTTTAGTGGGCAGACACTCCCCAGATAAGTTGTCAGTGGGCTGGCTAATGGCTGCTTGACATTTTTGTATGTCATAGCCTGTGATGTCGTTCCAATTTAGTCTGTGTTGCCAGGGCTCATTTACTTTTGGAGGGGATGTCTGTTTTGGTATAGAGCTTGGAAGACCTACCATGCTCCTTGTCACATGTTGGTGGGGAAAGTGCTGGTCTTGGAAAAGCTGTGGAGGTTCTTTAGGCACAGATAAAGGTTGGTTAGGGTCACTTGTATCATTAAACCTTACACATTTACACCCTCCTGAGAAGGATTTCTTGGAGACCCAGGCAGTAGCCACAACTGCCTCAGAGATCACAGAGGATATGCCACATAAAAGTTGGTTAAATTTCTGGTGTATCAGGGCCTCTAAGACCTTGAGGTAAGAAAACAGTTGCGGGAGGGAAAGCTGATTCAGTTTCTCCTTAGAGTACCAAAAGGGGTGGGGAAAGGAGTCCAGTATAGGATGATGGATGGGCCTTTCCATAGGTCGTGATGCATTCTGGGTATCCTGTGTATTCTTTGGGCTGTTTCTGCAAGCTTTCACAGGAGCAGTTTTCTTTTTGCCCTTCCTCTGCGCCCTCTTCACCACCTGCCAGTTAGAAACAATACAAATGAGCTGGGGTTCTTTCTTCTCTGGTAGAGAAGCTGCCTGCTCTGTGTGTTCATGGATAACATGAAATCCACATTTCTCAGAGAGCTCTCTCTCATTCATCCTTGACTCATTCATATTGTGCATAAGCACATTCTTTTTGTCCTTGTTGGGAAAACAGCAGAAAAAGACTGTCTATGTCACACTTACCATGGATGTCCTCGGTCAGTGTTCCTCAGACAGGGTCCCTCAGACAGGATCCTGCCCAAGGCTGAGATCTGTAGCTGCCTGGATACTGTCAGGTAATGTCTGCTGCCTGAGACCAGAGGAGACCCAAGCCCTGAATGAAGCCCTTCGTCTATCACCTGCTTCACATCAGCTCAACACAAACAAAAGTAAGTGCCTGAGTAGAGGGCAGATGACTTTTCTCAGAGCTTGTCCTGTGTCCCCACAATCTCAGAAATGCAGTCTGTCCATGGAGCTAGAGTCATTCTTAGTGGCCTCTCTGTCACCCTGTACATATGGTCTGAGGGCTTCAGGTACCAGCTCAGGCCTCTATCTCCTCTGCCCTGTGGACAGTAGACTGATGTGCTTCTACTCTTTCTGGAGATTTCTACTCACCTGTCTGTAGCTAGACTTTAGGTTCTATTTTCTTTCACCCTTTTTCACCCTCTTTCTTCCACCTTTTCAATCCCCTAACACTAGATGAGAGATGAAAAAAGCATGGAGTGGAAAGGGGGAGATGTTATTGTTAGACTATTTCCTACTAGTTAGGGGGGTTGGTTGCTTTGGGGTATGTTTAATCTTGACATTCAGGATATCAATTTCTTCTTCTTCTATCTTCTTTTCATACCTATGCTTAACAAACAAAAATTCCAGAAAATAAACAACCAACAACTAGCAAACCATCATACCTCTCAAGGCCCTAGCATTTATCTACCCTCTGAAAAGTCCCCAGAATTCCAAATATCACACAAATCAGAAACTGTCTGCTCCTGGCAGAATCATACCCCTGCTACAGCATGAGGCAAATCATAGTCAGCTACTGTGCACAATCAGAAAGAATCCAATATCCTACACCTGAGATTAAAATAAAATATATTCTTATATTTTTGTTTTTTTTTTAAATAAAACAGTCCAATTTTTTCACTACACCTGTCTTTCTCGGACATGTGAGAGTAAGAATCTTGGACTGCTGCTCTATTGTATGTCAACCAAGGCTTTCTCACCTTTGGGATGTTCTTTTGGCTTCCAGGTGGTGGTGACTCTGGATACTCCTTCAGGAATGGGATTAGTAGGTAAAAGAGCCGCACTCCGCACATTATTGCAAAGCCCATGTCCACTACTAAGGACATGGAGCTGGGGATCTTCCACAAGTTAATAATGCTATTCATCAGAAGGAAAAAAATCTCCATCTTCTGAATCGCAGTGTAGCTCACAGGCCACTGAGTCCTGGAGTACAGCACCTGACTTGTCAAGGAGGGCTCAGGGCACATCACACAACTGAGGCCTCCTCATCACAAAGGACTACTGGCAGGAGGGAGGGTGCAACAGCCCCTCCCCAGCCTCTACCCCAGGAGCCCACCCACCTCCTGGCTTTCTCTATAACCCCCTTCCAAATCCTGCTGCTGAGACAGTCAAAGAAAAATCTCTGTTCATGTATTGTTTCTCTGCTTAAGCCCCAGAATTCTTCTGTCATCTGTCAGCGTGAGTCCATCAGGTCAAATATCCTCCTTGGGAAGGAAGCCTCTAAGTAACGTGGGCTACTTTATGGAACTTGGGTTGTTTCTTAGGGATTATTATTCTTAGACTTCTGACTGCACATACAGGGCTCTTCATTCTGAGATCATAACTTATCTTTTTTTCCAGTAAATTATATTTATTAATTGTTTTATTTAGTTACATTTCAAATTTTTGCCTTCTCTGTCTGATCTCAATTAACCCCCGGCCCCATAACCACCTGTTTGCCTCTAAGTGAGTACAACCACCTGCTGTACTCTCACTCCTACCACTCACCAAGGTAGCATTTCCATTCTCTGGGGCATCAAGTCTCTTAAGAAACAAGCACATATCCTCCCACTGAGGCCAGATGAGGCAGTCCTCTGCTACATATGCAGCAGAAGCATATGTGTGCTCTTTGGTTGGTAGCTTAGTCCCTGGGAGCTTTGAGGGATCCAGTTAGTTGATACTGCTGTTCTTCCTATGGGGTTGCAATCCCTTAAGCACCTTCAATCCCTACATCTTCCACCGGAGTCCCTAGGCTCTGTCCAATGGTTCTGTTTATCTGCATCTGTCTTAGGTGCTAGTAGAGCCTCTAAGAGTACTGCCATACCAGACTAGTGTCTGCAAGAACTTCTTAGCATTAGGAATAATGTAGAGGTTTGTTGTCAGCAGATGGGATTGATCACATGGTCTGGTGGTTTCTGGATGGCCTTTCCTTCACTCTTTTCTCCATTTTTGTCCCTGTGTTTCCTTTAGACAGGAAAAATTCTGGGTTAAAATTTTTGAGGTAGGTGGGTGGCCTCAACTGGGGGCCATATCTGTCTGCTGGATGTGGTCTCTTCAGGTTCTACCAACCTGCTCTCTATCATTTCAGCTATTGTCATTCTCACTAGAGAATTACTGGGAATCTCCCATATCCCTTCTGTCTGGGACTATCTAGTGGTTCCCCTATTCCCTACAATACACTACTGAATATTTGATTCATTCTCCTGGTCGTCCTGGCTTCTGTCCTGTTTTCTCCATACCTGAACCTGCTACCACTTTTGTCTAGTCTCCCTTCCCTCTCACACCCAGATCCCCTTCTCTCTCTACATCCCCTGATTATTTTAGTCCTCCCTCTATGTAGGATTCAAGGATGCACAATTTGTTCTTCCTTTTGTTAGGTTTCCTATGGTCTGTGACCTGAATCCTGGGTATTCTGAGCTTTTTTTTTTTTTCCTAATATGCACTTAGGAAAAAATGCATATTTCCTTAATATGCATTGAGGAAATACCATGTTCTTTTTGATCTGGGATAACTAACTCAGAATGTTATTTTCTAGTTCCAACCATTTGCCTGCCAAATTCATGATGTCCTTGCTTTTAGTAGCTTAGGAGTATTCCATTGGGCAAATGTATCACATTTTATGTATCCATTCTATCCATGGAGGGGTATTAGGGCTGTTTCCAGCTTCTGTCTATTATAAATAAAGCTGCTATGAACATAGTGGAGCATGTGTCCCTGTGATGTGGGGGAGCATTATTTGGGTATATATCCAGGACTGGTATTCCTGGGTCTTCAGGTACAATTATTTCCAGTTTTCTGAGGACCCATCAGATTGGTTTCCAAAGTAGCTGTACCAAGTTGTAATCCCACCAGCAATGGAAGAATGTTCTTTTTTCTCCACATCCTCACCAGCATCAGGTATTGGCTGAGTTTTTGATCTTAGACATTGTGAATGGTATATGGAGGAATATCAGGGTCATTTTGATTTGAGTTTCCCTGATGACTAAGATAGTTGAACATTTCTTTATATGATTATAGGCCATTCAAAATTCCTCAATTGAGAATTCTCTGTTTAACTATGTACCACATTTTTCACTGGATTATTTGATTTTCTGAGGTTTAAATTCTTTAGTTCTTTGCATATTTTGGATATTAGCTTCTATCAAATGTAGGATTGATAAAGGATCTTTTCCCAATCTGTAGGTTGCTGTTTTGGCCTATTAACAGTGTCCTTTGTATGATAGAAGGTTTTAGTTTCAAGAGGTCACATTTGTCAGTTGTTGGACTTAGAGCGTGAGCCATTTGTATTCTGTTCAGGAAAATTCCTTCTGTCCCAAAGTTTTTAATCCTATTTTCCACTTTTTCTTCTCTATGCTTCAGTGTATCTGGTTTTATGGGGAAGTCCTTGCTCTACTTGGATATGGGCTTTGCAAAATGACTTAAAAATGGATCAATTTACATTCTTCTACATGCAGACTGCCAGTAACACCAGCACAATTTGTTTAAGTTGTTTTCTTTTTTCTACTGAATGGGTTTGGCTTCTGTGTTAATAATCAAGTGACCAAAGGTGTATGGGTTTATTTCTGGGTCTTCAATACTATTCCATTGATATACATGTCTGTCTCTGTACCAATACCTTCCTGTTTTTTTTATCACTATTGCCCTCTAGTATAGCTTGAGTTCAAGTATGGCAATTGCCCCAGGATATCCTAGGTTTTAGTTATTCCATATGAAGATGAGCATTGTCTTTCTGTCTCTGTGAAGAACTGAGTTGAAATTTTGATGGGAATTGAATTGAATCTGTAGATTACTTTTGGTAAGATCATCATTTTTATTATGCCAATTCTAAGGATCCATGAACATTGGAGATCTTTCCATCCTGTGTTGTCTTAGCCAATTTCTTTCCTCAGGGACTTGAAGTTATTATCATACAAATTTTTCACTTGCTTGGTTAGAGTTGTACCAAGATATTTTTATTATTTGTGACTATTGTAATGGGTGTTCTTTCCCTAGTTTCTCTCTTAGCCTGTTGATCCTTTTTATACAGGAAGGATACTCATTTGTTTATGTTAATTTTATATTCAGCCACTTTCCTGAAGTTGTTTATCAGATGTAGGAGTTCTCAGGTGGAATTTTGAACATCATTCATGTATACTACCACATCAACTGAAAACAGTGATACCTTGACTTCTTCCTTTCCACTATATTTTACTTTGACCTTCTTTTGTTGTTTAATTGCTCTAGCTAGAATTTCAAATATATTGAAAATAGAGGTAGAGTGCACAATCTAGTTAGTCCTGTCCGTTATTTATTAAGATTGCTTCAAATTTTTCTCTATTTAATTTGATGTTTACTGTTGGTCTGCTGTATATTGCTTTAATTTTAATTGCCTTGAATTCCTGCTTTCTCTAAGACTTTATCATGAAGCAGTGTTGGATTTTGTCAAAGGACTTTACAGCATCTAATGAGATGATCATATAATTTTTTTCTTTGAGTTTGCTTATATAGTGGATTCTATTGATGGATTTCCTTTTATTGAACCATGCCTGCATCCCTTGGATAAAGCCTACTTGATCATGTTGAATAATGGTTTTGATGATAGCAAATAATGGTTTTGATATTTTCTTGGATTCAGTTTGTGAAAATTTTATTGAGTATTTTTGCATTGATAATCATAAGTGAAAATGGTCTGAAACTTTCTTTTTGGGTTTTTGTGTGGTTTAAGGTATTAGGAAGACTGTGAGTTGACAGAAGGAAATAGGTAGTGTTCCTTCTTTTTTTTTTTTTTTTTTGTTGTTGTTGTTGTTGTTTTGTTTTGGGGGATAGTTTGAGGAGTAATGGTATTAGATACTCTTTAGCAGTCTGGTATAATTCTGCACTAAATCCATCTGGTCCTGGGACTTTTTTGGTTGGGAGAATTTTAATGTCAGGTTTTATTTCCTTAGGGGATTATGGGACTGTTTTGATAGTTTACATGATCCTGATTTAACTTTGTTATGTGATATCTGTCTAGTAAATTATCTGTTTCATCTAAGTTTTCCAGTTTTGTTTAGTAAATACTCTTGTAGTAGGATCTGATAGGTTTTTGAATGTTCTCAATTTCTGTTGCTACATCTCCTTTTTCATTTCTGATTTTATTACTTTACATACAGTCTCTCGGCCCTTTAGTACTGCGAAGAGCTTATCTGTCTTGTATATTTTCTTTTAAAAGTAGCTCTTAATTTTATTGATTTAATTGTGTAGCTCACTTTGTTTTTAATTGGTTGGTTTTAGCCCTTACTTTAACTGTTTCTTTCATTTTACTCCTCCTGGGTGTGTTTGCTTCTTTCAGATATACTGTTCAGTTGCACATATAGTGAATTTTCATCAAATGCTAGTCTTTAATGTCTTTCTTATTTCTTCTCTGATGAAGTTATTAAGTAGAGAGTTGATCAGCTTCCATGAATATGTGGGCTTTTGGTTATTTTTGTTTTTATTGAAGACCAGCCTTAATCTGTGGTGATCTGATAGGATACATGGCATTATTTCAATATTCTTGTATTTTCTGAGGTTTATGTCCAATACACATGTTCAGCTTTGGAGAAGATTCTATGAGAAGCTAAAAGGAAGGTATATTTTTTCTGTCTTTTAGCGTGAAATGTTCTGTGGATGTCTGTTAAGCCCATTTTGTTCATAATATCTGCTAGTTTCATTATGTCTCTGTTTAGATTCTGTTTCCATGACCTGTCTATTGGTGACAGTGGAGTGTTTAAGTCTCCCACTATTCTTGTGTGATGTTCAATATGTGTTTTTAGCTTTAGTAATGTTTCCATTACAAATGAGGATTCCTGTGTATTTGCCACATATGTGTTCAGAATTGAAAGTTCATCTTCATGAATTTTTCCTTTGATGAATACGAAGTATCATTCCCACATCTCTGTTGATAACTTTTGGTTGAATGTTTATTTTGTCAGTTATTTTTGAATGGCTTCCCCAGATTTTTTCTTGAGATTATTTGCTTGGAAACTTTTTTTCTGAGTCTTTTACTCTGAGAAAGATCAGAATGCTATCAACCCTTCCAAATAGCTTATGTAGGCCAATAAGAATGCCATTTTGCTTTTTTTTTTTTTATGAATTTTACCTTCCCATTATGCTGAATATAGAATTTTACCTGTCATTATCTCTCATATCATTCCATGTATTTTAGATAGGGACCTGGCTAAACATTTGTATTTATTACTGCTTTTTGTATGCAGCAATACAGATGTGGCTACTAATATCCAGTTAGTCCAAGAGTGTGCATGATTCCAATGAAAATTTGTCTTTTTTTCCCTTGGTATATTTTAAATTTTATCTAGTAGCGTGCACTGATGAAAATCTAAGTATTTAACTAGTCTCCACTTCATGACTATGGTCTCAATGGATACTTGTCAACATTATATTCTCATTATGTATAATTTTGTGATAACTGAGGAGCCAAAATTGAGAGACCAGTTTAGACTGTTCTGCAGCAGCAAGATGAAGACTGACTAGGAATGAAGAAGATATACTTGTCCATCATGTATTTAAAGGCAAAATAAATCATTAGTAGGAAAACAGTAATTATTTAATAAGAGTAGATAATTCAGGAAACAAAAGCATCTCAGTGAAGACTCAAATTTAACTTACAGTAAGCATAGTATGTTTTCTCTGCATTTGGAACTGAACCGAGAACATTATTGTTATTAAGTTACAAAGACTTTCTTTCATGTTGCTTACTGTATCAACTACAGTAAATTATCAGTATTAATCATATAAAATAAATCAGTGATATAAGACAAATAATGACAAAAATACTAGCAATAATTTAATAAAATTACCATCAAAGTGCATAGTACAATACTTAAGAATACTTAATCCTCAACTCTTTCACTGAGCACATGTAACTGACATATGAAATCACAAGGCATCTTTCTTATTTGTAAATTTGCAGTGCTTGGCATGCATGGACATCACATTATTTATTCTTGTTTTAGAACTCTATGTGTATAACAGTGTTCTTTTTTAATATTTTTATTTTCTATATTCTTTGTTTATATTCCAAATGATTTCCCCTTTCCTGGATCCCCGCTCCCCATATGTCCCATAAACCTTCTTCTCTCCATCCCTTCTCCAATCACCTCCCTCCTTTTTCTCTGTCCTTATATTCCCTTCCAATGCTAGATCAATACTTTCCAGGATCAGGACCTTCTCCATACTTCTTAATGGGAGTCATTTGTTATGCGATTTGTGCCTTGGGTATTCAGGGCTTCTGGGCTAATTAATATCCACTTATCAGAGATTGCATTCCATGTGTATTCTTTTGTGATTGGGTTACCTCACTTAGAATGATATTTTCCAGATCAAAGCATTTGCCTAAAAAAATTGTGAATTCATTGTTTCTAATTGCTGAGTAGTATTCCATTGTGTAAATATGCCACATTTTCTGTATCCATTCCTCCGTTGAGGGACATCTGGGTTCTTTCCAGCTTCTGGCTATTATAAATAAGGCTGCTATGAACATAATGGAGCATGTATCTTTATTGCATGCCAGGGAATCCTGTGGGTATATGCCCAGGAGAGGTATACCAGGGTCCTCTGGAAGTGTCATGCCCAGTTTTCTGAGGAACTGCTAGACTGATTTCCACAGTGGTTGTACCATCTTACAGCCCCACCAGCAGTGGAGGAGTGTTCCTCTTTCTCCACATCCTCGCCAATACCTGCTGTCTCCTGAGTTTTTGACTTTAGCCATTCTGACTGATGTAAGGTGAAATCTCAGGGTTGTTTTGATTTGCATTTCCCTAATGACTAATGATGTTGAGCACTCCTTAAGAATGCCATTTTGCTTTTAATTGTACTAATGTTTCTGTTTCTTTTTTTAAAATTATATTCCTCATTTCCATATCAAATGATTTCCCCTTTACTGGATCCTGGCTTCCAGAAAGTCTCATTAGCCCTCTTCCCACCCCCTGTTCTCCAATCCCTCCCTTCCTACTTCACTGTCCTGGTATTCCCCTACACTGTGGTACTGAGCCTTTCCAGGACCAGGGGCCTCTCCTTACTTCTTCTCGGGCTTAATTTGATATGTGAATTGTGTCTTGGGTATTTCAAGATTCTGAGCTAATATCCATTTTTCAACTGAGTGCATACCATGGGTGTTCTTTTGTGGTTCAGTTACCTCACCTAGGATGATATTCTCCAGTTCCACCCATCTGTCTAAGAATTTCATGAATTCGTTGCTTTTAGTGGCTGAATAGCACTCCACTGTGCATATATACCACATTTTCTTTATCCATTGAGGGCCATCTGGGTTCTTTCCAGCTTCTGGCTATTATAAATAGGGCTGAGATGAATATAGTGGAGTATGTATTCTTATTACATGGTGGGAAATCCTCTGGGTATATGCCCAGGAGTGGAATAGCGGGGTCTTCTGGTAGAATCATGCAAAGCCATGTCTCCACAGCTATTCACATTTCTTTTGTATTTGTTCTTCTTTTGGAGATTTTCCTTATTTTATTTGTCCTATTCCGGTTTTTATTTTATTTTATTTTATTTTATTTTATTTTATTTTATTTTATTTTATTTTATTTTATTTTGTCAATAGTCATTAAATGCCTGTTTTGTTTTCTATGAAAAGTCAGAAAGCATTTGTATTTGAATGGGAGGAAATGTGAAGAAGATCTTAAAGGATTTTGGGGGAGAAGGTACCAGTAGTCAGAATATATCATATTTTATATTAAAAAAATGTTTTTCCTAAAAGAAACAAAAGAAGAAAAGGAACAATTTTTTATGAAAGTTAAACAATTTATTTGTTGTTTTAATGATGTCTAACTCCTTTTTGAACTATTTATTTATATTCATGTGTTCTTTTCATGATTTCCTCAATTTTCTGTCTATGCTCTTTATAGTTAACTGACCTTCATAGTCATTAAATATTGTTGCTTAGACAGTTCATAGGTTTACATTTCTTTTCAGTCAGTTATTAGAAATTGTGCTCCTTTGGTAATTTGACATTTATTTTTATGTTACTCATAGGTTTATCTAGATAATTCCTATACATTTTACAAGCCCCTGGCTTTGGCAGAAAAAAAATACCTCTCTTGATACATTAGTTTCATGAATAATGTCAACTTTGAGCTCAGGACATTTTTAAGTTAGGGAAATGACTGCCTTCCCAATAGACACAAATAATATAAAAGATATAGATAGAGTGAGTCTAACCAAACAAGCAAAATATCTGTATAAGTACTTAAGCTCTCTGAAAAAAATAAATCAAAGAAGACTTCAGAAGATGGAAAGATCTCCCATGCTCATGTATTGGCAGGATTAATATAGTAAAAATGGCCATCTTGCCAAAAACAATCAACAGATTCAATGCTATCCCCATCAAAGTTCCAACTCAGTTCTTAATTGAGTTAGAAAAGGCAATTCTCAAATTCATTTGGAATATCAAAAAAACTGAGAACAGCAAAAAAAAAAAAAAAAAATGTTCTCAACAATACAAGAACTTCTGAGGTAATTAGCATCCTGGATGCCACAGTAGACTACAGAGCAATTGTGATTAAAACTGCATGGTATATGTACAGGAAAAGGCAGGTAGATCAATACACTAGAATTGAAGACCTGGAAATGAAGCGACATAACTATTGTCACTTGATATTAGACAACAGAGCTAAAACCATCCTGTAAGGAAAAAAACAGCATTTTCAACAAATGGTAATGGTTCAACTGGCATCAAAATGGAGAAGAATGCAAATTCATCCCTTTTTATCTCCTTGTACAAAGTTCAAGCCCAAGTGCTTCAAGGACCTCCACATAAAACCAGATACACTAAACCTAGTATAAGAGAAAGTGAAGAAACCTTCAAACATATGGCCACAAGGGAAAAATTCCTGAACAGAACACCAATGGCTTAAGATCTAAGTTAAAGAATCCACAAATGGGACTTCATAAAATTGCAAAGCTTCTGTAAGTCAAAGGACGCTGCCAATAAGACAAACAGCAACCAACAGATTGAGAAAGGATCATTACCAATTCTACATCTGACAGAGGGTTAATTTCCAATATATAAGAACTCAATAAGTTATACTCTAGAGAAACAAATATCCTTATTAAAAATGGGCAACAGAGTTAAACAGAATTCTCAATTGAGGAACCTGGAATGACAAAGAAGCACCTAAAGAAATGTTTAACATCCTTAGTTAACAGGGAAATAGAAATCAAAACAACCCTGAGATTCTACCTCACAACAATCAGATAAGCTAAAATCAAAAATTCAGGTGACAAGAGATGCTGGCAAGGATGTGGTGAAAGAGGAATATTCCTCTATTGCTGGTAGGATTTCAGGCTATTACAATCACTCTGAAAATCAGAATTCTTTAGAAAACTGGACATAGTACAACCTGAGAACCCAGGTATACTTCTCTTGGGCATATACCCAGAAGAAGCTCCAACATGTTATAAGGATGCATGCTCCAATGTGTTCATATCAGCCATATTAATAATCATAAGCTGGAAACAACCCAGAAGTCTCTCAGCAGAGGAATGGATACAGAAAATGTGGTACATTTACACAATGGAATACTATTCAGGTCTTAAAAAATGACTTCACCCAATGGACAGAAGTTGAAAATATCATTCCAAGTGAGTTAACTCAATCACAGAAGAACAGACACTCTAGTTCTTTGCTCCCTTACTGAGCAGATGGGCAGCACCAGGTACTGAGATATCCTGAGTTTAAGATCTCTGGGGACAAAAACCACCCTGTGGATCTGTGTGCACCTAGGACCTGGGCATATTGGTGGTTTGTCTGTGTGCCAGCCAGTCGTGGGTCCTGTACGCTAAGAGGTGATCAGCATTTGGAGTGACTCAAACCTTTTTTCATCAAACCCAAAAGAATATACCACTCAAATATAAAATTAACATCAAAAATGACAGGAAGCAATAATCACTATTCCTTAATATCTCTTAACATCAATGGACTCAATTCTCCAATAAAAAGACAATAACAGACTGGATAAGAAAACAGGACCCTACATAATGCTGCATAGAGGAAACACACCTCAATGTCAAAGACAAAAACTACCTTAGTGTAAAAGGCTGGAAGACAATTTTACAAGCAAATGGTCTCAGGAAATGAGCCAGAGTAGCCTTTCTAATATCAGATAAAATTGACTTTCAACCTAAAGTCATCAAAAGAGTCAAGGAAGGACACTTCTTGCTGGTCCAAGGAAAAAGCTACTGAGAAGAACTCTCTGTTCTGAACATCTATGCTCCAAATGCAAGGACACCCTCATTCATAAAAGAAATTTTACTAAAGTTCAAAGCAAACATTACACCTAACACAATAATTGTGGGTGACTTCAACACACCACTCTCCTCAATGGACTGATCAGGAAAACAGAAACTAAACAGGGACACAGTGAATCTAATTGAAGCTTCGTACCTGTTGGATTTAACAAACATATATAGAACATTTCATCCTAAAACAAAAGAATATACCCTTTTCTCAGCACCTCATGTTACCTTCTCCAAAATCGACCATATAATTGGTCACTATACAGACCTCAACAAATATAAGATCTAAATAATCCCATGCCTTTATCACATCACTATGGAGAAAAAGTGGTCTTCAATAGCATCAAAAACAGAAAGCCCACATACACATGGAAACTGAACAATACTCTACACACTGATACCTTGGTCAAGGAAGAAATAAAGACATCAAAGACTTTTTAGAATTTAAAAAAAAATGAAGACACAACATACCCAAATCTATGGGACACAATGAAAGCAGTGCTAAGAAGAAAACTCATAGCCCTGGGTGCCTCAAAAAAGAAACTGGACAAGGCATACACTAGAAACTTAATGGCACAACTGAAATCGCTGGAACAAAAAGAAGCTAATTCACCCAGAAGGAGAAGAAGACAGGAACTCATCAAATTCAGGACTGAAATCAATCAAGTTGAAACAAAGAGAACCATACAAAGTATCAACAAAACCAGGAGCAGATTCTTTGAAAAAAATATACCAATTGTAAAAACTTTTAACCAGACTTACGAAAGGGCACAGAGACTGTATCCAAATTATCAAAATTAGAAATGAAAAGGGAGAAAGAGGAACACTCCTCCACTGCTGGTGGGGTTGCAAATTGGTACAACCACTCTGGAAATCAGTCTGGCGGTTCCTCAGAAAACTGGGCACCTCACTTCTGAAAGATCCTGCTATACCACTCCTGCACATATACCCAGAGGATTCCCCAGCATGTAATAAGGATATATGCTCCACTATGTTCATAGCAGCCCTATTTATAATAGCCAGAAGCTGGAAAGAACCCAGGTATCCCTCAACAGAAGAATGGATGCAAAAAATGTGGTATATATACACAATGGAGTACTATTCAGTCATTAAAAACAATGAATTCATGAAATTCTTAGGCAAATGGATGGAGCTAGAGAATGTCCTACTAAGTGAGGTAACCCAGTCTCAAAAGATCAATCATGGTATGCACTCACTAATAAGTGGATATTAGCCTGGAAAACTGGAATACCCAAAACATAATCCACACATCAAATGAGGTACAAGAAGAATGGAAGATTGGCCCCTGGTTCTGGAAAGACTCATTGTAGCAGTATAAGGCAAAAACAGAACAGGGAAGTGGGAATGGGTGAGTGGGAGAACAGGGAGAGGGAAGGGGGCTTATGTGACTTTCGGGGAGTGGGGGACCAGAAAAGGGGAAATCATTTGATATGTAAATAAAAAATATATTGAATAAAAAAAATGGAAAAGGAGATGTCACAGAAACTGAGGACATTCAAAAAATCATCACATCCTACTACAAAAGCCAATGCTCACCACAACTGGAGAATCAGGAGGAAATTGACAATTCCTTAGACAAATACCAAATTCCAAAATTAAATCAGGATCAAATAGATATCTAAAGAGTCCCATAACCCCTATAGACTTAGAAGGGGTCATAGAAAGCCTTCCAATGAAAAAAAGCACAGGAACAGATGGTTTTAGTACAGAATTCTATCAGACCTTAAAAGAAGACTTAATACCAATACTCTTCAAACTATTCCACAAAATAGAAACAGAAGAAATACTACCCAACTTGTTCTAAGAAGCCACAATTATGCTGATACAAAAACCACACAAAGATCAAAAGAAAGAGAACTTCAGACCAATTTCGGTTATGAATATCGATGCAAAAATGCTCAATAAAATTTTTGCCAACCTCATTCAAGGACACATCAAAGGGATCATCCACCATGATCAAGTAGGCTTAATCCCAGGGATGCAGGGATGGTTCAATATATGGAAATCCAACAATGCTATACACTACATAAACAAAGTCAAAGAAAACAACCACATGGTCATTTCATTAGATGCCGAAAAATCATTTGACAAAATTCAGCCTCCTTTCATGCTAAAAGCCTTGGAAAGAACAGGAATTCAAGGCCCATACCTAAACTTAGTAAAAGCAATATACAGCAAACCGGTAGCCAATATCAAACAAAATGGAGAGAAACTGAAGCAATCCCACTAAAATCAGGGACCAGACAAGACTCTCCTGCCTCTTCATATCTTTTCAATATAGTTTTTGAAGTCCTAGCTAAAACAAGTAGACAACATAAGGGGGTCAAAAGGATACAAACTGGAAAAGAAGAAGTCAAACTATCACTATTTGCAGAAGATTTGATAGTCTCCTTAAGTGACCCAAAATACTCCACCAGAGAACTCTTAGATAAACAACTTCAGCAAAGTGGCTGGTTACAAAATCAACTCAAGTGAATCAGCAGCCTTCCTATACTCAAAGGATAAGCACACAGAGAAAGAAATTAGGGAAATGACACCATTCACAATAGCCACAAACAACATAAAGTATCTTGGTGTGACTCTAGCCCAACAATTGAAAGATCTCTACTAGAATAGCTTCAGGTCACTGAAGAAGGAAATTGAAGAAGACCTCATAAAATGGAAAAATCTTCCATGTTCCTAGATTGGCAGGATTAATATAGTTAAAATGGCCATTTTCCCAAAAGTAATATACAGATTCAAAGCAATCCCATCAAAATCTCAACCCAGTTCTTCACAGAGTTGCAAAAGCAATTCTCAAATTCATCTGGAATATCAAAAAATCCCAGGATAGCTAAAACTATTCTCAACAGCAAAAGAACTTCTTGGGGAATCAGTATCCCAGACCTCAAACATTACTACAGAGCAATAGTGTTAAAACTGCATGGTATTGGTACAGTGACAGGCAAGTGGATCAATGAAATAGGATTGAAGACCCAGAAATGTACCCACACACCTATGGTCACTTGATCTTCAA
The DNA here is from genome assembly GCF_947179515.1 of Apodemus sylvaticus. Taxonomy (NCBI): domain Eukaryota; kingdom Metazoa; phylum Chordata; class Mammalia; order Rodentia; family Muridae; genus Apodemus; species Apodemus sylvaticus. The sequence continues at coordinate 96,143,302 of NC_067480.1, forward strand.
CAAAGGAACTGAAAACATCCAATGGAAGAAAGATAGCCTTTTCAACAAATGGTGCTGGTTCAATTGACGGTCAGCATGCAGAAGGATGTGCATTGATCTATTTTTATCTCCTTGTAGTAAACTCAACTCCAAGTGGATCAAGGAGCTCCCCATTAAACCTGACATACTGAACTAATGGAAAAGAAACTAGAGAAGACCCTTGAGGACATGGGCACAGGGGGAAAGTTCCTGAACAAAACACCAATAGCTTATGCTCTAAGATAAGAATTGGCAAATGGGACCTCATAAAGTTACAAAGTTTCTGTAAGGCAAAGGGCACTGTAAAAAGGACAAAATAGCAACTTACAATTTGGAAAGCATCTTCTCCAATCCTGAATCCAACAGAGGGCATAAATCCAAGATATACAAAAAATACAAGGTATTCCTCAGAGAATCAAATAACCCTCTTAAAAAATGAGGCACCAAGCTAAACAAAGAATTTCAAGATATTTCACCTCACACCAGTCAAAATGGCTAAGGTTAAAAACTCAGGAGACAACAGGTGTTGGCGAGGATGTGGAGAAAGAGGAATACTCCTCCACTTCTGGTGGGATTGTGAGATGGTACAACCAATTTGGACATCAGTCTGATCCTTCCTCAGAAAACTGGACATGAAATGACCAGAGGATCCTGCTATACCTCCCCTGGGCATATACCATAGGATTCCCTCGCATGCAATAAGGTCACATGATCCACTATATTCATAGCAGCCTTATTTATAATAGCCAGAAGCTAGAAAGTACCTAGATGTCCCTCAGTGGAGGAATGGATACAGAAAATGTTGTATATTTACACAATGGAATACTACGCAGCAATTAAAAACAATGACTTCATGAAATTCTTCGGCAAATGGTTGGAATTGGAAAATATCATCCTAAATGAGGTAACCCAATCATAAAAGAATGCACAGGGAATGCATCACTGATAAGTGGATATTAATTGGTGCAGAAGCTCTGAATTCTCAAGACAAAATTAGCATATCAAATGAAACCCAAGAAGAAGGAAGAAGAGGGCCCTGGTTCTGAAAGGACTTGATCCAGCATTGTAGGGGAGTCCCAGGACAGAGAAATGGGAGGTGCGTGATTGGGAAATGGGTGGAGGGAAGAGGGCTTATGAGACCTATGAGGAGGGGGGAACCAGGAAAGGGGAAAGCATTCAGAATGTTAACAAAGAGTATAGAAAAAAAAAAGAACAAACCGTATGCACTAACCAGTAATTAGATATTAGTCCAAAGGTTTGAAATAACAAAGATAAAATTCACAGATTATATGGATCCTAAGAAAAAAGAAGTCCAAAGTGTGAATGCTTCAGTGCTTCTTAGGAGGGAAAACTATATACTTACAGGAGAAAATTTGAAGACAAAGTGTGGAACAGAGTCTGAAGGAAAGGCCATCCAAAGATCACCCCACCTGGGGATCCATCATAAATACAGTTGCCAAACTGGGATGCTGTTGAAAATGCAGGGAAGTACCTGCTGACAGAAATCTGGATTAACTGTCTCTTGAGAGGTTCTGGGAGAGCTCAAAAACAACAGTAATAATTATATAAGACTTCTCACCAGAGAGTATAAAAGCTAGAAGATCCTGGGCAGATGTCATATAGGCACTAAGGGAACACAAATGTCAGCTTAGGCAATTATGCCCAGCAAACTTCTCAATTAACATAGAGAAAGCAAGGTATTCCATGAGAAAACCAAATTTACACAATATATTTCCATAAATCCATCCCTACAAAGGATAATAAATGGAAAATCCAACACAAAGAGGGAAACTACACCCTCAAAAAAGCAAGAAAATACTCTTCTTCCAACAAAAACAAAAGAAGACAGTCAAAAAACCCATAACTGCATCTCTAACAACAAAAAGAACAGCAAGCAACATTGGTTGCCTCAATACAACAAGAAAAAGACATAGACTAACAGACTGTATACCTTTTGCTGCATACAGGAAACACATCTCAGTGACAAACACAGATACTCAGTGTAAAAGGCTAGAAAAATAATTCCAAGCAAATGGTCTCAAGAACTGGAGTAGCCATTTGAATATCAAAAAAAGATAATTAAGGACACTTCATATTCATCAAAGGATAAATCTACCTAGAAAAACTCTCAGTTCTGAACATCTATGCTCTAAATGCCAAGGTACCCACATTCATAAAAGAAACTTTACTGAAGCTCAAATCACATCTTGTACCTCACACAATAATAGTGGGAGACTTCAACATCTCACTCTTGTCAAATGGACAGATTATGGAAAGAGAAACTAAACAGATACATGGTAAAACTAAGTGAAGTCATGAATCAAATGGATTTAACAGATATCTATAGAACATTTCATCCTAAATCAAAAGAATATATTTTCTTCTCAGCACCTCATACCTTCTCCAAAATTGATCACATAATCGGTCACAAAACAGGCTTCAACAGGATCCAGAAGATTGAAATAATCATATGTGTCCTACCAGATATCCAAGAACTTCTGCCCTGGCTTGGAAACATCCCCTGCAACAGTGATCCATTTCCAAGTAATGCAGGAAGCCAGATATTCAGCCAGCAGAGTGGAGGAGGCAGCCAGCACAGCATGCCATCTCCAAGTGGTGCAAGAAGCCAACTATACACCCTGTGGCAAAAAGAAGACAGCTAGTACAGCCTGCAGCCAGAGTTAATCGGGGCCACAGAGCTACATACCCAATTACAACTAAAAGAGAGTATGTCTCACAGAAGACATACTGGTGTACACAGAGAGAACGGGTCTCCACAGAGCACAGAGAAGACACAGTCAGAAACAGCAAAACCAGCTAACAACAGAGATAACCAGATGACAAAAGGCAATGCAAGGATATCACCAACAAAAACCAAGGCAACATGGCTCCATCTGAACCAAGTTCTCCAACAACAGCAATCTTAACACACCAGAAAAGCAAGACCTGGATTTAAAAATCACACCTCATGATGCTGTTAGGGGATTTCAAGATGGATATTAATAATTCCCTTAAGAAACACAGAAGAACATCAGTCAACAGGTAGATGCTCTTCCAAAGGAACCACAAAAATTGCTTAAAGAAATATGGGAGAACATGGGTCAACAGATCCAATGTTCATAAAGAGAACATACAGAAAGAGCTCATAAAGAGAAAACACAAAAATCACTTAGAGAAATACAGAATAACATGGATCAACAGGCAGAAGTCCTGAAAGAGAAAAACACAAAAATTCCTTAAAGAAATACAGGAAAAGGAAAACCACCCAGGATCTAAAAATGGAAGTAGAAACAACTAAGAAATCCCAAAAGGAGACAAATTTGTAGATAGAAAACCTTGGAAAGAAATCAGGAGTCATAGATGCAAACATCAATTACAGATTACAAGAGATAGAAGAAAGAATTTAGTGTGCTGAAGATACTACAGAAAACATTGAAAACGTAAGATGCAAAAAGTTTGTACCCAAAATATTCAGTAAGTCCAGGACACAATCAGAAGACCAAATCTAAGGATTATAGATATAGAAGAGAGTGAAGGTTTACAATTTAAAGGGCCAGTAAATATCTTCAACAAAATTATAGAAGAAAACTTCCCTAACATAAAAAGGGAGATGTCCAGGAATGTACAAGAAACCTACAGAATTCCAAACAGTCTAGATCAGAGCAAAAAGACCTCCTGTCACATAAGAAACAAAACATCAAATGTACTAAACAAAGAAAGGATATTAAAAGCAGTAAGAGAAAAAGGCCAAACCTATCAGAATTACACCAGACTTCTCACCAGAAACCATGAAAGCTAGAAAATCCTGGGCATATCTCATACAGACTCTAAGAGAACACATATGCCAACCCAGACTACTATACCCAGAAAAACTCTCAATCACCATAGATGGAGAAACCAAGATATTCCATGATAAAACCAAATTTACAAAACATCTGCCCGCAAATCCAGACCTACAAAGGATAATAGTTGGAAATTGTCAATACAAGGATGGCAACTACACCATAGAAAAAGCAAGACAGTAATCTTTTTTCAACAAACCCAAAAGAAGATAACTCAAACATAAAAATAGCATCAAAAATGACAGTAAGCAGCCATCACTAATTCATTAATTATCTCTTAACATCAATGGAATCAATTTTCCAATAAAATGACATAGACGAATGGACAGGATACTTGAACAGGACCTAGCATTTTGCTGCATACGGGAAATGTACCTCAGTATCAAACACAAACACTACCTCAGAGTAAAACACTGGAAAACAATTTTCCAAGCAAATAGTCCCAGGAAAGAAGCTGGAGTAGCCATCATAAATTTAGATAAAATTGCCTTTCAAACAAAGGTCATCAAAAAAAAAGATGTTGAAGCACACTTCATACTAATCAAAGGAAAAATCCACCAAGAAGAACTGTCAATTCTGAACAATTCTCCAAACACAAAGGCACCACATTCGTAAAAATCCTTTACTAAAGCTCAAAGCACATATTGCAACTCACACAATAATTGTGGGTGACTTCAGCACTCCACTCTCCTCAATGGACAGATCATGGAAGCACAAATTAAAAAGAGACAGGGTGAAAGTAATTGAAGTTTTGGACCAAATGTATTGAATGTATATATATATATATATATATATATATATATATATATATATAGAGAGAGAGAGAGAGAGAGAGAGAGAGAGCATTCCATCCTAAATCAAAAGGATATATCTTCTTCTCAGCACATCATGACACCTTCTTCAAAATCGACCAGGTCACAAAACAGACCTCAACAGATATAAGAAGATAAAAGTAATCCCATGTCTCCTCTCAGATAACTATGGAGTGCTGCATTCTGTAGTTACTGCAAACTGGGTTCCTGGAACAGAAGCTGAGGAATGGATGATGGGTAGGAGTGAAAAGAATTAGGGCCAGGATAATTGTCTACCAATTGAGGCCCCAACTTTAATGGAGGTCAGACCATTTTGCAGTTTGGGCAAGCCCCTCTCCCCAGAATCTGGCCTTAGTTCCTGGGAAGTCTTCTGGCAGTTCTTGGCTCCACTGCTCAGGCAGCTGGATGGGTCACCTGCTTAATTCAGGAATTCATAGATCTGGAGGAACAATGAACTTCACCTTCACTCCAAGTGCTCCACCTTAGGTGGAGCAGGATCCTGAATAGCACAGGAATCCCTGCTCAACAAAGTCTGGGAGAGGACATTCACCTTGATCAATGTAGAGTCCCTATCAAGTGGCATGACACCCCAATATGGCTCTGTACAATGGAGTAAGGGTGGTCTTCAATAGCAACAAAAACAGCAGAAAGCTCATATACACATGGAAGCTGAACAATGCTCTAGTCAAGTGTACCTTGGTCAAGGAAGAAGTAAGGAAAGAAATCAAAGTCTTTTTAGAATTTAATAAAATTGGAGGCACAACATACCCAAACTTATAGGACACAATGAAAGCAGTGCTAAGAGGAAAACTAATAGCCCTGGGTGCCTCCAAAAGGAAGCTGGAGAGAGCATACACTAGCATCTTAACAGCACACCTGAAAGCTCTGGAACAGAAAAAAGCTAATACACCCAAGCGAGTAGAAAGTAGGAAATCATCAAACTCAGGGCTGAAATCAACCAAGTTGAAACAAGAAGAACTATACAAAGAATCAACAAAACCAGGATCTGGTTCTTTCAGAAAATAAACAAGATTGATAAACCTTTAGCCAGTATACCCAGAGGACACAAAGACAGTGTCCAACTTAACAAAATCAGAAATGAAAAGCAAGAAGAAATAACAGAAAATGAGGAAATTCAAAAAATCATCACATCCTAGTACAAAAGCCTATATTCAACACAACTGGAGATTCTGGAGGAAATAGACAATTTCCTAGACAGATACCAAATACCTAAATTACATCAGGATCAATTAGACCATCGAAACAGTCTCAAAACACCTAAAGAAATTTAAGTGGTCATTGAAAGTCTTCCAACCAATAAAAGCAAAGATCCAGATAGTTTCAGTGCAGAATTCTATCAGACCTTCAAAGAAAACTTAACACCAATAGTCTTCAAACTATTCCACAAAATAGAAACAGAAGGAACACTACCCAACTCATTCTATGAAGCTGCAATTGTGCTGATACCAAAGCCATATAAAGATGCAACAAAGATAGAGCACTACACGCCAATTTCCCTTATGAACATTGATTCAAAAATACTCAATAAAGTTCTTGCCAACCAAATTCAAGAATACATCAAAGCTATCATTCACCCGGATAAAGTAGACTTCATTCCAGGGATGCAGAGATGGTTCAATATACAGAAATCCATCAATGTAATCCACTACATAAACTCAAAGAAAAAAAAACACATGGTTATTTCATTAGATGCTGAAAAAACATTTGACAAAATTCAGCATCCTTTCATGCTTAATGTCTCAGAAAGATCCGGAATCCAAGGCCCATATCTAAACATAATAAAAGCAATATACAGTAAACCTGTAGCCAGAATTAAACTAAATGGAGAGAAACTCGAAGCATTCCTACTAAAATCAAGGACCAGACAAGGCTGCTATCTCTCTCCATATATATTCAATGTAGTAAGTGAAGTTCTAGCTAGAGCAATTAGACAACGAAAGGAGGTCAAATTGATATGAATAGGAAAGGAAGAAATCCAATTACCACTATTTGCAGGTGATATGATTGTTTACTTGAGTGAACAAAAAACTCCACTAGAGAACTCCTACAGCTGATAAACCACTTTAGCAAAGTGGCAGGATAAAAAAATTAACTCAAGCAAATCAGTAGCTTCCTATATTCCAAGAATAAACAGGCCGAGAAAGAAACTGGGCAAACAACTCCACTCAAAATAGAAACAATATAAAATACCTTGGGGTCACTCTAACCAAACAAGTGAAAGATCTGTATGACAGGAACTTCTAGTCTCTGAGGAAAGAAACCAAAGAAGACCTCAGAAGATGCAATGATCTCTTATGCTCATGGATTGGCAGGATTAATGTAGTAAAAAATGGCCATCTTACCAAAAGTAATATACAATTCAATGCAATCCCGATCAAAATCCAAACTCAATTTTTCATAGAGCTAGAAAGAACAATTTGTGAATTCATCTGGAATAACAAAAAACCCCAGGATAGCTAAGACTATTCTCAACAGAAAAAGAACTTCTGGGCAATCAGTATCCCAGACCTCAAGCAGTACTTCAGAGCAATATGTTCAAAACTGCATGGTATTAGTACAGTGACAGGCAGGTAGATCAATGGAATAGAGTTGAAGACCCAGAAATGAACCCACAAACCTATGGACACTTGATCTTTGATAATGGAGCTAATTTCATCCAGTGGAAATTAGCCTTTTCAACAAATGGTGCTGGTTCAGCTGGTGGCTAGCATGCAGAAGAATGCAAATAGATCTATTCTTATGCCCTTGTACTAATCTCAAGTCCAAGTTGATCAAGGATTACCACATAAATGCCAGACACACTGCAACTAATGGGTAAGAACCTTGAAACAGAGGCACAGGGGAATAGTTCCTGAACAGAAACCCAATAGCCTATGCTCTAAGATCAAGAATTGATAAATGGGACCTCATAAAATTACAGTTTCTGTAAAGCTAAGGATACTGTCAATAGGACAAAATGACAACCAGCAAATTGAGCAAAGATCTTTACCAATCCTACATCCAACAGAGAGCTAATACCCAATATATACAATGAACTCAAGTAGTTAGACCCTAGAGAACCAATACCCCTATTAAAAAGGGGGTACAGAGCTAAACAAAGAATTGTCATTTGAAGAATATTGAATGGCTGAGAAGCACATGAAGAAATGTTCAACATCCTTAGACATCAGGGAAATGCAATCTAAACAACCCTGAGATTTCACCTCACATCAGTCAGAATGGCTAAGTTCAAAAACTCAGGAGACAGCAGTTACTGGAAAGGTTGCAGAGAAAGAGGAATACTCCTCCACTTGTCTGATTGCAAGCTGGTAAAACCACTCAATCAGTTTAGCAGTTCCCCAGAAAACTGGGCATAATATTACAGGAGTACCCAGAGGATTCTCCTTCATGTAATAAGGACACATGCTGCACTATGTTCACAGCAGCCTTATTTATAATAGCCAGAAGCTGGAAAGAACTCAGATGTCCCTCAATGGAGGAATGAATACAGAAAATGTGATATATATATACACAATGGAGTACTATTCAGCCATTGAAAACAATGAATTCATGAAATTCTTAGACAAATGGATAGAACTGGAGAGTATCATCCTGAGTGAGGTAAACCAATCAGAAAAGAACACTCATGTTCTGATAAATCACCAATAAATGGATATTAGCCTAGAAGTCTGGAATACACAAGATACAATTCACATATGACATGATGCCCAAGAAGGAAGAAGAACAAAGTATGGATACTCTAGTTCTTTTTAGAAGGAGGAACGAAATACCCACAGAATGAGATTCAGAGACAAAGTGTGGAGCAAAGTCTTAAGGAAAGACCATTCAGATACTCCCCCACTTAGGAATCCATCCCATATACAATTACAAAACCCAGACACTATTGTGGATGCCCACAAGTGCTTGCTGACAGGAGCTAGATATAGCTGTCCCTTAGGAGAATTTGCTAGTGCATGACAAATACAGAGTGGGAAACTCTCAGCCAGCCATTGAACTGAGCACAGTGTCTCCAATGCATGAGATAAAGGACCCAAAGAGCTGAAGGGGTTTACAGTGCCATAATAAGAACAAAAATATGAATCACTAAGTAATCCCAGAGCTCCCAGGGACAAAACCATCAACCAAAGAGTACACTTGGAGTTACCCAACACTCCAGACACATAGGCATTAGAGGATGTTCTTGTTGCACAGCAAATGGGGGAGAGGCCCCTAGTCTTGGAAAGACTTGTTACCTTATTGTAGAGGAATACCAGGATAGGGAATTCGGGGTGGCCTGATTGGGGAAGGTATTTTGGGGGGTACGGGGTCAAGGAAAGGGGACAACATTCAAAGTGTAAATAAATATTTCCCTATTTTTTTAAAGGAAAGAGACCAAGGGAGCTGGCTTTCGATTACAAACAAAAAAAAAAAAAAAATGAGAGAGAAAGAAAGAAATCCCACATAAACATGGAAGCTGAACAATGATTCGCTCAATGATTACTTGACCAAAAAACAAATAAGGAAAGTAATTAAAGACTTTTAGAATTCAATGAAAATGAAGGTACAACATATCCAAAGTCATGGTATGAAAGGATCATTTCTTTAAGTGTTCCTCAGCCAATCGAGACTCTTTTGCTGAACATTGTCTACTTAGTTCTGTATTCAAATTTTTGATAGGATTATTTGGTTCTGTGGACAGTATCTTCTGGAGTTCTTTTTATATTTTGGACATTAGCCCTCTACAAGATGTAGGGTTTGTAAAGATTTTTTTCCCAACCTATGTGGAGGGTGGAACTGGGAAAGAGAAAATCATTTGGAATGTAACATAGAATTTAGAAAATAGAAGTGTCCTTATGTGTGTGGGTTCATTTCTGGTTCTTCAATTCTATTTCATTAATCTTACTGCCTATCTCTGCACCAATATGATGCAGTTCCTTCTTTTAATCTCTATTGCTTTGTAGTACAGTTTAAAGTCATGGATGGTGATTCCACCAAAAGATATTTTATTGCTGAGAACAGTTTTTGCTATCCTTGGAGGTTTTTGTTTGTTTGTTTATTTGTTTTATTTTTTAATTCAAAATGAATTTAAGAATTGCTCTTTTCTTAACCTATGAAGGGTTGAGTTGGGATTATGTTGGAGATTGCACTGAATGTGTATATTGCTTTTGGTAAGATCGGCATTGTTAATATATTAATCCTGCCAATTCATGACCATGGGCGATCTTTCCATCTTCTGAGGTCTTCTCCAAAAATCCTGCTCCAGGTACCTTCCCAACAGAATGAATAAGGGTTCCATTTTGTCTGCATTTTTGCAAGTATTTATTGTAATTTTTCTTTTCAGGGAAAATGCTAACATTTATTCTCAATAAAACATAGGGGAAACAGTAACTGGGCAGGTGGTACCAGTTCTTAGGCCTTTGCTGGTAAGGTCTACCTCAGGTCAACAGAGGCTCTCTAGGCAGAGAGGACAGATTGGACCTGTGCTTGACAGAATGGTTCACTTTGGGACTCATAGATTGGCCCTTTCCTTCTTTTGTACTTTGATGTTGCTCACAGATTCTAAGGACAATGCCTGGCTGCTGTTGGTTTTCAATTATTCCATGTCGGAATGAAAAGTTGTGCTCATCAGGACATCTATATGGACAGGTAGCCATTCCAATCTTCTTTTTAATTTGTCCTGCATCATAGGCTCTCTGGTGAGCAAGACTTGACTGCTGCTCGTCTCCAACTATTTTGGAACTGTGGGGATGGCGGTTCCTCTCGGGACTGGGGAGGTGGTCAAAGCCTCTTCATTTCACACTGTGTGGATGTTGGTCACAGGTTCTCTGGGCATTAACACCCAGTGGTGCTTTTTCTCCAATTTCTCCGTAGCTAAATGAAAGGTTGTGCCACTTGGAGTTTCCATGTGGACAGGAGCCCATTCCATTCCTTGTACTTTGACCAGAGTCACAGGCTTTCTGGTCAGCAAACTCTAACTGCTGCTTGTCTCCAGTTACTCTGTGACAGCATGCATGATTCTTTCCCTTGAGAGTGAGGAGGTTGTCAAAAGTTATTCTATTCAGGATATTCAGATGATGGTCACAGGCTTGCTGCGCATTAACACTGGGCTGTGATTTGTCTCTGATTTCTGTGTATCTCGGAGAATGGTTATGCATCTCGGGGCTTCTATGTGGAGAACACTCCTTTCCACTCTTTGATCTAATTTTATCTTGGTCAGAGACTTCCCAGGCAGCAACACCTGTTGTGCCTGGCCACCATTTCCCCTGTCCTTGACTGGATGGTTCTCTTTGGGACTCAGAGGTTGACCATGGCCCATTCCTTTTCTTTGTATTTTGATGGGGTTCAAAGGTTTTATAGCAAACCCCTGGCTCTTGTTTGCCTCTAATTTCTGTGTATGTGAATGAATTGTTGTGACCCTTGGGGCTTTGATGTGGAGAGCCTCCCATCCCAATTTTTGTTTTATCTTGACCTAGGTCACCAACTCTCTGGCCAGCAACACCTAACTCCTGCTTGTCTCCAAATTCCCTGTAGGAATATGGAAGTTCATTCCCCATGGGAGTGGCGTACTGGTCAAAGTCAAATCTTCCCTTTGCTTTGTTCAGATGTTGTTCACATAAGCGCTGGGCATCAATGCCTGACCACACTTTGCTCCAATTCTACTGAACGTGAAAGGGTGGTTGTGCTTCTCAGGACAGGTGTGGCTACTGCTCATTATTTTGCTTCTTTACAATGTTTTGGGTCATAGAGACCCTCAGAAATATAGGTGGAGTTATCCAAGTGGAATGTCGATTCCCTTTTATACTCTTGTATCTGGGTCACAGGATCTACGGTGAGATTTGATGGCTTGTCTTCATTATCCTCCAGGTTCTGGAGCAGAGTATTTATGCGGTATTGTAGCTCAACTGCTGTACTGTAAATGAGATTTTCCCTATCTACTTCCTCTTATAGGTCCATAACTGATAGAGGACTTTGATTCCTCAAAGAATCTCCCTGTCCCTTGCATTTTGTGCTGATGTTTTCAAATTGTAGAACATTTCTGTTGATGTTCTTCAATGAGCTTTTTTAATGAGCCACTCTGTCTCCAGCTATTTTAATGTCCCCTGAGTTTTGAATAGGAGGTGTTTGGAGATGGTCTACAGGCTCAAAGCCCTTGAGAGAGATATTGAGGACTTGACCATTGGGAATCTCACTAGATCCCACACTCACCCTCCATGCATGAGGTAGCTCTTCTTTTACCTTCAGTATGTTGGTTTGTTTGGTTCAGGGCTGAGGGTTGGTGCACTCAAGTGGGGATGTCGTGAAGCTGCATCTTGATACTGCATCCTGGGTGCATGCTTGGCCATTCCTTGGCTGGAATTTGATTTCAGGGTGCCTCTAACATTTGCTTGGATAGTTTTCCTCTGCTGGTGTTTTGCCTGCAAGCAGGAAGTATGGGGTTGAACACTCTTGTTTCTCAGCCATTGATCTGGATGGGACCTTTCCGGCCCATGATTGGCAGCAGGTGGAGGGATTTTTGGGTCTCCCGAACCTCTGGAGGCGAGTGTTCAAACAGAGGATGTTGCAGCTTGGCAGATGATACCGTTTCTACCCTTTTCCCTCCTGGATCTTGGTGGTGCAATTTTTCCAGGATCATTGCAGTCTTGGAATAGAATTCAGCCTTTGAAACAAAGGGAAATCTCCTTCCGTGTTTCACAGGAAGCTGTGTGATGCTTGCTTCCAGCTTCATTTTTGTATTTGGATCAATGAAGGAAAGATCATTGCTGGTGTTTATAGAGAGCAGCTTATCTGTCTTCAGTGCAGGGTTCCTGGGCTCCAGACCCTTCCCATGGGTGCTGCTTGAAGTACAAGGCAGATTTTTGTCTCCAACCCTGTTAAATATGTCCGAATTAGCACTGGCACTCTTTAAGGGAACCACTGTGGGCACAGAACCCATCATCTGGCTGCATTTATTGTGTTTGGAATTGAGGATGGAGGGCTGGGGAGGCTGGTTAAGTTCAGGCTGGAACTTGTGAAAACCACCACAATGTGCTTGGTAGTCTTCCTGAAGCTTTATCAGTTCCCCAGATGGACAGAATCTGACATGGGTACCTTTGTGTTCTCCCACATTAATTGCCTTCTTTTCATGCTGTGGGACCTTGTGATGGTGGATCATTTGATAATGCCCAGGAAAAATGGAAGCTGATCTGATAGCTTTACAGGGAAGACTGTCCCCAGAGAAGTTGTCAGTGGGCTGGCTAATGGCTGCTTGACATTTTTGTATGTCATAGCCTGTGATGTCGTTCCAATTTAGTCTGTGTTGCCAGGGCTCATTTACATTTGAAGGGGATGTCTGTATCCCTATCTCAGTGGTAGGACATTCTCGTTCTCTTCTATGGGCCCTTCTCTGGAAGGAAGAATGTCTTTGGTTTGGTATAGAGCTTTGGAGGTTTTCTGGTTCCTGGACCCCTATCAGGCCTACTAGGCTCTGTGCAAATGTTGGTGGGGCGAGTGCTGGTCCTGGAAAAGCTGTGGAGATTCTTTAGACACAGATAAAGGTTGGTTAGGGTCACTTGGATCATTACACCTCTCACATTTACGTCCTCCTGGGGAGGATTTCTTGGAGACCCAGGCAGTAGCCACAACTGCCTCAGAGAGCACAGAGGATATGCCTCATAAAAGTTGGTTCAATTTCTGGTGTATAAGGTCCTCTAAGATCTTGAGGTAAGAAAACAGCTGCGGGAGGGAAAGCTGGTTCAGTTTCTCCTTAGAGTATCAAAAGGGGTGGGGAAAGGAGTCTAGTAAAGGATGATGGATGGGCCTTTCCATAGGTCGTGATGCATTCTGGGTATCTTGTGCATCCTTTTGGCTGTTTCTGCAAGCTTTCACAGTAGCAGTTTTCTTTCTGCCCTTCCTCTGCGCCCTCTTCACCACCTGCCAGTTAGAAACAATACAAATGAGCTGGGGTTCCTTCTTCTCTCTGGTAGAGAAGCTGCCTGCTCTGTGTGCTCATGGATAACATGAAATCCACATTTCTCAGAGAGCTCTCTCTCATTCATCCTTGACTCATTCATATTGTGCATAAGCACATTCCTTTTGTCCTTGTTGGGAAATCAGCAGAAAAAGACTGTCTATGTCAGACTTACCATGGATGTCCTCGGTCAGTGTTCCTCAGACAGGATCCCTCAGACAGGACCTGCCCAAGGCTGAGATCTGTAGCTGCCTGGAGACTGTCAGGTGATGTCTGCTGCCTGAGGCCAGAGCAGACCCAAGCCCTGATCTGAGGCCCTTGGTCTATCACCTGCTCTTATCAGCTCAACATAAACAAAAGCAAGTGCTTGAGTAGAGGGCAGATGACCTTTCTTAGAGCTTGTCCTGTGTCCCCACAATCTCAGAAATGCAGTCTGTCCATGGAGGTACAGCCATTCTGAGTTTCCTCTCTGCCACCCTGTATATATGGTCTGAGAGCTTCAGGCACACAGCTCAGGCCTCTATCTCCTCTGCCCTGCCTGCAGAATGATGTGCTGCTGCTACTCCTGGAGATTTCTACTCTCCTGTCTGTAGCTAGACTTTAGGTTCTTTCTTTGAACCGAGAAAAGGATTCAAAGAATCCTTATGAAAAAAGAATGGAATGGAAAGCGGGAGATGTTATTGTTAGACTATTTCTTATAGTTAGGCGGGTTGGTTCCTTTGGGGTATGTTTAATTTTGACCTTCAGGATACCAATTTCTTCTTCTTCTTCTTCTTCTTCTTCTTCTTCTTCTTCTTCTTCTTCTTCTTCTTCTTCTTCTTCTTCTTCTTCTTCTTCTTCTTCTTCTTCTTCTTCCTCATTCTTTTCACACGTATACTTAACAAACCACGAATACCAGAAAAAGGATAGCAAACAACATGCTTCTCAAGGCCCTAGCATTTATCTACCCTCTAAAAAGTCCCCAGAATTCCAAATATCATACAAATACCAAAACTGTCTGCTGCTGGCAGGATCATATCCCTGCTACAGCACGAGGCAAATCATAGTCAGCTACTGTGCACAATCAGAAAGAATCCAAGATCCTACACCTGAAATTAAAATAAATGATATTCTTATATTTTTGTTTTTTTAAATAAAACAGTCCAATTTTTTTCACTACACATGTCTTTCTCGGGAATGTGAGAGTAAGAATCTTGAACTGCTGCTCTATTTTATGTCAACCAAGGCTTTCTCACATTTGGGGTATTCTTTTTGCTCCCAGGTGGTGGTGACTCTGGATACTCCTTCAGGAATGAGATTAGTAGGTAAAAGAGCCCCACTCCGCACATTACTGCAAAGCCCATGTCCACTACTAAGGACATGGAGCTGGGGATCTTCCACAAGTTAATAACGCTGTTTATCAGAAGGAAAAAATTCTCCATCTTCTGAATTGCAGTGTAGCTTACAGGCCACTGAGTCCTGAAGTACAACACCTGACTTGTCAAGGTGCTTAGTGCACATCACACAACTGAGGCCTCCTCAACATAAAGGACAACTGGAAGGTAGGAGGGTCAACAGGCCCTTCCCAGCCTCCACCCCAGGAGCCCACCCACCTCCTGGCTTTCTCTATTCCCTCCTTCCAAATCCTGCCAAATCCTGCTGCTGAGACAGTCAAAGAAAGATCTCTGTTCATGTATTGATTCTCTGCCTAAGCCCCAGAACTCTTCTGTCATCTGTCTGCTTGAGTCCATCAGATCAAATATCCTCCTTGGGAAGCCTCTTAATAACATGGGCTTCATTATGGAACTTGGGTTGTTTCTTAGGGATTATTACTTTTAAGCTTCTGACTGCACATACAGGTCTCTTCATTCTGAGATCATAGCTTACC
This sequence comes from Apodemus sylvaticus, assembly GCF_947179515.1. NCBI lineage: Eukaryota > Metazoa > Chordata > Mammalia > Rodentia > Muridae > Apodemus > Apodemus sylvaticus. The sequence continues at coordinate 96,158,788 of NC_067480.1, forward strand.
TTTTTTCCAGTAAATTATTTTTATTGTTTTATTTATTTACATTTCAAATGTCTGCCTTCTCTGTCTGACCTCAATTAATGCCCTACCCCATAACCACCTGTTTGCCTCTAAGAGAGTACGTCCACCTGTTGTACTCTCTCACTCCTACCACTCACCACTGTAGCATTTCCATTCTCTGGGGCATCGGGTCTCCTAAGAAACAAGCACATATCCTCCCACTGAGACCAGATGAGGCAGTCCTCTGCTACATATGTCCCGGATGCAAGGTACTAGCCCATATGTGCTCTTTGGTTGGTAACTTAGTCCCTGGGAGCTTTGAGGGATCCAGTTAGTTGATACTGCTGTTCTTCCTATGGGGTTGCAATCCCTTAAGCACCTTCAATCCCTATATCTTCCACTTGAGTCCCTAGGTTCAGTCCAATGATTCGGTGTATCTGCATCTGTCTTAGGTGCTGGTAGAGCCTCTAGGAGTACTGTGAAACCAGACTAGTGTCTGTAAGAACTTTTTAGCATTAGTAATAATGTAGAGGTTTGGTGTGAGCAGATGGGATGGATCCCAAGGTTAGGTGGTTTCTGGATGACCTTTCCCTCACTCTTTTCTCCATTTTTGTCCCTGTGTTTCATTAAGACAGGAAAAATTCTGGGTTAAAATTTTTGAGATAGGTGGGTGGCCTCAACTGGTGGCCATATCTCTCTGCTGGATGTGGTCTCTTCAGGCTCTACCAACCTGCTGTTGGTCATTTCAACTACTGTCATTTCATTCTCATTAGAGAATTCCTGGAAACCTCTAACATTCCTTGTGTTGGGGATTTTCTAGTGGTTCCCCTATTCCCCACACTACAATGCTGAATATTTTGATTCATTATCATGGCCTTCTGGGCTTCTCTCCTGTTATCCCCATACCTGATTATTTTAGTCCTCCTTCTATGTAGGATTCAAGGATGCACAATTTGTTCTTCCTTTTGTTAGGTTTCCTATGGTCTGTGACCTGAATCCTGGGTATTCTGAGGTTTTTTTTTTTATTTATTTATTTTTTTTTATTTTTATTTTTTTTTTAGTGAGGATACCATGTTCTTTTTGATCATTGTTACCTAACTCAGAATGTTATTTTCTAGTTCCATCCATTTGCCTGCCAAATTCATGATGTCCTTGTTTTTAATAGCTTAGTAGTATTCCATTGTGTAAATGTATCACAATTTATCTATCTATTCTATCCATTGATGGGCATCAGGGCTGTTTCTAGTTTCTGGCTATTATAAATAAATCTAGTATGAACATCGTGAAGCATGTGTCCCTGTGATATGGGGGAGCATTATTTGGGTATATATCCAGGACTGGTATTCTTTGCTCTTCAGGTACAATTATTTCCAGTTTTCTGAAGACTCAGCAGATTGGTTTCCAAAGTACCTGTACCAAGCTACAATCCCACCAGCAATGGAGGAATGTTCTTTTTTCTCCACATCCTCGCCAGCATCAGCTATTGGCTGAGTTTTTGATCTTAGACATTCTGAATGGTATATGGAGGAATATCAGGGTCATTTTGATTTGTGTTTCCCTGATGACTAAGGATATTGAACATTTCTTTCTATGATTCTAGGCCATTCAAGATTCCTCAGTTGAGAATTCTCTGTTTAGATATATATCACATTTTTAGCTGGATTATTTGGTTTTCTGGGGTCTAACTTTTTTAGTCCCTTGCATATTTTGGATATTAGCTTCTATCAAATGTAGGATTGATAAAGGATCTTTTCCCAATCTGTAGGTTGCTGGTTTGTCCTATTAACAGGGACCTTCGTTTGATAGAAGCTTTTCAGTTTCAAGAGGTCACATTTGTCAATTGTTGGACTTAGAGCCTGAACCATTTGTATTCTGTTCAGGAAAATTCCTTCTGTCCCAAAGTTTTTAATCCTATTTTCCACTTTTTCTTCTCTATGTTTCAGTGTATCTGGTTTTATGTGGAAGTCCTTGCTCTACTTGGATATGAGCTTTGCAAAATGACTTAAAAATGGATCAATTTGCATTCTTCTACATGCAGACTGCCAGTAACACCAGCAAAATTTGTTGAAGTTGTTTTCTTTTTTCTACTGTATGGGACTGGCTTCTGTGTTAATAATCAAGTGACCAAAGTTGTATGGGTTTATTTCTGGGTCTTCAATACTATTCCATCGATATACATGTCTATCTCTGTACCAATACCTTCCTGTTTTTTTTTTTTTTTTTATCACTATTGCCCTCTAGTATAGCTTGAGTTCAAGTATGGCAATTGCCCCAGGATATCCTAGGTTTTAGTTATTCCATATGAAGATGAGCATTGTCTTTCTGTCTCTGTGAAAAACTGAGTTGAAATTTTGGTGGGAATTGAATTGAATCTGTAGATTACTTTTTAGTAAGATCATCATTTTTACTATGCCAATTCTAAGGATCCAGGAACATAGAAGATCTTTCCCTCCTGTGTTGTCTTCCTCAATTTCTTTCCTCAGGGACTTGAAGTTATTATCATACAAATTTTTCACTTGCTTGGTTAGAGTTGTACCAAGATATTTTTTATTATTTGTGACTATTGTAATGGGTGTTCTTTCCCTAGTTTCTCTCTTAGCCTGTTGATCCTTTTTATACAGGAAGGATACTCATTTGTTTGTGTTAATTTTATATTCAGCCACTTTCCTGAAGTTGCTTATCAGATGTAGGAGTTCTCAGGTGGAATTTTGAACATCATTCATGTATACTACCACATCAAGTGAAAACAGTGATACCTTGACTTCTTCCTTTCCACTATATTTTATTTTGACCTTCTTTTGTTGTCTAATTGCTCTAGCTAGAATTTCAAATATTATATTGAAAATAGGAGTAGAGTGCACAGTATAGTCTTGTCCCTGATTTTAGTGGGATTGTTTCAAGTTTTTCTCCATTTAATTTGATGTTTACTCTTGGTTTGCTGTATATTGCTTTAATTTTAATTGCCTTGAATTCCTGATTTCTCTAAGACTTTACATGAAGTAGTGTTCTATTTTGTCAAAGGCCTTTTCAGCATCTAATGAGATGATCATGTGATATTTTTCTTTGAGTTTGCTTATATAGTGGATTACATTGATGGATTTCCTTTTATTGAAACATGCCTGCATCCCTTGGATAAAGCCTACTTGATCATGGTGAATAATTGTTTTTATGTTAGCAAATAATGGTTTTGATAATTTCTTGGATTCAGTTTGTGAAAAATGTATTGAGTATGTTTGCATTGATAATCATAAGTGAAAATGGTCTGAAACTTACTTTCTTTTTTGGGTTTTTGTGTGGTTTATGGTATTAGCATGACAGTGAGGTGACAGAAGGAAATAGGTAGTTTTCCTTCTGTTTTGTTTTTGGGGAATAGTTTGAGGAGTATTGCTATTAGATACTCTTTAACAGTCTGGTATAATTCTGCAGTAAAACCATCTGGCCCTGGGACTTTTTTGGTTGGGAGAATTTTAATGACAGGTTTTATTTCTTTAGGGGATTATAGGAATGCTTTGATAGTTTATATGATCCTGATTTAACTTTGGTATGTGATATCTGTCTAGAAAATTATCCATTTCATCTAGATTTTCCAGTTTTGTTTAGTAAATACTCTTATAGTAGGATCTGATAAGTTTTTGAATGTTCTTAATTTCTGTTGCTACATCTCCTTTTTCATTTCTGATTTTAATGATTTGGATACTGTCTCTGGGTCCTTTAGTATTGCTAAGAGCTTATCTATCTTGTATATTTTCTTTAAAAAGCAGCCCTTAGTTTTGTTGATTTGTTGTGTAGCTCACCTTGTTTTAGCCTTTTAACTGTTTCATTTTTACTCCTCCTGGGTGTGTTTGCTTCTTTCAGATATACTGTTCAGTTGCAAGTATTGTGAATTTTCATCAAATGCTAGTCTTTAATGTCTTTCTTATTTCTTCTCTGATGAAGTTATTAAGTAGAGAGTTGATCAGCTTCCATGAATATGTGGACTTTTGGTTATTTTTGTTTTTATTGAAGACCAGCCTTAATCTGTGGTGATCTGATAGGATACATGGCATTATTTCAATATCCTTGTATTTTCTGAGGTTTATATCCAATTACATATGTTCAGCTTTGGAGAAGGTTCTATGAGATGCTAAGAGGAAGGTATATTTTTTCTGTCTTTTAGCGTGAAATGTTCTGTGGATGTCTGTTAAATCCATTTTGTTTATAATATCTGTTAGTTTCATTATGTCTCTGTTTAATTTCTGTTTCCATGACCTGTACATAGGTGACAGTGGAGTGTTTAAGTCTCCAACTATTCTTGTGTGATGGTCAATATGTGTTTTTAGCTTTAGTAATGTTTCTATTACAAAGGAAGATGTGTGTGTATTTGCCACATAAGTGTTTAGAATTGAAAGTTCATCTTCGTGAATTTTTCCTTTGATGAATACAAAATATCATTCCCACTTCTCTGTTGATAACTTTTGATTGAATATTTATTTTGTCAGTCATTTGAATGGCTTCCCCATCTTTTTTCTTGACATTATTTGCTTGGAAACATTTTTTTCTAGTCTTTTACTCTGAGAAAGATCAGAATGCTATCAACCCTCCCAAATAGCTTATGTCAGCAAATAAGAATGCCATTTTGCTTTTATTTGTTCTAATGTTTCTGTTTCTTTTTTTCAATTAAATATATTCTTCATTTACATATCAAATGATTTCTCCTTTCCTGGATCCTTGCTCTCAGAAAGTTTCATAAGCCCTCTTCCCACCCCCTGTTCTGCAATTCCTCCCTTTCAACTTCCCTGTCCTGGTATTCCCCTACTCTGCTGCACTGAGCCTTTCCAGGACCAGGGTTTCCTCCTTCCTTTTTCTTGGGCTTTGTTTGATATGTGAATTGTGTCTTGGGTATTCCAAGCTTCTGAGCTAATATCCAATTTTCAATGAGTGCATACCATGAGTGTTCTTTTTTGGTTCAGTTACCTCACCTAGGGTTATATTGTCCAGTTCCATCCATTTGTCTAAGAATTTCATGAATTCATTGCTTTTTTAAAAATTTTTTTATTCTATATAATTTATTTACATTTCAAATGGGAAATAGAAATCAAAACAACCCTGAGATTCTACCTTTCAACAATCAGATCAGCTAAAATCAAAAATTCACGGGACAGGAGATGCTGGCAAGGATGTGGTGAAAGAGGAACATTCCTCCATTGCTAGGATTGCAGGCTGTTGCAATCACTCTGAAAATCAGAATTCTTTAGAAAATTGGACATAGTACAACCTGAGAACCCAGATATACTACTCCTGGGCATATACTCAGAAGAAGCTCCAACATGTAATAAGGATGCATGCTTCAATGTGTTCATATCAGCCATATTAATAACCATAAGCTGGAAACAACCCATACGTCTCTCAACAGAGGAATGGATACAGAAAATGTGGTGCATTTACACAATGGAAAACTATTCAGGTCTTAAAAATTGACTTCACACAATGGATGGATGTTGAAAATATCATCCCAAGTGAGTTAACTCAGTCACAGAAGAACATACACTGTAGTTCTTTGCTCCATGACAGAGCAGCTGGGCAACACCAGCTTCTGAGATACCCAAGTTTAAGATCTCTTGGAGCACAAACCTCCCTGGGGATATGCCAGCTGGTGGTGGGTCCTGTGCTCTAAGAGGTGATCAGGATTTGGAGTAACTCCCACCTCCATTTTAGCTCCCTGACAGAGCAGAGGGGCAGAATCAGGTACTGAGATATCCCAAGTTTAAGATTTCTGTGGGAGCAAACCGCCTGGGGTCTACCTGCACCCAGGACCTGTGCAGATTGGTGGTTCATCTGTGTGCCAGCCAGGCATGCATCCTGTGCCCAAGGGGGTAATCAGCACTTGGAGTGACTTACCAACTCCATCTTTGCTCCATGACAGAGCAGAAGGGGAGTACCAGGTTCACTGACAACCCATGTATAGCATTGCTTGGAGCAACACACACCAGCGCTCAATGGTGCACAAGAGGAGGGCAGCACATCAGTAATCTGTGCCTGGGGAAACCCAGTCATCCAGTGTTGTGGAAATAGCCTCACAAGCTCACAGGAGGTTGAAGCACTAGCCCATGACAACAAGACCAACTAACACCAGTGAGAACTAGATGACAAAACACAAACATAGGAATGTAACTAACATAAAACAAGGCAGTGAGGCAGCATCTGAACCCAATTCTCCAACAATAGCAAGACCTGAATAACCCAACACACCAGAAAAACAAGATTTGGATTTAACAACACTGGTCATGATGCTGTTAGAGGAACACATGAAGGACATAAATAAATCTCTTAAAGAAACTCAGGATAGCTAAACCTATTCTCAACAACAATAGAAATTCTGGGGGAATCAGTATCCCTGACTTCAAGCAATACTACAGAGCAATAGTGTTAAAAACTGCATGGTATTGGCACAGTGACAGACAAGTGGACCAATGGAATAGAATTGAAGACCCAGAAATGAATCCACACACCTATGGTCACTTGATCTTCGACAAAGGAGCCAAAAACCTCCATTGGAAAAAAGATAGTCTTTTCAACAAATGGTGCTGGATCAATTGGAGGTCAGTATGCAGTAGAATGCGCATTGATCCATTATCTCCATGTACTAAACTTCACTCCAAGTGGATCAAGGACCTCCATGTAAAACCAGACACACTGAAACTAATAGAAAAGAAACTGGGGAAGACCCTTGAGGACATGGGGGAATGTTCCTGAACAGATCACCAATAGCTTATGCTTTAAGATCAAGAATTGACAAATGGGACCACATAAAATTACAAAGTTTCTGTAAGGCAAAGGACACTGTTAAATGGACAAAATGGCAACCATCAAACTGGGAAAGGATATTCACCAACCCCACATCTGATAGAGGGCTAATATCCAATATATACAAAGAACTCAAGAAGTTAGACCCCAGGGAAACAAATAACCCTATTAAAAAATGGGGTACAGATCTTAACAAAGAATTTTTTCACCTGAAGAAATTTGGATGGCCAAGAGGCACCTTAAGAAGTGCTCAACATCAAAGGAGTCAGTGTCCTCTGGTGAATCCAGCGGGCTCTGGCAGGAGCCTCCAGGTGTCTGCTTTGGGATCTGAACAGCCTGGGCCACAGCACTCAGTCTCCAGGAAGTGCAGGAGACCTGATGTGCACCCAGAGGCAGTCTAGGAGTACACATCTTGCTCTGGTGGCACAGAGCTTGGGTTCCAGTCCTGAGGCCTCTGGCTGGAGCCCTCAGATCTCTCCACTTCCAGAACCAGATCAGCCTGGGCCACACCTCCAGGTCCTGCAAGAGGCAAGAGGGGCTTCCAGGAGGCAGGCTGGGAGGAGTCAGTGTGCTCTGGTGAATCCAGCGGGGCCCCAGCAGGAGCCTCCAGGTGTCTGCTTTGGGATCTGAACAGCCTGGGCCACAGCACTCAGTCTCCAGGAAGTGCAGGAGAACTGGTGTGCACCCAGAGGCAGTCTGGGAGAGCACAGCTTGCTCTGGTGGCACAGAGCTTAGGTTCCAGTCCTGAGGCCTCTGGCGGGAGCCCTCAGATCTCTCCGCTTCCGGATCCAGATCAGCCTGGGCAGCAACGCCACATCACCAGGTCCTGCAAGAGGCAAGAGGGGCTTCAGGGCGGCCAGCGGGAAGAAGTCAGTGTGCTCTGGTGAATCCAGCAGGCCCCAGCGGAAGCCTTCAGGTGTCTGCTGCAGGATCTGAACAGCCTGGCCAACAGCACTCTGTCTCCATGCAGTGCAGGAGGTAAGCTATGTACCAGAGGCCACCTGTAATCTCTTAAAGAATTACAGGAGAGCACAAACAAGCAAGTGAAGGAGCTAAACAAAATCATCCAGGATCTAAAATAAGAAGTAGAAACAACTAAGAAAACTCAAAGGGAGACAACTTTGGACATAGAAAGCCTTGGGAAGAAATCAGGGGACATAGATGCAAATATCAACAACAGAATACAAGAGATAGAAGAAAGAATCTCAGATACTGAAGATACCATAGAAACCATGGACTCAACAGTTAAAAAAAATGCAAAATGCAAAAAGCTTGTAACCCAAAATATCCAGGAAATCCAGGACACAATGAGAAGACCAAACCTAAGGATTATAGGCATAGATGAGAGTGAAGATTTACAACTTAAAGGGCCAGCAAATGTCTTTTTGCCCCCGTGAATATACAAGAAGCCTATAGAACTCCAAACAGACTGGACCAGAACAGAAATACCTCCTGTCACATAATAATCAAAACACCAAATGTACTAAACAAAGAAAGAATGTTGAAGGCAGTAAGAGAAAAAGGCCAAGTAGCATATAAAGGAAGACCTATCAGAATCACAGCAGACATTTCACCTGAGACTATGAAGGCTAGAAGATCCTGGGCTGATCTCATGCAGACTCTAAGAGAACACAAATGCCAGCCAAAACTACCATAGCCAGCAAAACTCTCAATCACCATAGATGGATGATATTCTATTCTATAAACTAAGATATTCCATGACAAAACCAAGTTTACCCAATATCTATCCACAAACCCAGCCGTACAAAGGATAATAGGAGGAAAACACCAATACAAGAAGGGAAACTTCACCCAGGTAAAAGCAAAATAGTAACCTTACATCAAACCCAAAAGAAGTTAACCAATGAAATTTAAAAAATAACATAGAAAATGACAGGAAGTAACAATCACTATTCCTTAATATCTCTTAACATCAATGGACTCAATGCCCCAATAAAAAGACATAGACTAACCGACTGGATACGTAAACAGGACCCTATATTTTGCTGCTTACAGGAAACACAACTCAGGGTCAAAGACAAACACTACCTTAGGGTAAAAGGCTGGAAGACAATCTTACAATCAAATGGTCTCAGGAAACAAGCTGGAGTAGCCATTTTAATATCAGATAAAATTGACTTTCAACCCAAAGTCATCAAAAGAGACATGGAAGGACACTTCTTGATGGTCAAAGGAAAAATACACCAAGATGGATTCTCAATCCTGAACATCTATGCTCCAAATGCAAGGGCACCCTCTTTCATAAAAAAAACTTTATTAAAGCTCAAAGAACACATTGCACCTAACACAATAATTGTGGGTGACTTCAACACCGCACTTCCCTCAATGGACCAATCAGGAAAACAGAAACTAAACAGGGACACAATGAAACTAATTGAAGATTTGGACCAATTAGATTTAACAGATATATATAGAACATTCTATCCTAAAGCAAAAGAATATACCTTTTTCTCAGCACCTCATGGTACCTTCTCCAAAATCGACCATATAATTGGTCACAAGACAGACCTCAACAAATATAAGAAGATCAAACTAATCCCATGCCTCCTATCAGATCACTATGGAGTAAAAGTGGTCTTCAATAGCAACAAAAACAACAGAAAACCCACATACACGTGGAAACTGAACAATATTCTACCCAATGATACCTTGGTCAAGGAAGAAATAAAGAATTTAAAGACTTTTTAGAACACAATGAAAATGAAGACACAACATACTCAAATCTATGGGACACAATGAAAGCAGTGCTAAGAGGAAAACTCATAGCCCTGAGTGCCTCCAAATATAAAATGGAGAAAGCATACACTACCAGCTTAATGACACTACCTGAAAGCCCTGGAACAAAAAGGAGCTATTTCACCCAGGAGGAGTAGAAGGCAGGAAATCATCAAACTCAGGGCTGAAATCAATCAAGTAGAAACAAAGAGAACCATACAAAGAATCAACAAAACCAGGAGCTGGTTCTTTGAGAAAATCAACAAGATAGATAAACACTTAGCCAGACTAACCAAAGGACACAGAGACAGTATCCAGATTAACAAACTTAGAAATGAAAAGGGAGATATAACAACAGAAACTGAGGAAATTCAAAAATCATTAGATCCTACTACAAGAGCCTGTACTCAACACAACTGGAGAATCTGGAGGAAATGGTTTGTTTCCTAGACAGATATCTGACACCAAAACTAAATCAGGATCAAATAGATCAACTAAACAGTCCCATAACACCTGAAGAAATAAAAAGGGTCATAGAAAGTTTCCCAACCAAAAAAAGCACGGGACCAGATGGCTTCAGTGCAGAGTTCTATCAGACCTTCATAGAAGACCTAACACCAATACTCTTCAAACTATTCCACAAAATAGAAACAGAAGGAACTCTACCCAACTCCTTCTTCAAAGCCACTATTATGCTGATACCAAAATCACACAAAGATCCAACAAAGAAAGAGAACTTCAGGCCACTTTCTCTTATGAATATTGATGCAAAAATACTTAATAAAATTCTTGCCAACCGAATCCAAGAACACATCAAAATGATAATCCACCATGATCAAGTAGGCTTCATCCCGGGGATGCAGGGATGGTTCAATATAAGGAAATCCATCAATGCTATCCACTACATAAACAAACTCAAAGAAAAAAACCATTTGATCATCTCATTAGATGCAGAAAAAGCATTTGACAAAATACAGCATCCTTTCATGCTAAAAGTATTGGAAAGAACAGGAATTCAAGGCCCATACCTAAACATCGTTAAGGCAATATACAGCAAACCGGTAGCCAACATCAAAATAAATGGAGAGAAACTTGAAGAAATCCCACTAAAATCAGGGACTAGACAAGGCTGTCCTCTTTCTCCATATCTTTTCAATATAGTACTTGAAATTCTAGCTAGAGCAATTAAACAACATAAGGAGATGAAAGGGATACAAATTGGAAAGGAAGAAGTCAAATTATCACTATTTGCAGATGACATGATAGTCTACTTAAGTAGCCTGAAAACCTCCACCAGAGAACTCCTACAGCTGATAAACAACTTCAGCAAAGTGGCTGGTTATAAAATCAACTCAAGCAAATCAGTTGCCTTCCTATACTCAAAGGATAAGCAGGCTGAGAAAGAAGTTAGGGAAATGACACCCTTCAAAATAGCCACAAACAATATGAAATATCTTGGTGTGACTCTAACCAAACAAGTGAAAGATCTATATGACAAGAACTTCAGGTCTCTGAAGAAGGAAATCGAGGAAGACCTCAGAAAATGGAAAAATCTGCCATGCTCGTGGATTGGCAGGATTAATATAGTTAAAATGGCCATCTTGCCAAAAGTGATCTACAAATTCAATGCAATCCCCATCAAAATCCCAACTCAGTTCTTCACAGAGTTAGAAAAAGCAATTCTCAAATTCATCTGGAATAATAAGAACAGCTAAAACTATTCTCAACAACAAAAATTCTGGGGTAATCAGTATCCCTGACTTCAAGCAATACTACAGAGCAATAGTGTTAAAAACTGCATGGTATTGGCACAGTGACAGACAAGTAGACCAATGGGATAGAATCCAGAAATGAATCCACACACTTATGGTCACTTGATCTTCAACAAAGGAGCCAAAAACATCCAGTGGAAAAAAGATAGCCTTTTCAACAAATGGTGCTGGATCAATTGGAGGTCAGCAAGCAGAAGAATGTGCATTGATCCATTCTTATCTCCATGTAGGAAACTTCACTCCAAGTGGATCAAGGACCTCCATGTAAAACCAGACACACTGAAACTAATAGAAAAGAAACTGGGGAAGCAGGCTGAGAAAAAAGTTAGGGAAATGACACCCTTCAAAATAGCCACAAACAATATAAAATATCTTGGTGTGACTCTAACCAAACAAGTGAAAGATCTATATGACAAGAACTTCAGGTCTCTGAAGAAGGAAATCGAGGAAGACCTCAGAAAATGGAAAAATCTGCCATGCTCGTGGATTGGCAGGATTAATATAGTTAATGGGCACAGGGGAAAAGTTCCTAAAAAGATCACCAATAGCTTATGCTTTAAGATCAAGAATTGACAAATGGGACCTCTTAAAATTACAAAGTTTCTGTAAGGCAAAGGACACTGTTAAAAGGACAAAACGGCAACCATCAAATTGGGAAAGGATATTCACTAACTCCACATCTGATAGAGGGCTAATATCCAATATATACAAAGAACTCAAGAAGTTAGACCCCAGGGAAACAAATAACCCTATTTAAAAATGGGGTACAGAAAAAAATAAAAAAAAATGGGGTACAGATCTTAACAAAGAGTTTTCACCTGATGAAATTCGGATGGCTGAGAGGCACCTTAAGAAGTGCTCAAAATCATTAGTCATTAGGGAAATGCAGATTAAAACAACCCTGAGATTTCACCTTACACCAGTCAGAATGGCTAAGGTCAAAAACTCAGGAGACAGCAGGTGTTGGTGAGAATGTGGATTAAGAGGAACACTCCTCCACTGCTGGTGGGGCTGTAAGATGGTACAACCACTGTTGAAATCAGTCTGGAGGTTCCTCAGAAAACTGGACATGAGACTTCCAGAGGACCCTGCTATACCTCTCCTGGGCATATGCCCAAAGGATTCCCCGGCATGCAATAAAGACACATGCTCCATTATGTTCATAGCAGCCTTATTTATAATAGCCAGAAGCTGGAAAGAACCCAGATGCCCCTCAAAGGAGGAATGGATACAGAAAATGTGGTATATGTACACAATGGAATACTACTCAGCAATTAGAAACAATGAATTCACAAAATTTTTAGGCAAATGGTTTGATCTGGAAAATATCATCCTATGTGAGGTAACCCAATCACAAAAGAATACACATGGAATGCCATCTCTGATAAAGTGGGTATTAATTAGCCCAGAAGCCCTGAATACCCAAGGCACAAATTGCATAACAAATGACTCCCATGAAGACGTATGGAGAGGGTCCTGATCCTGGAAAGGATTGATCTAACATGGGAAGGGAATATAAGGACAGAGAAAAAGGAGGGAGGTGATTGGAGAAGGGATGGAGAGAAGAAGGTTTATGGGATATATGGGGGGGGGGGGATCCGGGAAAGAGGAAATCATTTGCAATGTAAACAAAAATATAGAAAATAAAAATATAAAAAAAAATATTACAAAAAAAGAAAAAAAAAGAAATTCAGGAGAAAACTGATCAAAAGTTAGAAGTTTTTACATGGGAAGCACAAAAATCATTTAAAGAAATTCAGGAGAATATGGGTCAAAAGATAGAAGCCAATAAGGAGGAAATGCAAAAGTCACTTAAAGAAATACAGGAGGACTTTGGTCGACAGGCAGAAGTCATGAAAGAAGAAACACAAAAATCTCTTAAAGAATTACAGGAAAACACAAACAAGCAAGTGAAGGAGCTGAGCAAAACCATCCAGGATCTAAAAGCAGAAGTAGAAAAAAACTAAGAAATCACAAAGGGAGACAACTTTGGAGATAGAAAATCTTGGGAAGAAATCAGGGACCATAGATGGAAATATCAACAACAGAATACAAGAGATAGATTAAAGAATGCCAAAGATACCATAGAAACCATGGACTCCACAGTCAAGGAAAATGCAAAATGCAAAACAGTTGTAACCCAAAACTACCAGGAAATCCAGGACTCAATGAGAAGACCAAACCTAAGGACTATAGGCATAGATGAGAGCAAAGGATTAGAACTTAAAGGGCCAGCAAATATCTTCAACAAAATTATGGAAGAAAACTTCCTTTACTTAAAGAGAGATATCCATGAATATACAAGAAGCCTACAGAAATCCAAACACACTGTACCAGAACAGAAATAACTCCAGTCACATAATAATCAAAAACACAAATGTACTAAACAAAGAAAGAATAATAAAATCAGTAAGAGAAAAAGGCCAAGTAACATATAAAAGAAGACTATCAGAATTACACCAGACTTTTCACTAGAGATCCTGAAAGCTAGAAGATCCTGGGCAGTGCTCATGCAGACTCTAAGAGAGCACAAATGACAGCCAAGATTACTATACCCAGCAAAACTCTCAATCATTATAGATGGAGAAATCAAGATATTCCGTGGCGAAACCAAACTTACACAACTTTCCAGAAACCCATGCCTACAAAGGATATTAGTGGGACAACACCAATATAACGAGAGAAACTATACCCTGGAAAAAGCAAGATAGTAACCTTCTTTCATTAAACCCAAAAGAAGATACCACTCAAATATAAAATTAACATCAAAAATGACAGGAAGCAATAATCACTATTCCTTAATATCTCTTAAAATCAATGGACTCAATTCCCCAATAAAATGATAATAACAGACTGGATAAGGAAACAGGACCCTACATTTTGCTACATACAGGAAACACACCTCAGTGTCAAAGACAAAAACTACCTTATAGTAAAATGCTGGAAGAAAATTTTACAAGCAAATGGTCTCAGGAAATGAGCCAGAGTAGCCATTTTAATATCAGATAAAATTGACTTTCAACCTAAAGTCATCAAAAAAGACACTTCTTTCCTTGGACACTTCTTGCTGGTCCAAGGAAAAATCCACCAAGAACAACTCTCAATTCTGAACATCTATGCTCCAGATGCAAGGACACCCTCATTCATAAAAGAAAGTTTACTAAAGCTCAAAGCAAACATTACACCTAACACAATAATTGTGGGTGACTTCAACACATCACTCTCCTCAATGGACTGATCAGGAAAACAGAAACTAAACAGGGACACAGTGAACCTAATTGAAGCTTTAGACCAGTTGGATTTATCAAATATATATAGAACATTTCATACTAAAGCAAAAGAATATACCTGTTTCTCAGCACCTCATGATACCTTCTCAAAAATCGAACATATAATTGGTCACTATACAGACCTCAACAAATATAAGATCAAAATAATCCCATGCCTCTATCAGATCACTATGGAGGAAATGTGGTTTTCAATAGCAACAAAAACAACAGAAAGCCCACATACACATGGAAACTGTACAATACTCTACACAGTGATACCTTGGTCAAGAAAGAAATGAAGAAAGAAATCAAAGACATTTTAGAATTTAACAAAAATGAAGACACAACATACTCAAATCTATGGGACACAATGAAAGCAGTACTAAGAGGAAAACTCATAGCCCTGAGTGCCTCCAAAATGAAACTGGACAGAGCACACACTAGAAGTTTAATGGCACAACTGAAAGCCTGGTATAAAAAGAAGCTAATTCACCCAGGAGGAGAAGAAGACAGGAACTCATCAAACTCAGCGCTGAAATCAATCAAGTAGAAACAAAGAGAACCACACAAAGAATCAACAATACCAGGAACTGGTTCTTTGAAAAAATCAACAAGTTGTAAGAACCCTTAACCAGACTATCCAAAGGGCATGGAGACAGTATCCAAATTAACAAAGTTAGAAATGAAAAGGGAGATATAACAGAAAGTGAGGAAATTCAAAATTCATCAGATCCTACTACAAAAACCAATGCTCACCACAACTGGAGAATCAGGAGGAAATTGACAATTCCTTAGACAAATACAAAATACCAAAATTAAGTCAGGAGCAAATAGATCATCTAAACAGTCCCATAACCCCTATAGATAGAGGAGGGGTCATAGAAAGTCTCCCAACCAAAAAAAGCACAGGACCAGATGGTTTTAGTGCAGAATTCTATCAGACCTTCAAAGACAACTTAATACCAATACTCTTCAAACTATTCCACAAAATAGAAACAGAAGAAACACTACCCAACTCATTCTAAGAAGCCACAATTATGCTGATACCAAAGCCACACAAAGCTCCAACAAAGAAAGAGAACTTCAGGCCAATTTCCCTTATGAATATCTATGCAAAAATACTCAATAAAATTCTTGCCAACCTAATCCAAGGACACAACAAAAGAATTAATCCCAGGGATGCAGGGATGGTTCAATATGCAGAAATCCATCAATGAAATCCACTACATAAAGTCAAAGAAAACAACCACATGGTCATTTCATTAGTTGCTGAATATCATTTGAAAAAATTCCTGTCACACAATAAACAAAACATCAAATGTATTAAACAAAGAAAGGATATTAAAAGTGGTAAGAGAAAAAGGCTAGACCTATCAGAATTACACCAGACTTCTCAACAGAGACCAGGAAAGCTAGAAAATCCTGGGCAGAGCTCATACAGACTCTAAGAGAACACAAATGCCAACCCACACTACTATACCCAGAAAAACTTTCAATCATAGATGTTTCATAGATGAGGAAACCAAGATATTCCATGCTAAAACCAAATTTTCAAAACATCTGCCCACAATCCAGCCCTACAATGGATGAATTATAGATGGAAAACACCAACACAAGGAGGGAAACTACACCATAGAAAAAGCAAGACAGTAATCTTTTTTTCAACAAACCCAAAAGAAGTTAACTCAAACATAAAAATAGCATCAAAAATGACAGGAAGCGACAATCACTAATTCATTAATTATCTCTTAACATCAATGGAATCAATTCTCCAATAAAAAGACATAGACTAATGGACAGGATACTTAAACAGGACCCAGCATTTTGTTGCATACAGGAAATACACCTCAGTGTCAAAGACAAACACTACGTCAGATTAAAAGGCTGGAAAACAAATTTCCAAGCAAATAGCCCCAGGAAAGAAGTTGGAGTAACCATTATAAATTTAGATAAAATTGCCTTTCAAACAAAGGTCACCAAAAAAAGATGTTAAAGGACACTTTATACTAAACAAAGGAAAAATCCACCAAGAACTGTCAATTCTGAACAATTCTCCAAACACAAAAGCACCCCTTTTGTAAAAATTCTTTATTAAAGCTCAAAGCACACCTTGCAACTCAAACAATAATTGTGGGTGACTTCGGCACTCTACCATCCTCAATGGACAGATCAGGGAAGCACAAATTAAAAAGAGACAAGGTGAAAGTAATTCAAGTTTTGTACCAAATGGATTTAACAGATATATATATAGAGAGAGAGAGCATTCCATCCTAAATCAAAAGGATTTACCCTCTTCTCAGAACCTCAAGGTACCTTCTTCAAAACTGACCAGGAAACCAAAGGGACCTCAACAGATATAAGATCAAACTAATCCCATGCCACCTCTCAGATCACTATGGAGTGTTGCATTCTGTAACAACTGCAAACTAGGTTCCTGGAGGATTAGCTGAAGAATGGATGGTAGTAGCAGGGAAAAGGACTAGAGCCAGGATAATAGTCTACCAACTGAGGCCCAAACTTTAATGGATGTCAAACCATTTTACAGTTTGCTCAAGTCCCTCCCCCCAGACTCCGGGCTGAATTCCTGGGAAGTCTTCTGGCAGTTCTTGACTCTACTGCTCAGGCAGCTGGGTGGGTGATCTGGAGGAAGAATGAACTTCACCTTCACCCTGAGTGCTCCACCCTAGGAGGAATATGATCCTGAATAGCACATGAATCCCTGCTCAACAAAGTCTGGGAGAGGACATTCATCTTGATCAATGTGGAGTCCCTACCAAGTGGCATGACACCACAATATGGCTCTGTACAATGGAGTAAGGGTGGTCTTCAATAGCAACAAAAACAGCAGAAAGCTCACATACACATGGAAGCTGAACAATGCTCTATTCATCTGTACCTTGGTCAAGGAAGAAATAAGGAAAGAAATCAAAACCTTTTTAGAATTTAATAAAATTAAAAGCACAACATACCCAAATCTATGAGACACAATGAAAGCAGTGCTAAGAGGAAAACTCATAGCCCTGGATGCCTCCAAAAAGAAGCTGGAGAGAGCATACACTAGCAGCTGAACAGCACACCTGAAAGCTCTGGAACAGAAAAAAGCTAATACACCCAAGAGAGTAGAAGGTAGGAAATCATCAAACTCAGGGCTGAAATCAACCAAGTTGAAACAAGAAGAACTATACAATCAACAAAACTAGGAGCTGATTACTTGAGAAAATAAACAAGTTAGACAAACCTTAAGCCAGACTAACCAGAGGACACAGAGACAGTATCCAACTTAACAAAATCAGAAAGAAAAAGGGAGAAGAAATAACAGAAACTGAGGAAATTGAAAAAAATCATCAGATCCTAGTACAAAAGCCTATATTCAACACAACTGGAGAATCTGGAGGAAATGAACAATTTCCTAGAAAGATACCAAATACCTAAATTACATCAGGATCGAATAGACCATTTAAACAGTCCCATAACACCTAAAGAAATTTAAGTGGTCATTGAAGGTCTTCTAACCAATAAAAGCACAGGCTCAGATGGTTTCCGTGCAGAATTCTATCAAACCTTCAAAGAAGACCTAACACCAATACTCTTCAAACTATTCCACAAAATAGAAACAGATGGAAAACTACCCAACTCATTCTAAGAAGCCACAATTGTTCTGATACCCAAGCCATAAAAAGATCCAACAAAGATAGAGCACTTCAGGCCAATTTCCCTTATGAATATTTATTCAAAAATAAAGTTCTTGCCAATTGAAATCAAGAACACATCAAAACTATCATTCACCAGAAGCAAGTAGGCTTCATCCCAGGGATGCAGGGATGGTTCAATATACAGAAATCCATCAATGTAATCCACTACATTAACTCAAAGAAAAAAAAACTCATTGTCATTTCATTAGATGCTAAAAAAGCATTTGACAAATTTCAGCATCCTTTCATGCTTAAATTTTCAGAAAGATCAGAATCCAAGGCTCATATCTAAACATAATAAAAGCAATATACAGTAATCCAGTAGCCAGCATCAAAATAAATGGAGAGAAACTTGAAGCATTCCTACTAAAGTCAGGGACCAGAAAAGGCTTCTCTCTCTCTCTCCATATATATTCAATAATGTACTTGAATTTCTAGCTAGAGCAATTAGACAATGAAAGGAGGTCAAAGGAATATGAATAGGAAAGTAGGAAGTCAAGTTATCACTATTTGCAGATGATATGATAGTATACTTAAGTGAACCAAAAAACTCCATTAGAGAACTCCTACAGATGATAAACAACTTCAGCAATCTGGCAGGATAAAAAATTAACTCAAGCAAATCAGTAGCCTTCCTATATTCCAAGAATAAACAGGCTGAGAAAGAAACTGGGCAAACAACTCCATTCAAAATAGTCACAAACAATATAAAATATCTGGGGGTGACTCTAACCAAACAAGTGAAAGATCTGTATGACAAGAACTTCTAGTCTCTGAAGAAAGAAACTACAGAAGACTTCAGAAGATGCAATGATTTCCTATGCTCTTGGATTGGCAGGATTAATACAATGAAAAATGGCCATCTTACCAAAAGTACTACACAAATTCAATGCAATCCCCATCAAAATCCCAAGTCAATTCTTTATAGAGCTAGAAAGAACAATTCACAAATTCATCTGGAATAACAAAAAAAATCCAGGATAGCTAAGATTATTCTCAACAGAAACAGAACTTCTGGGCAATCAGTATCCCAGACCTCAAGCAGTACTACAGAGCAATAGTGCTCAAAACTGCATGGTATTGGTACAGTGACAGGCAGGTAGATCAATGGAATAGAATTGAAGACCCAGAAATGAACCCACAAACCTATGGACACTTGATCTTTGACAATGGAGCTAATTTCACCCAGTGGAAAATAGCCTTTTCAACAAATGGTGCTGGCTCAACTGGTGGCTAGCATACAGAAGAATGCAAATAGTTCTATTCTTATGCCCTTGTACTAAGCTCAAGTCCAAATTGGTCAAGGATTTCCACATAAATGCCAGACACACTGCAACTAAAAGTGGGAAAAAAAACCTGGATAACAGAGAGGCACCACAGTGGAATATTTCCTGAACAGAAACCCAATAGCCTATGCTCTAAGATCAAGAATTGACAAATGGGACCTCATAAAATTACAAAGTTTCTATAAAGTGAAGGATACTCTCAATAGGACAAAATGGCAACCAGCAAATTGAGAAAAGATCTTTACCAACCCTTCATCCAACAGAGGGTTAATATCCAATACATACAATGAACTCAAGAAGTTAGACCCCAGAGAACCAAATAACACTATTAAAAAGGGGGTACAGAGAATTTTCACCAGAAGAATATCAAATGGCTGAGAAGCTCCTAAAGAACTCTTCAACATCCTTAGACAACAGGGAAATGAAATCTAAACAACCCTGAGATTTCACCTCACACCAGTCAGAATGGCTTAGATCAAAACTCAGGAGAGAGCAGTTGCTTGGGAGGTTGTGGAGATAGAGGAATACTCCTCCAATTCTTGTCTGATTGCAAGCCGGTAAAACCACTCAATCAGTCTAGCAGTTCCCCAGAAAACTGGGCATAATATTACAGGAGGAACAAGAGGATTCTCCTGCATGTAATAAGGATACATGCTGTACTATGTTCACAGCAGCCTTATTTATAATAGCCAGAAGCTGGAAAGAACTCAGATTTTCCTAAAAGGAGGAATGAATACAGAAAATGTTATACACACACACACAGACACACACACACACACACACACACACACACACAATGGAGTACTATTCAGCCATTGAAAAGAATGAATTCATGAAATTCTTAGACAAATGGATAGAACTGGAGAGTATCATCCTGAGTGAGGTAACCCAATCAGAAAAGAACACTCATGTTCTGATATATCACTGATAAATGGATATTAGCCTAGAAGTCCAGAATACACAAGATACAATTCACATATGACATGATGCCCAAGAAGGAGGAAGAACAAAGTATGGATACTCTAGTTCTTCTTAGAATGAGGAACGGAATACCCAGAGAAGGAGATATAGAGACAAATTTTGGAGCAGAGTCTTAAGGAAAGGCCATTCAGATACTCCCCCACTTAGGAATCCATCACATATACAATTACAAAACCCAGACACTAGTGTAGATTCCCACAAGTGCTTGTTGACAGGAGCTGGATATAGCTGTCCCTTGGGAGACTCTGCTGGTGCTTGACAAATACAGAGTGGGAAACTCTCAGCCAGCCAATGAACTGAGCACAGTGTCTCAAACGGATGAGATAAAGGATCCAAGGAGCTGAAGAGGTTTCCAGTGCCACAGAAGGAACAAAAATATAAATCACTAAGTACTCCCAGATCTTCCAGTGACAGAACAATCAACCAAAGAGTACACTTGGAGTTAAGCAGCACCCAGACACATAGGGAGCAAAGGATGTTCTTGTACACCAAATGTGGGAGAGGCCCATAGTCCTGGAAAGACTTGATACAATATTGTAGAGGAATACCAGTATAGAGAAGTGGGGGTGGGTTGATTGGGGAAGGGGAGATTGCTTCAGGTATTTTGGGGGTGGGGGGATCAAGGAAAGGGGCAAGATTTGACGTGAAAATATAGAATTACCAGATTTTTTTTTTTAAATACATACCCAGGGAGCTGGACTTCAATAACAAAAAAAAAAAAAAAAAGAAAAGAAAAGAAAAAAGTAAAAAGAAATCCCACATAAACATGGAAGCTGAACAATGATTTGCTCAATGATAACTTGGCCAGGAAAGAAATAAGGAAAGCAATTAAAGACTTTTTAGAACTCAATGAAAACGAGGTTACAACATACCCAAAGTCATGGTATGAAAGGAACATTTCTTTAAGTGTTCCTCAACCAATTGAGACTCCTTTGCTGAACATTGTTTACTTAGGTCTATACTCAAATTTTTAATAGGGTTATTTGGTTCTGTGTACCTAATCTTCTGGAGTACTTTTTATATTTTGGATGTTAGCCCTCTACCAGATGTAGGGTTTGTAAAGATTTTTTTCCCAACCTATGGGGAGGGTAGAACTGGGAAAGAGAAAATCATCTGGAATGTAACATAGAATATAGAAAAAAAGTGGCCATAGGTGGGTTCATTTCTGGTTCTTCAATTCTATTCCATGAATCTTACTGCCTGTCTCTGCACCGATACCATG
The DNA here is from genome assembly GCF_947179515.1 of Apodemus sylvaticus. NCBI lineage: Eukaryota > Metazoa > Chordata > Mammalia > Rodentia > Muridae > Apodemus > Apodemus sylvaticus. The sequence continues at coordinate 96,180,526 of NC_067480.1, forward strand.
CAGTTTCTTTTTTTAATCTCTATTGCTTTGTAGTACAGTTTGAAGTTATGGATGGTGATTCCACCAAAAGATTTTCTATTCTTGAGAACAGTTTTTGCTATCCTTGGAGTTTTTGGGTTGTTTGTTTTGTTTTTTTAATTCAAAATGAATTTGAGAATTGCTCTTTCTAAACCTATGAAGGGTTGAGTTGGGATTTTGTTGGAGATTGCTTTGAATGTGTAGATTGCTTTTGGTAAGATCGCCATTGTTAACATATTAATCCTGCCAATCCATGACCATGGGAGATCTTTCCATCTTCTGAGGTCTTCTTCAATTTATTTATTTAAGGATTTAATGTTGTTATCATACAAAAGGTGTTTTGCAAAAATACTGCACCAGGTACCTTCCCAACAGAGTGAATAAGGGTTCCATTTTCTCTGCATTTTTGTAAGTATTTATTGTAGGTGAAATATTGTAAGTATTTCAGGGAAACGGCTAACAATTATTATCAAGAAACCATAGGGGAAACAATGGTTGGGCAGGTGGTACCAGTTCTTAGGCCTTTGCTGGTAAGGTCTGCCTCAGGTTAGAGGCTCTCTAGGCAGGGAGGCCCTATTGGTCCTAGCCTCCATGTGCCCTGTGCTTGACAGAATGGTTCACTTTTGGACTCATAGTTTGGTGTTTTCCTTCTTTTGTACTTTGATGTTGCTCACAGATTCTAAAGACAAAGCCTGGCTGTTGTTTGTTTTCAATTAATCCATGTTGGAATGAAAAGTTGTACCCATCTGGACATCTGTATGGACAGCTAGCCATTCCACTCTTTTTTTTAATTTGTCCTGCATCATAGGCTTTCTGGTGAGCAAGACGTGACTGCTGCTCGTCTCCAACTACTTTGGAACTGTGAGGATTGCGGTTCCTCTCGGGACTGGGGAGGTGTTCAAAGCCTCTTCCTTTCACACTGTGTGGATGTTGGTCACAGGTTCTCTGGGCATTAGCAGCCAGTGGTGCTTTTTCTCCAATCTCTCTGTATCTGAATGGAAGGTTGTGCCACTTGGAGTTTCCATGTGGACAGGATCCCATTCTACTCCTTGTACTTTGACCAGAGTCACAGGCTTTCCGGTCAGCAAGCTCTAACTGCTGCTTGTCTCCAGTTACCCTGTGACGACATGCATGATTCTTTCCCTTGGGAGTGAGGAGGTTGTCAAAAGTTATTCTATTCAGAATGTGCAGATGATGGTCACAGGCTTGCTGGGCATTAACACTGGGCTGTGATTTGTCTCTGATTTCTGTGTATCTCGGAGAATGGTTATGCATCTCGGGGCTTCTATGTGGAGAACACTCCTTTCCACTCTTTGTTCTAATTTTATCTTGGTCAGAGACTTCCCAGGCAGCAACAGCTGTGGCTCCTGGCCTTCATTTCCCCTGTCCTTGACTGGATGGTTCTCTTTGGGACTCAGAGGGTGACGATGGCCCATTCCTTTTCTTTGTATTTTGATGGGGTTCAGAGGCTTTATACCCAGTCTCTGGGTCTTGTTTGCCTCTAATTTCTGTGAATATGAATGAATTATTGTAACTCTTGGGGCTTCGATGTGGAGAGCCTCCCATCCCAATTTTTGATTTATGTTGACCTAGGTCACCAGCTTTCTGGTCAGCAATACCTGACTCCTGCTTTTCTCCAAATTCCTTGTAACAACTTGGATGGTCATTCCCCATGGGAGTGGCGTACTGGTCAAAGTCAAATCTTCCCTTTGCTTTGTTCAGATGTTGTTCACATAAGCTCTGGGCATCAATGCCTGACCACACTTTGCTCCAATTCTACTGAACGTGAAAGGGTGGTTGTGCCTCTCAGGACAGGTGTGGCTACTGCTCATTCTTTTTGCTGGTTTGCAATGTTTTGGGTCATAGAGACCCTCAGAAGTATAGGTGGAGTTATCCAAGTGGAATGTCGATTCCCTTTTATACTCTTGTCACAGGATCTATGGTGAGTTTTGATGGCTTGTCTTCATTATCCTCCAGGTTCTGGAGCAGAGAATTTATGCAGTATTGTAGCTCAACTGCTGTACTGTAGATGAGATTTTCCCTATCTACTTCCTCTTATAGGTCCATAGCTGATAGAGGGCTTTCATTCCTCAAAGAATCTCCCTGTCCCTTGCATTTTGTGCTGATGTTTTCAAATTGCACATCATTTCTGGTGATGTTCTTCAATGAGCTTTTTGAATGAGCCACTCTGTCTCCAGCTATTTTAATGTCCCCTGAGTTTTGAGTAGGAAGTGTTTGGAGATGGTCTACAGACTCAAAACCCTTGAGAGTGATATTGATGGCTTGCCCCTTGGGAATCTCACTATATCCCACACTCACCCTCCATGCATGAGGTAGCTCTTCTTTTACCTTCAATATGTTGGTTTGTTTGACCATAGAGGCTGAGAACCTGTCTTCAGGGCTGAGAGTTGTTGCAATCAAGTGAGGATTTCCTGAAGCTGCATCCTGAGACTGCTTCCAGGGTGCATGCTTGGCCATTCCTTGTCTGGTATTTGACTGCAGGATTCCTTTCACAGTTGCTTGGATAGTCTTCCTCTGCTGGTGTTTTACCTGCAAGCAGGAAGTATTGGGTTGAACATACTTGTTTCTTAGCCATTGATCTGGATGGGACCTTGTATGCCCAAGGCTGGCAGCAGGTGGAGGGGTTCTTTGGGTTTCCTGAAAATCTTGAAGCGAGTGTTCAAACAGTGTATCAACCTGGCAGATGGTACAGTTTCTACCGTTTTCCCTCCTGGATCTTGGTGATGCAATTTTTCCAGGATCATTGCAGTCTTGGAATAAAATTCAGCCTTGCAATCACAGGGAAATCTCCTTCCGTGTTTCACAGGAAGCTGTGTGATGCTTGCTTCCAGCTTCATTTTTGTATTTGGGTCAATGAAGGAAAGATCATTGCTGGTGTTTATAGAGAGCAGCTTATCTGTCTTCAGTGCAGGGTTCCTGGGCTCCAGACCCTTCCCAGGGGTGCTGCTTGAAGTACAAGGCAGATTTTTGTCTCCAACCCTGTTAAATATGTCAGAAGTAGCCCTGGTGCTCTTTAAGGGAACCACTGTTGGCACAGAACCCATCATCTGGCTGCACTTGTCGTGTTTGGAATTGAGGATGGAGGGCTGGGCAGGCTGGTTAAGTTCAGGCTAGTCCTTGCAATAACCACCACCCTTTGGTTGGTAATCTTCCTGAAGCTTTATAAGTTCCCCAGATGGACAGACTCTGACATGGGTACCTTTGTATTCTCCCACATTAATTGCCTCTTTTCATGCTGTGGGTCCTTGTAATGGTGGATCATTTCAGAATGCTCAGGACAAATGGAGGCTGACGTGATAGCTTTATAGGGAAGACAGTCCCCAGAAAAGTTGTCAGTGGGCTGGCTAATGGCTGTTTGACATTTTGTACATCATAGCCTGTGATGTCGTTCCAATTTAGTCTGTGTTGCCAGGGCTCATTTACATTTGAAGGGGATGTCTGTATCCCTATCTCAGTGGCAGGACATTCTCGTTCTCTTCTATGGACTCTTCTCTGGAATGAAGAATGTCTTTGGTTTGGTGTAGAGCTTTGGAGGTTTTCTGGTTCCTGGATCCCTATCAGGCCTACTAGGCTCTGTGTCACATGTTGGTGGGGCGAGTGCTGGTCCTGGAAAAGCTGTGGAGATTCTTTAGACACAGATAAAGTTTGGTTAGTGTCACTTGGATCATTATACCTCTCACATTTATGTCCTCCTGGGGAGGATTTCTTGGAGAACCAGGCAGTAGCGACAACTGCCTCAGAGAGCACAGAGGATATGTCACATAAAAGTTGGTTCAATTTCTGTCATATAAGGTTCTCTATGACCTTGAGGTAAGAAAACAGCTGCAGGAGGGAAAGCTGATTCAGTTTCTCCTTAGAGTACCAAAAAGGGCGGGGAAAGGAGTCTAGTAAAGGATGATGGATGGGCCTTTCGGTAGGTAGGTCGTGATGCATTCTGGGTATCCTGTGCATTCTTTTGGCTCTTTCTGCAAGCTTTCACAGTAGCAGTTTTCTTTCTGCCCTTGCTCTGTGCCCTCTTCACCACCTGCCAGTTAGAAACAATACAAATGAGCTGGGGTTCCTTCTTCTCTCTGGTAGAGAAGCTGCCTGCTCTGTGTGCTCATGGATAACATGAAATCCACATTTCTCAGAGAGCTCTCTCGTATCTATGATTGACTCATTCATATTGTGCATAAGCACATTCCTTTTGGCCTTGTTAGGAAAACTGCAGAAAAAGACTGTCTATGTCACACTTAACATGGCTGCCCTCAGTCAGTGTTCCTCAGACAGGATCCCTCAGACAGGATCCTGCCCAAGGCTGAGATCCCTAGCTGCCTGGAGACTGTCAGGTGATGTCTGCTGCCCGAGACCAGAGCAGACCCAAGCCCTGATCTGAGGGCCTTGGTCTATCACCTGCTTCACATCAGCTCAATACAAACAAAAGCAAGTGCCTGAGTAGAGGGCAGATGACCTTTCTCAGAGCTTGTCCTGTGTCCCCACCAACTCAGAAATGCAGTCTGTCCATGGAGTCATTCTTAGTGGCCTCTCTGCCGCCCTGTACATATGGTCTGAGAGCTTCAGGCACACAGCTCAGGCCTCTCACCTCTGCCCTGCGGACAGCAGACTGATGTGCTGCTGCTGCTCCTGGAGATTTCTACTCACCTGTCTATAGCTAGACTTTAGGTTCTTCTTTCTTTCACCCTTCCCCACCCCCTTTCTTCCACCTTTTCAATCCACTAACACTAGATGAGAGATGAAAAAAGGGTGGAGGGGAAATGGGTAGATGCTATTGTTAGACTATTTCCTATAGTTAGGGGTGTTGGTTCCCTTGGGGTATGCTTAATCTTGACCTTCAGGATGCCAATTCCTTCTTCTTCTATCTTCTTTTCACACATATACTTAACAAACCACGAATACCACAAAATGATAGCAAACAACCAACAACCAGCAAACCATCATGCCTATCAAGGCCCTAGCATTTATCTACCCTCTGAAAAGTCCCCAGAATTCCAAATATCACACAAACACAGAAACTGCTGCTGGCAGAATCATACCCCTGCCTCAGCATGAGGCAAATCATAGTCAACTACTGTGCACAATCAGAAAAAATCCAATATCCTACACTTGAGATTAAAATAAATGATATTCTTATATTTCTGCTTTAAAAAAAATCCAATTTTTTTTTCACTACACCTGTCTTTCTTGGGAATGTGAGAGATAGAATCTTGGACTGCTGCTCTATTGTATGTCAGCCAAGCTTTCCTCACCTTTGGGATGTTCTTTTTGCTCCCAGGTGGTGGTGAGTCTGGATATTCCTTCAAGAATGGGATTAGTAGGTAAAAGAGCCCCACTCCGTACATTATTGCAAAGCCCATGTCCACTAATAAGGACATGGAGCTTGGGATATTCCACAAGTTAATAACGCTATTCATCAGAAGGAAAAAATTCTCCATCTTCTGAATTGCAGTGTAGCTCACAGGCCACTGAGTCCTGGAGTGCAGCACCTGACTTGTCAAGGAGGGCTCAGGGCACATCACACAACTGAGGCCTCCTCATCACAAAGGACTGCTTGCAGGAGGGAGGGTCAACAGGCCCTTCCCAGCCTCCACTGCAGGAGCCCACCCACCTCCTGGCTTTCTCTATTCCCTCCTTCCAAATCCTGCTGCTGAGACAGTCAAAGAAAGATCTCTGTTCTTGTATTGTTTGTCTGCCTAAGCCCCAGAACTCTTCTGTCCTCTGTCTGCTTGAGTTCATCAGGTCAAATATCCTCCTTGGGAAGCCTCTTAATAAAGTGGGCTTCTTTATGGAACTTGGGTTGTTTCTTAGGGATTATTACTCTTTGGCTTCTGACTGCACATACAGGTTTCTTCATTCTGAGATCATAGCTTATCTTTTTCCAGTAAATTATTTTTATTAGTTGTTTTATTTATTTACACTTCAAATGTCTACCTTCTCTATCTGACCTCAATTAAAGCCCCACTCCATAACCACCTGTTTGCCTCTAAGAGAGTACAACCACCTGTTGTACTCTCTCACTCTACCACTCACCACTGTAGCATTTCCATTCTCTGGGGCATCGGGTCCCTAAGAACCAAGTACATATCCTCCCACTGAGGCCAGATGTGGCAGTCCTCTGCTACATATGTAGCAGACGCAAGGGACTAGCCTATGTGTGCTCTTTGGTTGGTAGCTTAGTCCCTGGGAGCTCTGAGGGGTCCAGTTAGTTGATACTGCTCTTCTTCCTATGGGTTTGCAATCCCTTAAGCATCTTCAATCCCTATATCTTCCACTTGAGTCCCTAAAGGTTCGGTGTATCTGCATCTGTCGTAGATGCTGGTAGAGCCTCTAAGAGTACTGTCAGACCAGACTAGTGTCTGTAAGAACTTCTTAGCATTAGGAATAATGTAGAGGTTTGGTGTGAGCAGATGGGATGGATCCCAAGGTTAGGTGGTTTCTGGATGGCCTTTCCTTTACTCTGTTCTCCATTTTTGTCCCTGTGTTTCCTTTAGACAGGAAAAATTCTGGGTTAAAATTTTTGAGATAGGTGGGTGGCCTTAACTGGTGGCCATATCTGTCTGCTGGTTGTGGTCTCTTCAGTTTCTATCAACCTGCTGTCAGTCATTTCAGCTACTGTCATTCTCATTAGAGAATTCCTGGGAACTTCTCACATCTCTTATGTTTGGGATTTTCTTGTGGTTCCCCTATTCTACACACTACAAGGTTGAATATTTTGATTCATTCTGCTGGCCCTCTGGCCTTCTTTCCTCTTTTCCCCATACCTGATCCTGCCACCACTTTTGTATAGTTCCCCCTTCTCTCTCACACTCGGATCCCTTTCTCCCTCTACCTCCCCTGATTATTTTAGTCCTCCTTCTATGTAGAATTCAAGGATGCACAATTTGGTCTTCCTTTTTGTTAGTCTTCCTTTGTTCTGTGAGTTGAATCCTGGGTATTCTGAGTTTTTTTTTTTTTCTTGTCTAATATGGACTTATCAGTGAGGACATAACATGTTCTTTTCCATCTGTGTTACCTAACTCAGAATGTTATTTTCTAGTTCCATCCATTTAGCTGCAAAATTCATGATGTTCTCTTTTTTAATAGCTTAGTAGTATTTCATTGTGTAAATGTATCACATTTTATGTATCCATTCTATCCATTGAGGGGCATCAGGGCTGTTTCCAGCTTCTGGCTATTATAAATAAGGCTGCTATGAAGATAGTGGAACATGTGCCCCTATGATATGGGGGAGCATCATTTGGGTATGTACCCAGGACTGGTATTCCTGGGTCTTCTGGTAGAATTTTTTCCAGTTTTCTGACAACCCAGAAGATTGGTATCAAAATTAGCTGTACCAAGTTGTAATCCCACCAGCAATTTAGGAATTTTTTTTCTCCGCATCCTCACCAGCATCAGCTATTGGCTGACTTATTGATCTTAGGAGTAGAGTGCACAGTCTAGTCTTGTCCCTGATTTTAGTAGGATTGTTTCAAGTTTTTCTCCATTTAATTTGATGTCAGTTTGCTGTATATTGCTTTAATTTTAATTGCCTTGAATTCCTGATTTCTCTAAGACTTTACATGAAGTAGTGTTCTATTTTGTCAAAGGCCTTTTAAGTATCTAATGAGATGATCATATGATTTTTAATTTGAGTTTGCTTATATAGTGGATTACATTGATGGATTTCCTTTTATTGAACCATGCCTGCATCCCTTGGATGAAGCCTACTTGATCATGGTGAATAATGGTTTTAATGTTAGCAAATAATGGTTTTGATATTTTCTTGGTTTGTGAAATTTTTATTGAGTATTTTTGCACTGATAATCATAAGTGAAAATGGTCTGAAACTTTCTTTCTTTTGGGGGTCTTTGTGTGGTTTAGGGTATTAGCATGACTTTGAGTTGACAGAAGAAAATAGATTCTGTTCATTCTGTTTTTGATTTGGGGAATAGTTTGAGGAGTATTGGTATTAGGTCCTCTTTAACAGTCTGGTATAATTCTGTAATAAAACCATCTGGCCCTGGGATTTTTTGTTTGGGAGAATTTTAATGACGGGTTTTATATCCTTAGGGGATTATGGGACTGTTTTGATAGAGTACATGATCATGATTTAACTTTGCTATGTGATATCTATCTAGAAAATTATCCTTTTCATCTAGATTTACCAGTTTTGTTTATTAAATACTTTTGTAGGAGGATCTGATAGGTCTTTGAATGTTCTCAATTTCTGTTGCTACAACTCCTTTTTCATTTCTGATTTTATTAATTTGCATACTGTCTCTGGGCCCTGTAGTATTGCTAAGAGCTTATCTATCTTGCATATTTTCTTTAAAAAGCAGCTCTTAGTTTTGTTGATTTGTTGTGTAGCTCACGTTGTTTTTAATTGGTTGGTTTTATCCCTTACTTTAACTGTGTTTTTCATTTTATTCCTCCTGGGTGTGTTTGTTTCTTTCAAATATACTGTTCAGTTGCAAGTATAGTGCATTTTCATCAAATGCTAGTCTTTAATGTCATTCTTATTTCTTCCCTGACGATGTTATTAAGTAGAGAGTTGATCAGCTTCCATGAATATGTGGGCTTTTGGTTATTTTTTTTTTATTGATGACTAGCCTTAATCTATGGTGATCTGAAAGGATACATGGCATTATTTCAATATTCTTGTATTTTCTGAGGTTTATGTCCAATTACATATGCTCATCTTTGGAGAAGATTCTATGAGATGCTAAGAGGAAGTTTTTTTTCTGTCTTTTAGCGTGAAATGTTCTATGGATGTCTGTTAAATCCATTTTGTTCATAATATCTTTTAGTTTCATTATGTCTCTGTTTAGTTTCTGTTTCCATGACCTGTCCATTGGTGACAGTGGAGTGTTTAAGTCTCCCACTATTATTGTGTGATGTTCAATATGTGTTTTTATCTTTAATAGTGTTTCCATTACAAATTAGGATGTCTGTGTGTTTGTTACATATGTGTTCAGAATTGAAAGTACATCTTGGTGAATATTTTCTTTGATGAATACGAAATATCCTTCCCCCATCTCTGTTGATAACTTTTGGTTGAAAGTCTATTTTGTCAGTTATGTGAATGGCTTCCCCAGATTTTTTCTTGAGATTGTTTGGAAACTTTTTTTCCAGTCTTTTACTCTGAGAAAGATCAGAATGCTATTAACCCTTCCAAATAGCTTATGTAGGCCAAGAAGAATGCCATTTTGCTTTTATTTGTACTAATGCTTCTGTTTCTTTTTTAAAATTAGATATATTCTTCATTTCCTTATCAAATGATTTCCCCTTCCCTGGATCCTGGCTCCCAGAAAGTCTCATAAGCCCTCTTCCCACCCTCTGTTCCCCAATCCATCCCTTCCAACTTCCCTGTCCTGGTATTCCCCTTCACAGTGCACTGAGCCTTTCCAGGACCAGGGACCTCCTTCCTTCTTCTCAGGCTTTATTTGATATGTGAATTGTATCTTGGGTATTCCAAGCTTCTGGGCTAATATCCACTTTTCAATGAGTGCATTCCATGAGTGTTCTTTTGTGGTTCGGTTACTTCACTTAGGATGATATTCTCCAGTTCCATCCATTTGTCTAAGAATTTCATGAATTCATTGCTTATAATGGCTGAATAGCACTCCATTTTGTATAATACCACATTTTCTGTATCCATTCATCCATTGAGGGCCATCTGTGTTCTTTCCAGCATCTGGCTATTATAAATAGGGCTGAGGTGAATATAGTGGAGTATGTATCCTTATTACATGGTGGGAAATCCTCTGGATATATGCCCAGGAGTGGAATGGGGGGGGGTCTTCCAGTAGTGTTATGCAAATCCATGTCTCCACAGCTATATGCATTTCTTGTGTATTTGTTTTTCTTTTGGTATTTTCCTTGTTTAAGTTGTCCTATTCCAGTTTTTATATTTTTTTTATTTTATTTTATTTTGTCAATACTCTTTAAATGCCTTTTTTGCTTTCTAGGAAAAGTCAGAAAGCATTTGGATTTGAATGGGAGGAAACTTGAAGAAGATCTCAAAGGATTATGGGTGAAAAGGAATCTACATTCAAAACATATCATATTTCATATAAAAAAATCTATTTTTTCCTAAAAGAAACAAAAGGAGAAAAGGAAAATTTTTGTTATAAAAGTTAAAAAAATATTTGTTTTGTTGATGTCTTACTCCTTTTTGAACTTTTCCTTTTATTCATGTTTTATTTTCTTGATTTACTCAATATTCTGTCTATACTCTTTATAGTTAACTGACCTATATAGTCATAAAATATCAATTGTTTCTTAGATAGTTCATGGGTTTACATTTCTTTTCAGTTAGTTATTGGAAAGCTGTGCTCTTTTGGTGAGTTCACATTTACTTATGTTTAAGTTATTCATAGGTTTATGTAGATATTTCCTTTATATTTTATAAGCCCCTGGCTTTGGTAGAAAAAAATACCTCTCTTAATACATTAGTTTCATGAGTATTGTCAACTTTGAGCTCTTGATATTTTTAAGTTAGGGAAATGACTGCCTTCCCAATAGACACAAACAATATAAAAGATATAGATAGTGTGACTCTAACCAAACAAGCAAAGTATCTGTACAAGTACTTAAGCTCTCTGAAGAAATAAATCAAAGAAGACTTCAGAAGATGGAAAGATCTCCCATGCTCATGGATTGGCAGGAATAATATAGTAAAAATGGCCATCTTGCCAAAAACATTCAGCAGATTCAATGCAATCCCCATTAAAATTCCAACTCAATTCTTCATAGAGTTAGAAAAGGCAATTCTCAAATTCATTTGGAATATCAAAAAAAAACTGAGGACAGTAAAAAATATTCTCAACAATAAATGAAGTTCTGAGGGAATTAGCATCCTGGACTTGAAGATGTACTACAGAGCAATTGTGATTAAAACTGCATGGTATAAGGTACAGAAAAAGGCAGGTAGATCAATGCACTAGAATTGAAGACCCAGAAATGAATCGACATACCTATTGTCACTTGATCTTAGACAACAGAGCTAAAACCATTCTGTTAGAAAAAAAAAAAAAACCCAGCATTTTCAACAAATGGTGCTGGTTCAACTGGCAGTCAACATGGAGAAGAATGCAAATTCATCCCTTTTTATCTCCCTGTACAAAGGTCAAGCCCAAGTGCTTCAAGGACCTCCACATAAAACCAGATACAGTAAACCTAGTATAAGAGAAAGTGAAGAAAAGCCTCAAACACATGGCCTCAAGGGAAAAATTCCTGAACAGAACACCAATGGCATGGTGTAAGATCTAAGTTAAAGAATCCACAAATGGGACTTCATAAAATTGCAAAGCTTCTGTAGGTCAAAGGACACTGCCAATAGGACAAGCAGCAACCAACAGATTGAGAAAGGATCATTACCAATTCTACATCTGACAGAGGGTTAATTTCCAATATATAAGAACTCAATAAGTTATACTCCAGAGAAACAAATATCCTTATTAAAAAATGGGCAACAGAGTTAAACAGAATTCTCAACTGAGGAACCTGGAATGACCAAGAAGCACCTAAAGAAATTTTCAACATCCTTAGTTAACAGAGAAATAGAAATCAAAACAACCCTGAGATTCTTCCTCACAACAATCAGATCAGCTAAAAAAAAAAAAATTTGCATGACAGGAGATGCTGGTAAGGATATGGTGAAAGAGAAACATTCCTCCATTGCTGGTAGGATTGCAGGCTATTGCAATCACTCTGAAAAATCAGAATTCTTTAGAAAATTGGATATAGTACAAACTGAGAACCCAGATATACTACTCCTGGGCATATACCCAGAAGAAGCTCCAACATGTAACAAGGATGCATGTTCCTATATGTTCATATCAGCCATATTAATAATCATAAGCTGGAAACAACCCAGATGTCTCTCAACAGAGGAGTGGATGCAGAAAATGTGGGGCATTTACACAATGGAATACTATTCAGCTTTTAAAAAATGACTTCCTTTCAAAAATGATAGGAAACAATACCCAATACTCCTTAATATTTCTGAACATCAATGGACTCAATTCCCCAATAAAAAGACATAGACTAAAAGACTGGTTCCATAAACAGGACCCTACATTTTGCTCCACACAGGAAACACACCTCCATGTCAAAGACAAAACCTACCTTAGAGTAAAAGGCTGGAAGACAATTCTATGAGCAAATGGTCCCAGGAAACAAGCCAGAGTTGCCATTCTAATATCAGATAAAATTGACCTTCAAGCTAATGTCATCAAAAGAGATATGGAAGATCACTTCTTGTTGGTCAAAGGAAAAATCCAACTTGAAGAACTCTCAATCCTGAAAATCTATGCTCCAAATACAAGGATGCCCTCATTCATAAAAGAAACTTTACTAAAGCTCAAAGCACACATTGCACCTAATATAATAATTGTGGGTGACTTCAACACTCCACTCTCACCAATGGACCAATCAGGAAAACAGAAACTAAGCAGGGAGACAGTGAAACTAATTGAAGCTTTAGACCAATTGGATTTAGCATATATATATAGAACTTTTCATCCCAAAGCAAAAGAATATACCTTTTTCTCAGCACCTCATGGTACCTTCTCAAAAATCCATCATATAGTTGGTCACAAGACAGACCCTAACAAATATAAAAAGATTGAAATAATCCCATGCCTCCTATCAGATCACTATGGAGTAAAAATGGTCTTTGATAACAATAAAAACAACAGAAAGCCCACATACACATGGAAACTGAGCAATACTCTACTCAATGATACTTTGGTCAAGGAAGAAATAAAGAAAAAAATCAAAGATTTTTTAGAATTTAACGAAAATGAAGGCACAACATACATGAATCTATGGGACATAATGAAAGCAGTGCTAAGAGGAAAACTCATAGCTTTGAGTGCCTCCAAAAAGAACTTTGAGAGAGCATACACTAGAAGATTAACAGAACAACTGAAAGCCCTGGAACAAAAAGAAGCTAATTCACCTAGGAGGAGGAGAAGACAGGAAATCATCAAACTCAGGGCTGAAATCAATCAAGTAGAAACCAAGAGAACCATACAAAGAATCAACAAAACCAAAAGCTGGTTATTTGAGAAAATCAACAAGATAGCTAAACCCTTAGCCAGACTAACCAAAGGGCTCAGAGAAAGTATCCAAATTAACAAAATTAGAAATGAAAAGGGAGATATTACAACAGAAACTGAGGAAATTCAAAAAATCATCAGATCCTACTACAAAAGCCTGTACTCAACACAACTGGAGAATCTGGAGGAAATGGACATTTTCTCAGACAGATACCAAATACCAAAATTAAACCAGGATCAAATAGACCATCTACACACACACATAACCCCTAAAGAAATAGAAGGGGTCATAGGTAGCCTTCCGACCAAAAAAAGCACAGAACCAGATGGTTTCAGTGCAGAATTCTATCAGACCTTCAAAGAAGACTTAACACCAATACTCTTCAAAATATTCCACCAAATAGAAACAGAGGAAACACTACCGAACTCCTTCTTCGAAGCCACTATTATGCTGATACCAAAACCACACAAAGATCCAACTAAGAAAGAGAATTTCAGGCCAATTTCCCTTATGAATATTGATGCAAAATACTCAATAAAACTCTTGCCAACCGAATCCAAGAACACATCAAAACAATCATCCACCATGATCAAGTAGGCTTCATCCCAGGAATGCAGTGATGGATCAATATAAGGAAGTCCATCAATGCAACCCACAATATAAACAAACTCAATGAAAAAAACCACATGATCATTTCATTAGATGCTGAAAAAGCATTTGACAAAATTCAGCATCCTTTCATGCTAAAAGTCTTGGAAAGTTCAGGAATTCAAGGCCCATATCTCAACATAGTAAAAGCAATATACAATTCATACAATTGATAAAGTAGCCAATATCAAACCAAATGGAGAGAAACTTGAAGTAATCCTACTAAAATCAGGGACTAGACAAGTCTGCCCACCCTCTCCATATCTTTTCAATATAGTTCTTGAAGTCCTAGCTAGAGCAATTAGACAACATAAGGATGTCAAAGGGATACAAATTGAAAAGGAAGAAATCAAACGATCACTATTTTCAGATGATATGATAGTATATTTAAGTAACCCAAAAAACTCTACTAGAGAACACCTACAGCTGATAAACAACTTCAGCAAAGTGGCTGGCTACAAAATCAACGGAAGCAAATCGGTAGCCTTTATATACTCAAAGGATAAGCAGACTGAGAAAGAAACTAGGGAAATGACACCCTTCAAAACAGCCACAAACAGCATAAACTATCTTGGGGTGACTCTAACCAAACAAGTGAAAGACCTATATGATAAGAACTTCTGATCTCTGAAGAAGGAAATCGAAGAAGTTCTCAGAAAATGGAAAAATCTTCTATGCTCATGGATTGGCAGGATTAATATAGTTAAAATGGCCATCTTGCCAAAGGCAATCTAAATATTCAATGCTATTCCCATAAAAATCCCAACCCAGTTCTTCATAGAGCTAGAAAGAGCCATTCTCAAATTCATCTGGAATAACAAAAAACCCAGAATAGCTAAAACTATTCTCAACAATAAAAGAACTTCAGGGGGATTCATTATCCCAGACCTCAAACTTTACTACAGAGCAATAGTGATTAAAACTGCATGGTATTGGTACAATGTCAGGCAAGCAGATCAATGGAATAGGATTGAAGACCCAGAAATGAACCCACACACCTATGGTCACTTGATCTTTGACAAGGAAGCTGAAAGCATCCAGTCAAAAAAGATAGTCTTTTCAACAAATGGTGCTGGTTCAATTTGAGGTCAGCATGCAGAAGAATGTGAATCAATCCATTCTTATCTCCTTCTACTAAGCTCAACTCCAAAATGGATCAAGGACCTCCACATAAAACCTGACACACTGAAACTAATAGAAAATAAACTGGGGAACACCCTTGAGGACATGGGCACAGGGAAAAAGTTCCTGAATTGAACACCAATAGCTTATGCTCTAAGATCAAGAATTGAAAAATGGGACCTCATAAAACTACCAAGTTTCTGTAAGGCAAAGGACACTGTGAAAAGGACAAAACGTCAACCAACAGATTGGGAAAGGGTCTTCACCAACCCTAAATCCGACAGAGGGCTAATATCTAATATATACAAAGAACTCAAGAAGATAGAACCCAGAGAACCAAATAACCCCATTAAAAAGTAGGGTACAGAGCTAAACAAAGAATTTTCACATGAAGAACATCAGAGGGCTGAGAAACACCTTAAGAAATGTTCAACATCATTAATCATTAGGGAAATGCCAATCAAAACAACCCTGAGATTTCACCTCACACCAGTCAGAATGGCTAAGGTCAAAAACTCGGGAGACAGCAGGTGTTGGCGAGAATGTGGAGAAAGAGGAACATTCCTCCACTGCTGGTGGGACTGCAAGATTGTGCAACCACTTTGGAAATCAGTCTAGCAGTTCCTCAGAAAACTGGGCATGACACTTCCTGAGGACCGTGCTATACCACTTTTGGGCATATACCCAGAGGATTCTTCAGCATGCAATAAGGACACATGCTTCACTATGTTTATAGCAACCTTATTTGTAGTAGCCAGAAGCTGGAAAGAACCCAGGTGTCCCTCAACGGAGGAATGGATATAAAATGTGGTCTATTTATACAATGGAGTACTATTCAGCCATCAGAAACAATGAATTCATGAATTTCTTAGACAAATGGATGGAGCTGGAGAACATCATACTAGTGATGTAACACAGTCTCAAAAGATCAATCATGGTATGCACTCACTGATAAGTGGATATTAGCCTAGAAACTTTGAATACCCAAGACATAATCCACATATTAAATGAGGTCCAAAAAGAATGGAGGAGTGGCCCCTGGTTCTGGAAAGACTCAGTGCAACAGTATAGGGGAATACCAGAACAGGGAAGTGGGAAGGGGTAGATGGAGGAACAGGGGGAGGGAAGAGGGCTTATGGGACTTGCAGGGAGTGGGGACCCAGAAAAGGGGAAATCATTTGAAATATAAATAAAAAATATATCAATAAAGAAAAAAATAATTAAAAAAATGACTTCACACAATGGACAGATGTTGAAAATATCATCACCTAGTGAGTTAACTCAGTCACAGAAGAACATACACTGTAGTTCTTTGCTCCATGACTAAGCAGATGGGCAACACCAGGTACTGAGATATACGGAGTTTAAAATCTCTGGTGGCACAAAACACCCTGGGGATCTGCCTGTACCCAGGACCTGGGCATATTGGTGGTTGTCTGTGTGTCAGCTGGTCGTGGGTCCTGTGCCCTAAGGGGTGATAAGCATTCGGAGTGACTCCCACTTCCATTTTAGCTCCTTGACAGAGGGGGGGAGCGGGGGGGGGGGCAGCTTCAGGTATTGAGATATCCCAAGCTTAAGATCTTTGGGAGAGCAAACCGCCTCTTGTCTGCCTGTGCCCAGGACCTGGGCAGATTGGTGGTTCTTCTGTGTGCCTGCTGATCATGGGTCCTGTGTCCTAGGTGGTACTCAGCACTTGGAGTGACAAGCCACCTCCATCTTTGCTCCATAACAGAGCAGAAGAGGAGCACCAGGTTCACTAAGAACCCAAGTATAGCATTTCTTGGGGCAAGACACAGCAGGGCTCCAACACACAACAGGAGGGCAGCATATCACCAATCTTTGCCTGGGGAAACCCAGTCATCCAGTGTTGTGGAAATAGCCTTACAGGCTCACAGGAGGTTGAAGCACCAGCCAGTGACAACAAGACCAACTAACACCAGTGAGAACTAGATGGCAAAACACAAACGTAGGAACATAACTAATAGAAATCAAGGCAATATGGCAGCATCTGAACCCAATTCTCCAACAACAGCAAGTCCTGGATACCCCAATACACCAGAAAAAGAAGATTTGAATTTAACATCTCTGGTCATGGTGCAGATAGAGGAACACATATAGGACATAAATAAATCTATTAAAGAAATTCAGGAGAAAACGGATCAAAAGTTAGAAGCCCTTACATGGGAAACACAAAAATCATTTAAAGAAATGCAGGAGAATATGGGTCAAAAGATAGAAGCCAATAAGGAGGAAATGCAAAAGTCACTTAAAGAAATACAGGAGAACGTTGGTCAATAGGCAGAAATCATGAAAGAAGAAACACAAATATCTCTTAAAGAATTACAGGAGAGCACAAACAAGCAAGTGAAGGAACTGAGCAAAACCATCCAGGATCTAAAAACAGAAGTATAAACAACTAAGAAATCACAAAGGAAGACAACTTTGGAGATAGAAAACCTTGGGGAGAAATCAGGGGCCAGAGATACAAATATCAATAACAGAATAAAACACAGAAGAAAGTATCTCAGATACCAAAGATACCAGAGAAACCATGGACTCAACAGTCAAAGAAAATGCAAAATGCAAAAACGGTTGTGACCCAAAACATCCAGGAAATCCAGGACACAATGAGAAGATAAAACCTAAGGATTATAGGCTTAGATGAGAGTGAAGATTTATAACTTAAAGGGCTAGCAAATATATTCAAAAAAGTTATGGAAGAAAACTTCCCTAACCTAAAGAGAGAGATGCCCAGGAATACACAAGTATCCTACAGAACTCAAAACAGACTGGACCAGAAGAGAAATAACTCCTGTCACGTAATACTCAAAACCCCAAATGTACTAAGCAAAGAGAGAATATTAAAGGCAGTAAGAGAAAAATATCAAGTAACATATAAAAGAAGACCTATCAGAATTATACCAGACTTTTCACCAGAGACCATGTAAACTAGAAGATCCTGGGCAGAGCTCATGGAGACTATAAGAGAACAGAAATGCCAGCCAAGACTACTTTACGCAGCAAAACTCTCAATCACTATATATGGAGAAACCAAGATATTCCATGGCAAAACCAAATTTACACAACTTTCAACAAACCCACGCCTACAAAGGATAATAGGGGAAAAACCCCAATAGAAGGAGGGAAACTATACACTGGAAAAAGCAACATAGTAACCTTCTTTCATCAAACCCAAAAGAAGACAACCACTCAAATATAAAATTAACATAAAAATGACAGGAAGCAATAATCACTATTCCTTAATATCTCTTAACAGCACTGGACTAAATTCCCCAATAAAAAGACGTAGAATAACTGACTGGATATGTAAACAGGACCTACATTTTGCTGCATACCGGGAACACACCTCAGTATCAAAGACAAAAACTACCTTAGAGTAAAAGGCTGGAAGACAGTTTTACAAGCAAATGGTCTCAGGAAAGGAGCCAGAGTAGCCATTCTAGTATCAGAGAAAATTGACTTTCAACCTAAAGTCATCAAAAGAGACAAGGAAGGAAACTTCTTGCTGGTCCAAGGAAAAATCTACCAAGAACAACTCTCAATTCTGAACATCTATGCTCCAAATGCAAGGGCACCCTCATTCATATAAGAAACTTTACTAAAGCTCAAAGCACACATTATACCTAACACAATAATTGTGGGTGACTTCAACATACCACTCTCCTCAATGGACTGATCAGGAAAACAGAAAGTAAACAGGGACAGTGAAACTAATTGAAGGTTTGGACCAGTTGTATTTAGCAAATGTTTATAGAACATTTCATCCTAAAGCAAAATAATATATACCTTTTATCAGTACCTTATTGTACCTTCTCCAAAATCTACCATATAATTGGTAACCATACAGACCGCAACAAATAAAAGAAGATTAAAATAATCCTATGCCTCTATCAGATCACTATGGAGTAAAAGTGTTCTTCAAGGAAGAAATAAAGAAAGAAATCAAAGACTTTTTAGAATTTAATAAAAATGAAAGAACAACATACCCATATCTATGGGATACCATGAAAGCAGTGCTAAAAGGAAAACTCATAGCACCGAGTGCCTCCAAAAATTAACTGGACAGAGCATACACTAGAAGCTTAATGTCACAACTGAAAGACCTGGAACAAAAAGAAGCTAATTCACCCAGGAGGAGAAGAAGACAGGAACTCATCAAACTCAGGGCTGAAATCAGTCAAGTAGAAACAAAGAGAACCATACAAAGGATCAACAAAACCAGGAGCTGGTTCTTGGAAAAAATGAACAAGTTGGAAAAACCCTTAACCAGACTAACCAAAGGGCACAGAGACAGTATCCAAATTAACAAAGTTAGAAATGAAAAGGGAGATAAAACAGAAACTGAGGAAATTCAAAAAAATTATCAGATCCTACTACAAAAGCCAATGCTCACCACAAATGGAGAATCAGGAGGAAATTGGCAATTCCTTAGACAAATACCATATACCAAAATAAAATCAGGATCAAATAGATCATCTAAACAGTCCTATAACCCCTATAGACATAGAAGTAGTCATAGAAAGCCTTCCAATGAAAAAAAAGCACAGGATCAGATGGGTTTAGTGCAGAATTCTATCAAACCTCGAAGAACTAACACCAATACTCTTCAAACTATTCCACTAAATAGAAACAGATGAAATACTACCCAACTCATTCTACGAAACCACAATTATGCTGATACCAAAACCACACAAAGATCCAACAAAGAAAGAGAACATCAGGCCAATTTTGCCTATGAATATCGATGCAAAACTACTCAATAAATTTCTTGCCAACCCAATCCAAGGACACATGAAAAGGATCATCCACCATGATCCAGTAGGCTTAATCCAAATGATGTAGGGTCGGTTCAATATATGGAAATCCATCAATGCTAACCACTACATAAACAAAGTCAAAGAAAAAAAACACATGATCATTTCATTAGATGCTGAAAAATCATTTGAAAAAATTCAGTATCCTTTGATGCTGAAAGTCTTGGAAAGAACAGGAATTCAAGGCCCATAACTAAGGCATTGTAAAAGCAATATACAGCAAACAAGTAGTCAACATCAAACAAAATGGAGAGAAACTGAAGCAATACCACTAAAATCAGGGACCAGACAAGACTGACCTGTTTCTCCATATCTTTTCAATATAGTTTTTGAAGTCCATGCTAGAGCAATTTGACAATATAAGGAGATCAAAGGGATACAAATTAGAAAGGAAGAAGTCAAACTATCACTATTTGCAAATTTGATAGTCTAATTAAGTGACCCAAAATATTCCACCAGAGAACTCCTACAGCTGATAAACAACTTCAGCAAAGTGGCTGGTTACAAAATCAACTCAAGTGAATCAGTAGCCTTTCTATACTCAAAAGATAAGCAGACAGAGCAAGAAATTAGGGAAATGACACACTTCACAATAGCCACAAATAACATAAAGTATCTTGGTGTGACTCTAACCCAACAATTGAAAGATCTATAAGAGAAGAACTTCAGGTCTCTGAAGAAGGAAATCGAAGAAGACCTCAGAAAATGGAAAAAATCTTCTATTCTCATGGATTGGCAGGATTAATATAGTTAAAATGGCCATTTTGCCAAAAGTAATATACATATTCAAAGCAATCCCATCAAAATCTCAACCCATTTCTTCATAGAGTTAGAAAGAAGAATTCTCAAGTTCATCTGGAATAACAAAAAAACCAGGATAGCTAAAACTATTCTCTACAGTAAAAGAACTTCTTGGGGAATCAGTATCCCAGCCCTCAAACATTACTACAGAGCAATAGTGGTAAAAACTGCATGGTATTGGTACAGTGACAGGCAAGTGGATCAATAGAATAGAATTGAAGTCCCAGAAATGAACCCACACATCTATGGTCACTTGATCTTCGACAAAGGAGCTGAAAACATTCAATGGAGAAAAGACAGCCTTTTCAACTAATGGTGCTGGTTCAATTGATGGTCAGCATGCAGAAGAATGTGAATTGATGCATTCTTATCTCCTTAAACTAAGCTCAACTCCAAGTAGATCAAGAACCTCCACATAAAACCTGACACATTGAAGTAATAGAAAAGAAACTGGGGAAGACCCTTGAGGACATGGGCACAGGGGAAAAGTACTTGAACAAAACACCAATAGTTTATGCCCTAAGATCAAGAATTGACAAATGGGACCTCATAAAATTACAAAGTTTCTGTAAGGCAAAGGACACTGTCAAAAGGACAAAACAGCAACCAACAGAATAGAAAGCATCTTCACCAATCCTAAAACAGACAGACAGTTGGAATCCAGTATATTCAGAAAACTCTAGAATATAGATCTCAGAGAACCAAATAACCCTCTTAAAAATGGGGTACAGAGCTAAACAAAGAATTTTCACCTGAAGAATATAGGATGGATGAGAAGCACCTTAAGAAATGTTCAGCATCATTAATCATTAGGGAAATGCAAATCAAAACAACCCTGATATTTCACCTCACACTAGACAAAATGGCTAAGGCTAAAAACTCAGGAGACAGCAAGTGTTGGCGAGGATGTGGAGAAAGGAATACTCCTCCACTGCTGGTGGGATTGTAAAATGGTACAACCACTTGGGAAATCAGTTTGGCAATTCCTCAGAAAACTGGACATGAAATGTCCAGAGGATGCTGCTATACCTCTCCTGGGCATATACCCAAAGGATTCTCTGGCATGCAATAAGGACACATGCTACACTATGTTCATAGCAGCCCAATTTATAATAGCCAGAAGCTGGAAAGAACCTAAATATCCCTCAATGGAGGAATGGATACAGAAAATGTGGTATATTTACACAATGGAATACTACACTTAAAAACAATGACTTCATGAAATTCTTAGGCAAATGGTTGGAACTGGAAAATATCATCCTAAGTGAGGTAACACAATCACAAATGAATCCACATGGAATGCAATCACTGATAAGTGGATATTAATTAGTGCAGAAGCTCTGAATTCTCAAGACAAAATTAGCATATCAAATGTTACCTAAGAAGAAGGAAGAAGAGGGCCATAGTTCAGAAAAGACTTTATCCAGAATTGTAGGGGAGTACCAGGACAGAGAAATGGGAGGTGGGTGATTGGGAAATGGGCGGAGTGTAGAGGGCTTATGAGACCTATGAGGAACCAGGAATGGGGAAAGCATTCAGAACCTAAACAGAGAATGTAGAGAAAAAAAAAAAGAACAAACACTGTATGCACTCACTGTTAAGTGGATATTAGCCCAAACATTTGAAATACTGAAGATAAAATTCATAGATCATATGGAACCCAAGAGAAAAGAAGGCCAAAGTATGAATGTTTCAGTGCTTCTTAGGAGGGAAAACAATATACTTACAGGAGAAAATATGAAGATAAAGTGTGGAACAGAGACTGAAGGAAAGGCCATCAAAAGATTGCCCCACCTGGGGATCCATCCTAAATACAGTTGCCAAACTGGATGATCTTGAGGATGCAGGGAAGTACCTGCTGACACAAATCTGGTATGACTGTCTCTTGAGAGGTTCTGGGAGAGCTCATAACCAACAGAAAGAATTATATAAGACTTCTCACCAGATTATAAAAGCTAGAAGATCCTGGGCAGATGTCATATAGAACTCAGGGAACACAAATGTCAGCCTAGGCAATTATACCCAGCAAACCTCTGAATTTACATAGAGAAAGCAAGGTATTACATGAGAAAACCAAATGTATGCCACATATTTCCATACATAGATCCCTAAAAAGGATAATAAATGGAATATCCAACACAGAGAGGGAAACTACACCCTAGAAAATCAAGAAAGTACTCTTCTTCCACAAACACAAAAGTAGACAGTAAAAAAAAAAACCCATAATTGCATCTCTAACAACAAAAAGAACAGCAAGCAACATTGGTTGCCTCAATACAACAATAAAAAGACATAGACTAACAGACTGTATACCTTTTGCTACATACATGAAACACATCTCAGTGACAAATACAGATACTCAGAGTAAAAGGCTTGAAAAATAATTTCAAGCGAATGGTCTCAAGAAACAATCTGGAGTAGCCATTCGAATATCAAAAAAGATAATTAAGGACACTTCCTACTCATCAAAGGAAAAATCTACCTAGAAGAACTCTCAATTCTGAACACCTATGCTCCAAATGCCAGGATACCCACATTCATAAAAGAAACTTTACTGAAGCTCAAAACACATCTTGTACCTCACACAATAATAGTGGGAGACTTCAACACCTCACTCTTGTCCAATAGACAGATTGGAAAGAGAAACTAAACAGATACATGGTAAAAATAACTGAAGTTATGAATCAAATGTATTTAACAGATATCTATAGAACATTTCATCCTAAATCAAAAGAATATACTTTCTTCTCAGCACCTCATACCTTCTCCAAAATTGATCACATAATCGGTCACAAAACAGGCTTCAACAGAATCCAGAAGATTGAAATAATCATATGTGTCCTATCAGATATCCAGGACTTTGGATTTCTGCCCTGTCTTGGAAACATCCCCTGCCACAGTGATCCATTTCCAAGTGATGCAGGAAGCCAGTTATCCAGCCAGCAAAGTGGAGGAGGCAGCCAGCACAGCATGCCATCTCCAAGTGGTGCAAGAAGCCAACTATACCCTGTGGCACAAAGAAGACAGCCAGCACAGCCTGCAGCCAGAGTTATTTGGGGCCACAGAGCTACATACCCAAATACAACTACAAGCGAGTGTGTCTCACAGAAGTACATACATACTGGTGTACACAGAGAGAACAGGTCTCCACAGAGCAGAGAAGACACAGTCAGAAACAGCAAAACTAGCTAATACCAGAGATAACCAGATGACAAAAGGCAATGCAAGGACATCACCAACAGAAACCAAGACAACATGGCTCCATCTGAACCAAGTTCTCCAACAACAGCAATCTTAACACACAAGAAAAGCAAGAACTGTATTTAAAATCACACCCTATCATGCTGTTAGGGGATTTTAAGAAGGATATTAATAACTCCCTTAAGAAATACAGGAGAACATGAGTCAACAGGTACAAGCCCTTCAAAATGAACCACAAAAATTGCTTAAAGAAATATGGGAGAACATGGGTCAACAGATCCCATGTTCATAAAGAGAACATACAGAAAGAGCTCATAAAGGAAAACACAAAAATCACTTAGAGAAATACAGAATAATATGGATCAACAGGCAGAAGTCCTGAAAGAGGAAACAAAAAAATTCCTTAAAAAATTACAGGAAAACACAAACAAATGAAAGAGCTGAGCAAAACCATTCAAGATCTAAAAATGGAAGTAGAATCAACTAAGAAATCACAAAGGGAGACAAATTTGGAGATAGAAAACCTTGGAAAGAAATCAGGAGTCATAGATGCTAACATCAACTACAGAATACAAGAGATAGAAGAAAGAATATAGTGTGCTGAACATACCACAGAAAACATTGAAAACAGAAGATGCAAAAAGCTTGTAACCAAAACACTTAGGAAGTCCAGGACACAATCATAAGACCAAATCTAAGGATTATAGATATAGAAGAGAGTGAAGGTTTACAACTTAAAGGGCCAGTAAATATCTTCAACAAAATTATAGAAACAACTTCCCTAACCTAAAAATGGAGATGTCATGAACATACAAGAAGCCTACAGAATTCTAAACAGACTAGATGACAGCAAAAAGACCTCCTGTCACATAATAAACAAAGCATCAAATGTACTAAACTAAGAAAGATATTAAAAGCAATAAGAGAAAAAGGCCAGACCTATCAGAATTACACCAGACTTCTCACCAGAGACAATGAAATCTAGAAAATCCTGGGCAGACCTCATACAGACTGTAAGACAACACAAATGCCAGCCCAGTCTACTATACCCAGAAAACTCTCAATCAACATAGATGGAGAAACCAAGATATTCCATGATAAAACCAAATTTACAAAACATCTGCCCACAAATCCAGCCCTAAAAAGGATAAATGGAAAACACCAATACAAGGAGTGCAACTACACCATAGAAAAAGCAAGACAGTAATCTTTTTTCAACAAACCCAAAAGAAGGTAACTCAAACATGAAAATAGCATCAAAAATGAAAGGAAGCAACCATCACTAATTCATTATCTCTTAGCATCAACGGAATCAATTCTCCAATAAAAAGACATAGACTAATGGACAGGATACTTAAACAGGACCCAGAATTTTGCTGTATACAGGAAATTCACCTCAGTATCAAACACAAACACTACCTCAGAGTAAAAGGCTGGTAAACAATTTTCCAAGCAAATAGTCACAGGAAAGAAGCTGGATTAGCCATTATAAATTTATATAAAATTGCTTTTCAAACTAAGATTCATCAAAAAAAGATGCTGAAGGACCCTTCATACTCATCATAGGAAAATTCCACCAAGAAGAACGGTCAATTCTGAACAATTCTCTAAACACAAAGGCACCACATTCATAAAAATTCTTTACTAAAGCTCAAAGCACACATTGAACCTCATACAATAATTATGGGTGACATCAGCACTCCACTCTCCTCAATGGACAGATCAGGGAAGCACAAATTAAAAAGAGACAGGGTGAAAGTAATTGAAGTTTTGGAGCAACTGGATTGAACAGATATATATAGAGAGAGCATTCCATCCTAAATCAAAAGGATATACCTTCTTCTCAGCACCTCATGGTACCTTCTTCAAAATTGACCAGGGCACAAAACAGACCTCAACAGATATAAGAAAATAAAAGTAATCCCACACCTCCTCTTAGATCACTATGGAGTGTTGCATTCTGTAGTGACTACAAACTAGGTCCCTGGAACAGAAACTGAGGAATGGATAGTGGGTAACAGCGAAAATAATGAGGGCCAGCATAATTGTCTACCAATTGAGGCACCAAGTTTAATGGAGGTCAGACCATTTTACATTTTGGGCAAGCCCCTCCCCCCAGACTCCTGGCTGAGTTCCTGGGAAGTCTTCTGGCAGTTCTTGGCTCCACTGCTCAGGCAGTTGTGTAAGTCACCTGATTAATTCAGGAATTCATAGACCTGGAGGAACAATGAACTTCACCTTCACTCTGAGTGCTCCACCTTAGGTGGAGGAGGATCCTGAATAGCACAGGAATACCTGCTCAACAAATTCTGGGAGAGGGCATTCACCTTGATCAATGTAGAGTCCCTATCAAGTGGCATGACACCCCAATATGGCTCTGTACAATGGAGTAAGGGTGGTCTTCAATAGCAACAAAAACAGCAGAAAGCTCACATACACATGGAAGCTGAACAATGCTCTAGTCAATTGTAACTTGGTCAAGGAAGAAATAAGAAAAGAAATTAAAACCTTTTTAGAATTTAATAAAATTGAAAGCACAACATACCCAAACTTATAGGACATAATGAAAGCGGTGCTAAGAGGAAAACTCATAGCCCTGGGTGCCTCCAAAAAGAAACTAGAGAGAACATACACGAGCAGCTTAACAGCACACTTGAAAGCTCAGGAACAGAAAAAAGCTAATATACCCAAGAGAGTGGAAGTTAGGATATCATCAAACTCAGGGCTGAAATCAACCAAGTTGAAACAAGAACTAAACAAAGAATTAACAAAACCAGGAGCTGGTTCTTTGAGAAAATAAGCAAGATTGGCAAACCTTTAGCCACACTAACCAGAGGACACAGAGACAGTATCCAACTTAACAAAATCAGGAAGGAAAAGCGAGAAGAAATAACAGAAACTGAGGAAATTCAAAAAATCATCAGATCCTGCTACAAAAGCCTATATTCAACACAACTGGAGAATCTGGAGGAAATGGATAATTTCCTAGACAGATGCCAAATACCTAAATTACATCAGGATCAAATAGACCATCTAAACAGTCCCATAACACCAAAAGAAATTTAAGTGGTCATTGAAAGTCTTCCAATCAATAAAAGCACAGATCCAGATGGTTTTAGTGCAGAATTTTATCAGACAGACCTTCAAAGAAGACCTAACACCAATACTCTTCAAACTATTCCACAAAATAGAAACAGAAGGAACACTACCCAACTCATTTTATGAAGCCACAATTGTGCTGATACCAAAGCCATAAAAAGATCCAACAAAGAGCACTTCAGGCCAATTTCCCTTATGAATATTGATTCAATAAAACAAAATAAAGTTCTTGCCAACTGACTTCAAGAATACATTAAAGCTATCATTCACCAGGATCATGTAGGCTTCATCTCAGGGATGCAGGGATTGTTCAATATACAGAAATCCATCAATGTAATCCACTACATAAACTCAAAAAAAAAAAAAAAACCTCATGGCCATTTCATTAGATGCTGAAAAAGCATTTGCCAAAATTCAGCTTCCTTTCATGCTTAAATTCTCAGAAAGATCGGGAATCCAAGGCCCATATCTAAACATAATAAAAGCAATATACAGTAAACTGGTAGTCAGCATCAAACTAAATGTTGAGAAACTTGAAGTATTCCCACTAAAGTCAGGGACCAGACAAGGCTGCTGTCTTTCTCCATATATATTCAATATAGTACTTGAAGTTCTAGCTAGAGCAATTAGACAAGGAAAGGAGGTCAAAGGGATATGAATAGGAAAGGAGGAAGTCAAGTTATCACTATTTGCAGATGATATGATCATATACTTAAGTGAACCAAAGAGTCCACTAGAGAACTCCTACAGCTGATAAACAACTTCAGCAATGTGGCAGGATAAAAAATTAACTCAAGCAAATCAGTAGCTTTCCTATATTCCAAGAATAAAGAGGCAAAGAAAGAAACTGGGCAAACAACTCCCTTCAAAATATTCATAAACAATATAAAATATCTGGGGGATGACTCTAATCAAACAAGTGAAAGGTCTGTATGACAAGAACTTCTAGTCTCTGAACAAAGAAACTAAAGAAGACCTCAGAAGATGCAATGATCTCCTATGCTCTTGGATTGGCAGGATTAATGTAGTAAAAAATGGCCTTCTTGCCAAAAGTAATATAAAAATTCAATGCAATCCCCATCAAAATCCCAACTCAATTCTTCATAGAGCTAGAAAGAACAATTCCCAAATTCATCGGGAATAACAAAAAACCCAGGATAGCTAAAACTATTCTCAACAGAAAAAGAACTTCTGGGCAATCAGTATCCCAGACCTCAAGCAGTACTTCAGAGCAATATGTTCAAAACTGCATGGTATTGGTACAGTGACAGGCAGGTAGATCAATGGAATAGAGTTGAAGACCCAGAAATGAACCCACAAACCTATGGACACTTGATCTTTGACAATGGAGCTAATTTCATCCAATGGAAAATAGCCTTTTCAACAAATGGTGCTGGCTCAACTGGTGGCTAGCCTACAGAAGAATGCAAATAGATCTATTTCCAAGTCCAAGTTGATCAAGGATTACCACAAAAATGACAGACACACTGAAACTAATCGTTATTAAAAAAAAAAAAAAAAAAAAAAAAAAAAAACAACTGTGTAAGAGCCTTGAACACAGAGGCACAGGGTGATATTTCCTGAAGAGAAACCCAATAGCCTAAACTCTAAGATCAAGAATTGACAAAGAGGACCTCATAAAATTACAAAGTTTCTATAAAGCAAAGGATACTGTCAATAGGACAAAATGGCAACCAGCACATTGAGCAAAGATCTTTACCAATCCTATATCCAACACAGAGCTAATATCCAATATATACAATGAACTCAAGAAGTTAGACCTTAGAGAACCAAATATCTCTATTAAAAAGGGGTACAGAGCTAAACAAAGAATTTTCATCTGAAGAATATCGAATGGCTGACAAGCACCTAAAGAAATGTTCAACATCCTTAGACATCAGGGAAATGCAATCTAAACAGCCCTGAGATTTTACCTCACACCAGTCAGAATGGCAAAGATCATAAACTCAGGAGACAGCAGTTGCTGGAGAGGTTGTGGAGAAAAAGGAATCCTCTTCCACTTCTTGTCTGATTGCAAGCTGGTAAAACTACTCAATCAGTCTAGCAGTTCCCCCCAGAATACTGGGCATAATATTACAGGAACCAGAGGATTCTCCTGTATGTAATAAGGACACATGCTGCACTATGTTCATTGCAGCCTTATTTATAATAGCCAGAAACTGGAAAGAACTCAGATGTCCCTCAATGGAGGAATGAATAAAGAAAATGTGATATATATACACAATGGTGTACTATTCAGCCATTGAAAACAATGAATTCATGAAATTCTAAGGCAAATGGATAGAACTGGAGAATATCATCCTGAGTAAGGTAACCCAATCACAAAAGAACACTCATGTTCTGATAAATCACTGATAAATGGATATTAGCCTAGAAGTTTGGAATACACAAGATACAATTCACATATCAAACGATGCCCAAGAAGGAGGAAGAACAAAGTATGGATACTCTAGTACTTCTTAAAAGGAGGAACAAAACACCCACAGAAGGAGATACAGAGACAAAGTGTGGAGCAGAGTCTGAAGGAAAGACCATTCAGATACTCCCCCACTTAAGAATCCATCCCACATACAATTACAAAACCCAGACACTATTGTGGATGCCCACAAGTGCTTGCTGACAGGAGCTGGATATAGCTGTCCCTTAGGAGACTCTGCTAGTGCATGACAAATACAGAGTGGGAAAATCTCAGCCAGCATTGAACTGAGGACAGTGTCTCCAATGGATGAGATAAAGGACCTAAGAAGCTGAAGGGGTTTACAGTGCCAAAGGAGGAACAAAAATATGAATCACCAAGTACTCCCACAGCTCCCAGGGACAAAACCATCAACCAAAGAGTACACTTGGAGTTACCCAGCACCCCAGACACATAGACATCAGAGGATGTTCTTGCTGTACACCAAACGGGGGAGAGGCCCTTAGTCCTGGAAAGATGTGATACTGTATTGTAGAGGAATACCA
This sequence comes from Apodemus sylvaticus, assembly GCF_947179515.1. Taxonomy (NCBI): domain Eukaryota; kingdom Metazoa; phylum Chordata; class Mammalia; order Rodentia; family Muridae; genus Apodemus; species Apodemus sylvaticus. The sequence continues at coordinate 96,210,294 of NC_067480.1, forward strand.
GGATAGGGAATTCCGGGTGGGCTGATTGGGAAAGGGGAGATTGCTTCAGGTATTTTGGGTGGTGTGGGGATAAAGGAAAGTGGACAACATTCGAAGTGTAAATAAAGAATTACCTAATTTTTTTTTAAAAAGATACCCAGGGAGCTGGCCTTAAATGACAGAAAAAAAAAAAAGAAAAGAAAAGAAAAGAAATCCCACATAAACATGGAAGCTGAACAATGATTTGCGCAATGATTACTTGGCCAAGAAAGAAATAAGGAAAGTAATTAAAGACTTTTTAGAATTCAATGAAAATGAAGGCACAACATATCCAAAGTCATGGTATGAAATGAACATTTCTTTAAGTGTTCCTCAGCCATTTTTGACTCCTTTGTTGAACATTGTCTACTTAGGTTTGTACACAAATTTTTAATAGGGTTATTTGGTTCTGTGGACTATATCTTCTGGAGTACATTTTATGTTTTGGACGTTAGCCCTCTACCAGATGTAGGGTTTGTAAAGATTTATTTTCCCAACCTATGGGGAGGGTGGAAGCGGGAAAGAGATAATCATTTGGAATGTAACATAGAATATAGAAAAAAAAAGTGTCCATAGGTATGTGTGTTTATTTCTGGTTCTTCAATTCTATTCCATTAATCTTACTGCCTGTCTCTGCACTGATACCATGCAGATTCTTTTTTTAATCTCTATTGCTTTGTAGTACAGTTTGAAGTCATGGATGGTGATTCCACCAAAAGATTTTTTATTGTTGAGAACAGTTTTTGCTATCCTTGGAGGTTTTTGGGTTTTGTTTGTTTTTTAATTCAAAATTTATTTGAGAATTGCTCTTTCTAAAACCTATGAAGGGTTGAGTTGGGATTTTGTTGGAGACTGCACTGAATCTGTAGATTGCTTTTGGTAAGATCGGCATTGTTAATATATTAATCCTGCCAATCCATGACCATGAAAGATCTTTCCATCTTCTGAGGTCTTCTTCAATTTATTTATTCAAGGATTTAATGTTGTTATCATACAAAAGGTGTTTTGCAAAAATCCTGTACCAGGTACCTTCCCAACAGAGTGAATAAGCATTCCATTTTTTTTCCCTGCATTTTTGTAAGTATTTATTGTAATTTTTTTCAGGGAAAATGCCAACATTATCAAGAAACCATAGGGGAAACAATGACTGGTCAGGTGGTTCCAGTTCTTAGGCCTTTGCTGGTAAGGTCTGCCTCAGGTCAGAGGCTCTCTAGGGAGAGAGGCCCTATTGGTCCTGGCCTCCGTGTCCCCTGTGCTTGACAGAATGGTTCACTTTGGGATTCATAGATTGGTCTTTTCCTTCTTTTGTACTTTGATGTTGTTCACAGATTCTAAGGACCATGCCAGGCTGTTGTTGGTTTTCAATTAATCAATGTTGGAATGAAAAGTTGTACGCATCTGGACATCTATATGGACAGCTAGCCATTCCACTCTTCTTTTTAATTTGTCCTGTATCATAGGCTTTCTGGTGAGCAAGACTTGACTGCTGCTCGTCTCCAACTACTTTGGAACTGTGAGGATGGTGGTTCTTCTCGTGATTGAGGAGGTGTTCAAAGACTCTTCCTTTCACACTGTGTGGATGTTGGTCACAGGTTCTCTGGGCATTAGCACCCAGTGATGCTTTTTCTCCAATCTCTCTGTATCTGAATGGAAGGTTGTGCAACTTGGAGTTTCCATGTGGACAGGAGCCCATTCTACTACTTGTATTTTGACCAGAGTCACAGGCTTTCTGGTCAGCAACTTCTAACTGCTGCTTGTCTCCAGTTACCCTGTGACAACATGTATGATTCTTTACCTTGGGAGTGAGGAGGTTGTCAAAAGTTATTCTATTCAGGATGTTCAGATGATGGTCACAGGCTTGCTGGGCATTAACACTGGGCTGTGATTTGTCTCTGATTTCTGTGTATCTCGGAGAATGGTTATGCATCTCGGGGCTTCTGTGTGGAGAACACTCCTTTCCACTCTTTGTTGTAATTTTATCTTAGTCAGAGACTTCCAAGGCAGCAACAGCTGTGGCTCCTGGCCTCTATTTCCCCTGTCCTTGACTAGATGGTTCTCTTTGGGACTCAGAGGGTGACGATGGCCCATTCCTTTTCTTTGTATTTTGATGGGGGTCAAAGGTTTTATAGCCAACACCTGGGTCTTGTTTGCCTCTAATTTCTGTGAATATGAATGGATTATTGTGACTCTTGGGGCTTCGATGTGGAGAGCCTCCCATCCCAATTTTTGTTGTATGTTGACCTAGGTCACCAGCTTTCTGGTCAGCAACACCTGACTCCTGCTTTTCTCCAAATTCCTTGTAACAACTTGGATGGTCATTCCCCATGGGAGTGGCGTACTGGTCAAAGTCAAATCTTCCCTTTGCTTTGTTCAGATGTTGTTCACATAAGCTCTGGGCATCAATGCCTGACCACACTTTGCTCCAATTCTACTAAACGTGAAAGGGTGGTTGTGCCTCTCAGGACAGGTGTGGCTACTGCTCATTCTTCTTGCTGGTTTGCAATGTTTTGGATCATTGAAGAATACTGGAGTTATCCAATTGGAATGTCAATTCCCTTTTATACTCTTGTATCTGGGTCACAGGATCTATGGTGAGTTTTGATGGCTTGTCTTCATTATCCTCCAGGTTCTGGAGCAGAGAATTTATGCAGTATTGTAGCTCAGCTGCTGTACTGTAGATGAGATTTTCCCTATATACTTCCTCTTGTAGGTCCATAACTGATAGAGGGCTTTCATTCCTCAAAGAATCTCCCCATCCCTTGCATTTTGTGCTGATGTTTTCAAATTGTACAGCATTTCTGTTAATGTTCTTCAATAAGCTTTTTGAATGAGCCACTCTGTCTCCAGCTATTTTAATGTCCCCTGAGTTTTGAGTAGGAGGTGTTTGGAGATGGTCTACAGACTCAAAACCCTTGAGAGAGATATTGATGGCTTGACCCTTGGGAATCTCACTAGATCCCACACTCAACCTCCATGCGTAAGGTAGCTTTCCTTCTACCTTCCCTATGTTGGTTTGTTTGGCCAAAGAAGGTGAGAACCTGTCTTCAGGGCTGAGAGTTGTTGCATTCAAGTGGGGATGTCCTGAAGCTGCATCTTGAGACTGCTTCCAGGGTGCATGCTTGGCCATTCCTTGGCTGGAATTTGATTGCAGGTTGCCTCTCAGAGTTGCTTGGATAGTCTTCCTTTGCTGGTGTTTTGCCTGCAAGCAGGAAGTATTGGGTTGAACATACTTGTTTCTTAGCCATTGATCTGGATGGGACCTTGTATGCCCAAGCCTGGCAGCAGGTGGAGGGGTTCTTTGGCTTTCCCGAACATCTGGAGGTGAGTGTTCAAACAAAGGACTTTGCAGCCTGGCAGATGATACCATTTATACCCTTTTCCCTCCTAGATCTTGGTGACGCAATTTTTCCAGGATCATTGCAGTCTTGGAATAGAATTCAGCCTTGCAATCACAGGGAAATCTCCTGTGTTTCACAGGAAGCTGTGTGATGCTTGCTTCCAGCTTCATTTTTGTATTTGGATCAATGAAGGAAAGATCGTTGCTGGTGTTTATAGAGAGCAGCTTATCTGTCTTCAGTGCAGGGTTCCTGGGCTCCAGACCCTTCCCAGGGGTGCTGCTTGAAGGACAAGGCAGATTTTTGTCTACAACCCTGTTAAATATGTCAGAAGTAGCCCTGGTGCTCTTTAAGGGAACCACTTTCAGCACAGAACCCATCATCTGGCTGCACTTGTCATGTTTGGAATTGAGGATGGAGGGCTGGGCAGGCTGGTTAAGTTCAGGCTGGTCCTTGCAATAACCACCACCATTTGGTTGGTAATCTTCCTGAAGCTTTATCAGTTTACCGGATGGACAGAATCTGACATGGGTACCTTTGTGTTCTCCCACATAAATTGCCTTCTTTTCATGCTGTGGGCCCTTGTGATGGTGGATCATTTCATAATGCTCAGGACAAATGGAGGCTGACCTGATAGCTTTAGTGGGCAAACAGTCCCCAGAAAAGTTGTCAGTGTGCTGGCTAATGGCTGCTTTGCATGTTTGTACACCATAGCCTGTGATGTCTTTCCAATTTAGTCTGTGTTGCCAGGGCTCATTTACATTTGAAGGGGATGTCTGTATCCCTATCTCAGTGGAAGGACATTCGCATTCTCTTCCTTGGGCCCTTCTCTGGAATGAAGAATGTCTTTGGTTTGATATATAACTTGGGTGGTTTTCTGGTTCCTAGACCCCTATCAGACCTATCAGGCTGCATGTCACATGTTGGTGGGGCAAGTGCTGGTCCTGGAATAGCTGTGGATCTTCTTTAGACAAAGAACAAGGATGGTTAGAGTCACTTGCATCATTAAACCTCACACATTTACATCCTTCTGAGCAGGATTTCTTGGAGACCCAGGCAGTAGCAACTTACATCCTTCTGAGCAGGATTTCTTGGAGACCCAGGCAGTAGCAACAAGTGCCTCAGAGAGCACAGCGGACATGTCACATAAAAGGTGGTTAAATTTCTGGTTTATAAGGTCCTCTAAAGACCTCGAGGTAAGAAAACAGCTGCGGGAGGGAAAGTTGATTCAGTTTCTCCTTAGAGTACCAAAAAGGGTGGGGAAAGTTGTCTAGTAAAGAATGATGGATGGGCCTTTCGGTAGGTAGGTCGTGATGCATTCTGGGTACCCTGTGCATTCTTTTGGCTCTTTCTGAAAGCTTTCACAGTAGCAGTTTTCTTTCTGCCCTTGCTCTGTGCCCTCTTCACCACCTGCCAGTTAGAAACAATACAAATGAGCTGGGGTTCCTTCTTCTCTCTGTTAGAGAAGCTGCCTGCTCTGTGTGCTCATGGATAACATGAAATCCACATTTCTCAGAGAGCTCTCTCTCATTTATCCTTGACTCATTCATAATGTGCATAAGCACATTCCTTTTGGCCTTGTTAGGAAAACTGCAGAAAAAGACTGTCTATGTCACACTTAACATGGCTGCCCTCAGTCAGTGTTCCTCAGACAGGATCCCTCAGACAGGATCCTGCCCAAGGCTGAGATCTGTAGCTGCCTGGAGACTGTCAGGTGATGTCTGCTGCCTGAGACCAGAGCAGACCCAAGCCCTGAATGAGGGCCTTGGTCTATCACGTGCTTCACATCAGCTCAACACAAACAAAAGCAAGTGCCTGAGTAGAGGGCAGATGGCCTTTCTCAGAGCTTGTCCTGTGTCCCCACAATCTCAGAAATGCAATCTGTCCATGGAGCTACAGCCATTCTTAGTGGCCTTTCTGCCACCCTGTACATATGGTCTGAGAGCTTCAGGCACACAGCTCAGGCCTCTATCTCCTCTGCCCTGCCTGCAGGCTGATGTGCTGCTGCTACTCCTGGAGATTTCTACTCTCCTGTCTGTAGCTAGACTTTAGGTTCTTCTTTCTTTCACCCTTCCCCAACCCCTTTCTTCCACCTTTTCAATCCCCTAACACTAGATGAGAGATGAAAAAAAGGGTGGAGGGGAAACGGGTAGATGTTATTGTTAGACTATTTCCTATAGTTAGGGGGGTTGGTTCCTTTGGGGTATGCTTAATCTTGACCTTCAGGATGCCAATTCCTTCTTCTATCTTCTTTTCACACATATACTTAACAAACCACGAATACCAGAAAATGTTAGCAAACAACCAACAACCAGCAAACCATCATGCCTCTCAAGGTCCTAGCATTTATCTACCCTCTGAAAAGTTCCCAGAATTCCAAATATCACACAAACACAGAAACTGTCTGCTGCTAGCAGAATCATACCCCTGCTACAGCATGAGGCAAATCATAGTCAATGACTGTGCACATTCAGAAACAATCCAATATCCTACACCTGAGATTAAAATAAAATATTTTCTTGTATTTCTGCTTTTTTAAAATAAAATAAACAATCCAAATTTTTTCACTACACATATCTTTCTCGGGAATGTGAGAGATAGAATCTTGGACTGCTGTTCTATTGTATGTCAACCAAGGCTTTCTTTACCTTTGGGATGTTCTTTTTGCTCCCAAGTGATGGTGACTCGATACTCCTTCAGGAATGGGATTAGTAGGTAAAAGAGGCCCACTCCGCACATAATTGCAAAGCCCATGTCCACTACTAAGGACATGGAGCTGGGGATCTTCCACAAGTTAATAGCGCTATTCATCAGAAGGAAAAAAATCTCCATCTTCTGAATTGCAATGTAGCTCACAGGCCACTGAGTCCTGAAGTACAACACCTGACTTGTCAAGGAGAGCTCAGTGCACATCACACAACTGAGGCCTCCTCATCACAAAGGACTAAAGGCAAGAGGGAGGGTCAACAGGCCCTCCCCAGTCTCCACCGCAGGAGCCCACCCACCTCCTTGCTTTCTCTATTCCCTCCTTCTAAATCCTGCTGCTGAGACAGTCAAAGAAAGATCTCTCTGTTCATGTATTGTTTTTCTGCCTAAGCCCCAGAACTCTTCTGTCATCTGTCTGCTTGAGTACTTCTATTTTAGCTCCCTGACAGAGCAGAGGGGGGCAGCATCAGGTACTGAGATATCCCAAGTTTAAGATGTCAGGGGGCACAAACCATCTGTGGTCTGCCTGTGCCCAGGACCTGTGCAGATTTGTCGCTCGCCTGTGTGCCAGCTGGTCATGGGTCCTGTGCCCTAGGTGGTAATCAGTACTTGGAGTGACTCCCCACCTCCATCTTTGCTCCAAGACAGAGTAGATAGGGAACATCAGGTTCACTGAGAACCCAAGTAAAGCATTGCTTGGGGCAAGACACAGCAGGGCTCCAACAGCACACAACAGGAGGGCAGCACATCAGCAATCTATGCCTGGGGAAACCTAGTCATCCACTATTGTGGAAATAGCCTTAAAGGCTCATAGGAGGTTAAAGCACCAGCCAGTGACAATAAGACCAACTAACACCAGTGAGAACTAGATGACAAAACCCAAAGTAGTAATGTACCTAACAGAAATCAAGGCAATATGGCAGCATCTGAATCCAATTCTCCAACAACAGCAAGCCCTGGATACCCTACTACACCAGAAAAACAAGACTTGTTATCATACAAAATCACCAAAGGAGCCGAGCTTTCCAATAACTGACTGAAAAGAAATGTAAACCTATGAACTGTCTAAGCAACAATTATTATTTAATGACTATGAAGGTCAGTTAACTATAAAGAGTATAAACAGAAAATTGAGTAAATCAAGAAAATAAAATCTTTCACTTCCTTGGTTAAAGTCACACCAAGGTATTTTACATTATTTGTGACTATTGTGAAGGATGTTGTTTCCCTAATTTCTCTCTCCTCTCTTTTATACTTTGAGTAGAGAAAGGCTACTTATTTGTTTGAGTTAATTTTTTATCTGGCCACTTTTTGCTGAAGTTGTTTACCTGCTCTAGGTGCTCTCTGGTAAATTTTTTTCAGTTGCTTATGTATACCCATAGAAGCTGAACAATGATCTACTCAGTGATAACTTGGTCAGGGAAGAAATAAATAAATAAATTTGAGACTTTATAGAATTCTATGAAAAGGTAGATACAACATATCCAAACTCATGGGACACAGTGAAAGCAGTGATATGAAGAAAACTCATAGCCTCCATTACAAAATGGGAACAATCATATACTAGCATCTTAACAGCTCATCTGAAAGCTCTAGAACAAAAAGAAGAAAATATACTCAAAAAGGAGTAGATGGGAGGAAATATTCAAACTCAGAGCTGTAATCATCAAAGTAGAAACAAAAAGAACTCTACAAAGCATCAACAAACCCTAGAAGGTGGTTCTTTGAGAAAAATCAACATGATATACTAACCCTTACCCAGACTCACCAGAGGGCACAGAATTAGTATCCAAAGTAACAAAACAGGAATGAAAAGGGAAACATAACAACAGAAACCAAGGAAATTAAAAATTAATCAGCTCCTACTACAAAAGTAGCATATTCAACAAAATGGGAAAACCCGGATGAAATGTATGATTTTCTAGAAAGATACCAGGTCCCAAATTTAATTCAGGATCTGATAAACTATCTCAACAGCCCCATATTACCCAAGGATATAGAAACAGTCCTTAAAATTCTCCCAACCAAGAAAAGCCCAGGGCCAGATGGTTTTAGTGCAGAATTTTTCAGACCTTTAAAGAGGATCGAATACCAGTACTCCACAAATTATTCAATAAATTAGTAACAGAAGGAACACTACCCAATTCTTTCTATGAAGCCACAGTTACAGTGATACCTAAACCACAAAAAAAAAAAATGCCAAAAAAGAAAGAGAACTACCAGTTTCCCTTATGAATATCAATGCAAAATACTTAATAAAATTCTTGCAAACTGGATCCAAGAACACAACAAAATGATCATCCACCATGATATAATAGGCTTTATCCAAGATATTAAGGGATGGTTCAATATATCAAAATCTATCAGTGTAATCCACTATATAAACAAACTCAAAGAAAAAACCCACATGATCATCTTATTGGATGTGGAAAGTCTTTGACAAAATACAACACCTATTCCTGTTAAAAGTATTGGAGAGATCATAAATTCAAGGTGCATACCTAAATATAATAAAAAATAATGTATAACAAAGCAATAGCCAACATAAAACTAAATGGGGAGAAACTCAAAGCAATCCCAGTAAAATCAGGAACAAGACAAGGCTGCTCACTCTCTCTATTCAATATAGTACTCAAAGTTTAACCAGAGCAATTAGACAACAAAAAGAGATCAAAAGGACACAAATTGGAAGGGAGAAGTTCAAGATAACACTATTTGTAGATGACATAATAATATATATAATTTTCTTAATAGCACATTATTTTCTGATCTGTTTATTAGATTGAAATTCTAATACTATTGATTATAGCCACAATATTTGCTAGAAATATTGAGAAATCAAGTGAATATTCAGATATGTTTGTTTCTATATGACATAGCCTTGCTAGACAAAAATATTATTTCATTTAATAACTACTTGTAGGCTTTTAGTTAATTAATTTTAGTTTATTACTTAGTCTAAAATCAGCATATTTATTCACCAAGAATTTGTAACAGTTCTTTTTCACCTATGATACACAGTTTACAATGTATTCTATATTTAATCTCTCTGCATTATATAGCCAACAATTAAACTTCTTTACTTCTAATGTAACAGTTTTTATTTTCAATTCACTGTTCTCTTCAGAAAGAGGCCTCTTTAGTAAGATTTTCTTGAGAACAGATGTACTTTGAGTTATTTCAATTAAGTGCAAATTACTTCCTTCATTAAGGCTTAATCAACCATGTGAGCAAAATAAATTAAGTATGAAGTTAGGAGGAGTCTACCTTTGAGGAAAATTAAAATAGCATACTTAGTCTATCCATAGATATACAGCTTAAAACAGTGAAATATTCATATAAGATATAAATACCAATTCATCAAATATCAGAACTAATTAGCATTTAAAATTCTTTGGCAGATGAGTCTCTGTATAAAAGCTTCAAAGAATTGAATATACTTCTTGATTTCTATATAATACAACTAGTCTCTATCTATCTACCTTGTTACCTTTCTAATATTTAAAATTATTTTAAATGAAAAGAAATGGTAAAAGGGTAAAATAAAAATATAATGGGTTAAAGGTATTGAAACACTCATCAAAATACCAATGAAAGATAGTAAGAATGGTAGATAATAAATAAAAATAAAGGCTTATGGACAAATGCTGCATTGTTAAAAAAATATGTGCTTAGACTCTCCATTTACCTTTCATCTATAAAATATATCACAATGTATGATAAGTTGTTATATATTTTATGTAATTAATTTACTATTATATATTTGCATCAGAGACTATATGGACCACAATGCTTTAAAATAAGGAGAAATCTGAGAAAATTATTGTAATCAGATAACATTTCTGCAGTTTCTAGCACATCAAATAAATACCTTGGCATTAGACTATTAGATAGAGCTGGTCCTACGAGCTCATTTTTCATTTTCTTTTCGGCTTTCACAAATATTTTCTTTTTGACTTGAGAAGACAGCCTCAGTAAGGGATTATTTACATTGAGGAGGCCTATGTGCATGTCTGTGGGGGACTCTCTTAATTAACTTAATTAATATGGGCATGGGACAACCCAGCCCAGTGTGAATTGTACTATTCCCTAGACTGGAGGTCCTGAACTGTGTATGTATAGAAATAGAGCTGTGCGAAACCAAGTATGTAGCATGCAAGCATTTATTTATCTCTGCCTCTTGACTTTTTATATGATATCACTAGTGTCTTCAAGTTCCTACCAGTGTGGATTCTCAGTGATTATATAATTATAACTAGGGACCAAAGCCTAAGCTAAACTGTTTACCCCACCCACCCTTCATAAATGCAGTGTTATTCATGATATGTTTGAGCGTATCTGTGAGAGCGTTTTCTGAGAGGATTAACTGAGGAACATGCTCTTTCTTGAATGTGAGCAACACTAATCCATGAGTAGACATAGTGGAATGACTAAAGAGTTAAAAAAAAAATAGAAAGTCAATGGAATGCTGGCTTTCTTCACTTTATACTTCCTTGCCCACTGAGAAGTGACCCAGCCACTGTTGCATAAATCCACCACAATATAGGTGCCTACCATCATGAATTGCACAGTAGCATCAGCAGTAGAGATTTATCTTACCTCTGGGGTGCAAACAACAACAATAGCAATAGGTTGTATGTATTGGAATTCGCTTGTACTAGTTTCCACACATAAATGAGGTTGAATAAGTGATAAAGAAAAGACAATTTATCTTACTCATGTTAGGGCCATGTTTTCCTGTCATTTTCTAAACAAGGAGCTTATTGCTTGTATTTTTCTGTACTCTAGTATTTACTTCCTAAGATGTGGTTCTGGTGTTATCTAGTAATTAAACATTGTATTAGAGGAAGACACACAGGAGTGGGTACTTCCTGCTTTGCCTTCCCTAGACTCTGAATGTAAACAGAGATGAAGAGGTTAGGAGAGCTCAGCACCATATTGATCTCTAGAATAAATTTGTAAGATATGAAGAAAAATAACGTTCTTAGTTTCTGATTCTTTTTGGTTCTGTTATTTTCAGTGACTATTGCCGCAGTCCTTCATCGATCTGCAGCACTGAGTTTGGCTAGTTTGTCAAAAGTAAATTTTTCAAGCCATTGATGTCCTTGTAAATGGTAGCACTGGGAGAAAAAAATAATTCTCTGGATAAAATACTGGAAATTAAGATATGAAAACACTAATATAGCCCACAGGGAGTTATTGAAGAAAGGGACAGAATGTGGAAAGTTAATGTTACAGTTTTCAAAAAAAAATATCATTTAAGCAAATGTGTATTTAAGTACATACTTTCAATATTCAAGTTTGGAAAAAATAAATAAAAATTATGATTTCACTGACACTAAAGCTTTGAGGTCGATTAATTTGAATCTACGATGTAATATTGAGTGGAGGGTGGGTGCATTGTCTTCATTGAGTCCTTGATTTTGGAACTCTGTTACAAAGGACTAAAGTGAGGTATGGAAAAAGCCAATGCACTTTGTGACAGACTTCCAAAAATACAGGAACACTGTAAACCTTTCAAGCTTGAAGAGTGTGGTGGTACAGGACACCTCTCCTCCCAACACTCTAATCCCTAGAGGAAGGGAGATTGATAGTCAAAGTCATCTGGATCAAATAAGTATACCCTGTTTCAAAGAGTTTGACAAACATCACGAAACATTTGGAGTTACATTTCCCCCTTCATGGAGAATATCAATATTGGAATTGTTTGTTAAAGAAATAGAAAATAGGATGTTGGTGTTAAATGCAATTTAACTATATAGACATACAGAGAATGACGTCAAGAAGTAGTTGGCTGCTTTATTCTTTTTTATTTTCTTAGACCTTCTCTTCAAGATAGCTGGCATTGACAGTATTGAGAAGCATATCTGAGGAGGTAGAAGGTATCACTGACTACTTCTTTTTAGGGATCCACTACTTTTATTTGTTTGTTTGTTTGTTTGTTTATTTATTATTTAGTTAGTTTAATGTATTTACGTTTCAAGTATTATCCCCTTACCTGGTTTCCCTCGCTCCTGGAAAACCCTTTCCCTTCACCCCTCCCCCTTCTTTTATGAGGGTGTTCCTCCACCAACCCACCCACACGGACCTCCCTGCCTTTGATTCCCCTACTCTAGGGCATCTATTGAACCTTCATAGGCCCAAGGACCTCTCTTCCCATTGATGCCTGACAAGGACATCATCCGCTACACATGCGTCTGGAGCCATAGGTACCTCCATGTGTACTCTTTGGTCAGTGGTTTAGTTTCTGGGAGCTCTGTGGGGGGGTGGGGTTGGATGATTGATACTGTTGTTCTTCCTATGGTGTTGCAAACCCCTTCAGCTCCTTCAGTCCTGTCTCTAACTCGTCCATTGGGGATCCCACATTCCATGTAATGGTTGGATGTGAGCATCCAACTCTGTATTTGTAAAGCTTTGGCAGGGAACAGAGCTGTCTCCTCTCAGGAGACAGCTATATCAGGCTCCTTTCAGCAAGCCTTTCTTAGCATTCTCAATAGTGTTGTAGTTTGGTGACTGTATCTGGAATGAATCCCCAGGTGTAACAGTCTGTGGATGGCCATTCCTTCAGTCTCTGCTCGGCACTTTGTCTACATATTTGCTCCTGTGAGTGTTTTGTTTCCCTATCTAAGAAGGAGCAAAGCACCCCCACTTTTGGTCTTCCTCCTTGTGGTCTGTGATTTGTGTGTTGGGTATTCCAAATTTTGGGTTAATATTCACTTATCAGTGAGTACATACCATGCGTGTACGTTTGTGTTTGGATTACCTCACTCAGGATGATATTTTCTAGGTCCATCCATTTGGCTAAGAATTTCATGAATTCATAGTTTTTAATAGCTGAGTAGCAATCCATTGTGTAAATGTACCATATTTGAATATAGTGGAACATGTGTTCTTGTTATATGTTGGAGAATCTTCAAGGTATATGCCCAGGAGTGGTATAGCTAGATCCTCAGGTAATACTATGTACAATTTTCTGAGGAACCTCCACACTGATTTCCAGAGAGGCTGAACGAGCATGCAATCCCACCAACAATGGAGGAGTGTTCTTTCTCCACATCCTCGACAGCATCTGCTGTCACCTGAGATTATTATTATTATTATTTTTTGATCTTAGCCATTCTGACTGGTATGAGGTAGAATCTCAGGGTTGTTTTGATTTGCATTTCCCTGATGACTAATGATGTTAAACATTTCTTTAGGTGCTTTTCAGCCTTTCAGTTTCCTCAGTTGCCCCACTACTTTCTTATCCACCATCATCTGCTAAATTTCTTGCTGAATTGGCCAACTATGATCACTGCTTTAAGACCATGAAGAAGATCACCTGAAACAATAATACAGAAAAATGTTTGACAGGGATGTGAGAAAATACCTTAGTTGGCTCCAGTTTGCTCTGCTACATATGAAGATAAAACGCCAGTGCTCGTTCATTGACAAACATTTAGGGAGATAGATGTGGTCTTGTTATTGTGTGTACTGCTTCTTTAAACTTTGTATCACATGACTTTTTATTACCTACTTATTTCTTTTCCTTGAAATAAATACCCAGCAGCAAATTTCAGGAGTGAATGGACATGCTAGCTTTACTTGTTTGGCAAGCTTCCCTTCTGTATCCTATAATGACCAAGGTAGTTTTCATTCTTACTGGTGGTGAGCAAAGGTTCAGTTAACTTCACTTCTCTTGCATTATCTTTTTGTGTTGTTCATAATGACCATCCTAGTCTAAATCAGATAAATAGCACTGGCTTCCTGAGTCTATTTTTCCTGTTGATAAATACACCTATTAGTTGTTTCATGTCTTTGTCTATGCATTATCTATTCAGATCTGTTGCCCATTCTAAATATGATCATTTGTTTTCTTACTGTTGAGTCCTTTGAGTTCTAATTTTATGTGAATTCTATAAATCACTGTTAATCAGGTATGCAATTTTTAGATATTTTCTCCCTTTTCTTTGTTGTCTTTTTATGCCATTTTTACAAAAGTAAGTTGTATTGGCAAGGTAGGGGTTTGGGATATATTTTCATAAAATTATAGATACAACTTGCTCAGTCCCTTTAATATTACTGGTATGTATGCTATTTCAAGCCCGACCACTAGGTACCAATTATAGTTCATCTCTCACTAAGACTAGTTTTCTTGCTTTCAACTTTCCTTGCTTTCCTGTAGTTCGTTTTTATGGGTGGATCCCTGTGTGATTTATCCCTTTTGTATTTGTAGGTGCTGTGCTTGTTTAGGCAGACATATTGTTGTGTTATCATGAGAACTGCTTTCCTGTCCTTTCCAGAATACACATACTATATATACTTCCTGGTCCCCTGATTCCTGTAATCTATCTCTGTGGCTTCCATGGTATTCCCAAGGCTTAGGGCTTGGTGTTCCACAGCCAGTTGTTCTCTTAAATATGACCAGTTGTAATTTTCTGTAATGACCCCTGTCTGTTGCAAGGAGAAATTTCTTTGATGAAAGGTTAGCACTACACAGCTGATGATCTGGAACTCAGATTCACAAATAAGAGAAAACTTGCAGAATATTTCTGTTTGCGTTTGGTTTTTCTCGACTAGTATATTTTCTTGTTCCATCTATTTAAGTGCTCTTTTCCAGTTAAGTAGAACTCTATTGTATCTTTCTACCATGCATTATCCAATTATCAGTTGTAGGACCTTTAGATTGTTCGCTTTGCCTAGCTATTCCTACTAGAGTAGGAGTGGACATGGTCACTATGGAATAGGATATTTGAATACTTTGAGCATATACCATGGAGGGCTATACAATGAAAGATTTAATATTATATTTTTGAGAGTTCTCTACTCTGAATTCCGGAGTGTCTTTACCAGCTTTCATTCTTTTTCTTCTTTCTACCAATGATGAACATGCCTTAAGTTATTTCTTAGCAATTTTTATTACTTCTGTTTAGAACTCCCTGTTCAGATCTCTTTCGTTTTTTCTTTTCTTTCTATCTTTAGCCCCTTATATATTGTTTGTGAGTTCTGTATCATATATACAACTATAAATGATTCTCTTCTACACTGTAAGCTTTTTCCTTACTCAACTACTTGTTCAGTGGAATTTTTTATAGCTAGAGTATTTTTTTGGGAGAGAATAGGACTCCCTGTGGCAGAATTGCAGGACCGCTAGAGAGGTTAAACTTGAATGAATTCTCTAAATGAAAGGGTCAATTTTAATGAAAGAATTGGTGGTTGATAAAGTGAAATGTTTGATGGAGAAGTAGAACAAGCTCTTTAATTTATATTTGGCCATCTGAATATGTAAGCAGTTTATATTTGATTTTATCAAAACATATTTTTTTTTATTCAGGGAATATTATCATGCTTATTTGAGTAAATTTCAAGAAAATCAGCACCTACAGATCAAGTAATGTAATTTTATGTGGTGTTTATTTAATGCACACATATTTGAAATAAACTGTCTTGCAATAATCTTTTGACCTGTTGAGTTTTTATGACAGTAAAATCTAATTTTTCATGTGTCTGCCTACCGAGGTATTAATATAAACTGTATCAAAAGCTCCCAACTACTTGGAACTAAATTGATTCCTTTGCCCCTCAAATAAGCAATCTTGAAACAAAATCAGAAAGGTGTCAGGAAGTGCTTAAATTCTTAAATGAAAGTCTAAAACAATACATTCTCAACTATAGACCTCCAAAGCTCTCTCGGGAGCTTTAATTAAGGAAAATTCTCTTCTCTTCAGGAAAGAGACACTTTAAAACTTTATGGGGGGGAAAAGCAATAGATCTTAAATCCATGTGAGGACTCAGAGGACCAGCACATACTAATCCTACTCCTGTAATTGAAGCTATTTCAAAGATTTCATTTCATCCCTCCCTTTTTGCCAAAGGCTAATAATGCTTTGCATGCAATGATAAGGTTCAATACCTATACAACTTAGAGATGTTTTCCTCGGGGCTTATGAACCACTGCTATCGATAAAGATAGAATTGCCTTTTTGTTGGTGGGGGGGAGGAATTATTTATACAATATAAAGTGTTTTCTCCTTTTTATCTTCCCTTTGCTTTATATTCATAAGCCAATGAGGTTTCTTTCATAGAATTACTATTCTATCTTAGACCCTGTTTAACTTCATATCCTGTAATCCATTTAGAATAGTGCCAAATTAAAAAAAAAAAAAGACTCTTCTCCATAAGGCAATATAGATGACTAGACCCCATCCATAGTTATACATTGTAGAATATAGAGTATACACAACATTATGATTTTAAAAAACATTACAGTGTTTAAAATGGATGGCCCCATACTTGAAAAGTCTACCTTTCTAGTATGTCCTTAATAAAGCTTACTAATATAGAACGTGAATTCTTTTGTGGCTCATATGACAGGTCCCACATTTGGTTGCCCTGTCATATCTTAACCTCAGACACCTCAGACTGATCCATATGAGGTTCTTCTTTCAGGTCTGCAATAAAAATGAAGTAGAAGTCACAGTGATACACACGTTTTTCTTATCAGCAGAAAAAACTTTCGAGCTCTAGTATATGAAACAAAACTATGCCATAGAGAACCATTCTACCACCATGTCTGCTTTATGTTACGTAGCAACAGAGATGATTAGATGAGAATACAGGCATCCCATTCCTCTTCAATGAGACAATATTTTCCTTTTCCAGCCCATCACATTAAAATAATCCAAAACATAAACACAAGTGAAAATAAACAATAGTTGAAATAGTATCAATTTAATTTCAAATAAATGACTTCAAAAACAAAACCTTACTTAACATTAGAAAATGAGACATGACAGGCACATCTAGAAAGTGGCGTTTTAATTATGAAAATGTATCTTCATTATTCCGTTAGATTTATGCCATAATAAAAGTACCATGGCATTTTATTTTTTAAAAAATATTGAAAGCTCTTTTTATGGTAGGTCTAATGAGTATACAACCAGTGTGCTTCATCAAATGAAAGAAAAAATTACCTGAAAATTTTCATTCCAGCATGTCCAATAACTCTCATAAATGTGGCTTTAAGAAACTATAATAGATTGTAAAATACTTTATAGATAAATGAGACATAAATAGAACTGTTACGATTTTATTTTAAATATAATCTACTTCAACACTTATGAAATATTTTTGAATAATCCACATTTTTGGCTCACAAATATTTATTTATGGCTACCAAATGTCTAAAATCTTTCTTTGTTCTAATGATTCTTATATGTGTTCAAGTAAGGATGAACAATGAGTCATCAATTATGCGAACAACATAAATTATACACTAAACTTATTGGCTATCTGGAGATGGAGTAAGAAGATGGTAGGCACTACTTCCTATGTTTCTTTGGGATATGATGTGAATATTGTGCTTAGTAGTCATGGTTGCACAATTTCACACATTAAATCTGTATCTATCTATCTATATGTATGTATCATCTATAATGTATTTGATATCAACTACATCTTACTATAGTTTTTGTTATGACAAAAAAAAAAAAAGAAGACAGATTAGAGCAATCTGCAACTCACCCCAGAAATTTGGGAACTGTAGCATGAGCACTTGAGTCTGAGGCCTGGTAAACAGGGACTCTGTAACTCAAACAATTGCTACAATTTTAACTCCATTGTTCAAACTCCCCTTCAGTAATATTTACAAATTTTGTACTGTGTGTGAGGTTCCAATTTTTCTGAGTGGATCTATGTATTACCATCACATGCCTCACTCAAAATGCCTGCCTATATACTTAGTATATCTGTGTCCTGCTGCTTTTTTACTGCCAAAGTCATTCTTGCATTAATAACTTCTTTTCTAGAAAGTCATTGCTCTAGTTCAGATGATGGATATCCCCAAATGTCTAAGTGTAAAGAATTTGTTCCACATGTAATGATAATAGGATATAGGGAAACCATTTGGAGGTGTTGTCCAGTATGTGGTCCTTTTGCCACCTAAGAAGATGTACAAAACAAGGTATCATGAAACACTGTCTCCTGCATCTCTCCTTGTTCCCTGTCCATGCAATGATCACTTTCACTTTTTCCAAGCATCCCACTCATGACTGCCTTCCAGGCTAGAAGCTCAGAAAAACAGAGGTGCTATATGACACACTGAAAACTCCAAAACTGAGGAAGAACAAAGGGTTTTTTTCTATCTATAAATTTATTATTTCTGTCATTTGGTTATGAAGGTAGAAAATTTGCAAACATTGTTGTAATCGGAAGTTTTCTATAATTACTCTTATCTCTCAATTACTTTCATTCTCTCTCTCTCTCTCTCTCTCTCTCTCTCTCTCTCTCTCTCTCTCTCTCTCTCTCTGTCTCTGACAGTTCCACAAGTATCCAAGTTTAGCTTCAACTTATTATGCCAGTCCCTCTCAGATGGTGGTAGTACAAGTGTGAGCCAGAACTCAAGTTGGGTACATATATAATATATATGACAGACTAAATATCTGTCTCAATGCAAAAGAATTAGTGATGCCTCTTCTGAACATAATATATAATGTTCTTGCTACTCTTGCTATTTTGAACTACTGAACTATCTATATGATTTACAGTTCTCACCGCTTGTGCAATGTTATACTCATTTTCCTTCAAAGTTAATACATAACCCGAGTTTGTTTGTGTTTCATTTAATTTTACTGGACATATATTGCTACGTTTCCCAAGCTTCCTTTTCCATCAATTTTCGAAGAGCTTATAAGACAGGTGCACATGACCATGTATTCAAAAAACCTGCATTTCATTTACTTTTCATGGTTCAGCAGTTAATATGAGTTAATGGAAAAGTAAACGAGTGAAATGAATGTACAGACTATATAAAATATGTTGACTGTCCCTGTTCTATTTTTGTTGGTGTGATATAATACTACAATTAGGTGGTGGTGGTGCATGCCTTTAATCCCAGCACTTGGGAGGCAGAGGCAGGTGGATTTCTGAGTTTGAGGCCAGCCTAGTCTACAGAGTGAGTTCCAGGACAGCCAGGGCTACACAGAGAAACCCTGTCTTAAAAAAATAGGGGATAAATCAGATCATAACTTTAGGTAACAGCACATCATTGCAGGAAGTTAGGCAGGTCATCTCCTCAGTTAAGGGCATTTAAAGAGTGAATGCATGAATGCTACTTACAGTGCAATTAGCTATCAATATTGCTACATACCAGAACCCCCTGCCTAGGGAATGCTGCCACCTAAAGTGGTCTAGATCTTTGACATAAGTTAATGTGATTAATAAAATTTTCAATAAATTTGAGAATAGAGAGTCACTCACTGAAACCCCAGTCCTAGAAATTTATAGATTGTGTCAAGGTGACAATATACTAAGCATCATTGTTATCCCAAGCCTTACATATTAGTTTTGTCTTATATAAAATACAGAAAAAAATATAGTTGAAAGCTGCCATGTCAAAATGACTGTGACATATTCTGCTTTACTCTATTGGAAGATGGGGACAAAGCCAACTTATTCAGGGGTCATAGTCTTCCTTACCCTTTCATGAACAAAATCACTGCCAGAGAAAAGCATGATTTAACTAAGGCTATCCTGAAAGCATCCATGCTTAAACGCTAAGAAATGAAAGGATAATAAAATAGAGAGAAGGGTAGCTAGTAAGAAGAAAGCATTCAGGGTTTAAATACAAGATACTTTGAGATCTTAAAAATGGGTATTGTGAGTGATTTCTTGAATTGCCTCACTTAATGTCACAAAAACCTCTGGAGTAATTGGAATACTTGTCCCACAGTACTAGCTAAAGGAGAAAGAAATTATTCAGCCTGCTGATTTATCCATAGAAATAATCTGCAGAAAGAAGACTTGAGTGCTGGACCAATTTTATGCTGTCAACATCTGAAAAGAGTATTGCCCAAAGGAAAGCGTAAAAGCTCTGTGGATCTGGAAATTCTGCAAGTTTTCTTGCTTTTTATTAAAACGATAGCTTTGGAAGTGTACTGCATTTTCTCCACAAGAACGAAGTTTTAAAAAATTATTTTGAAAACTCAATTTTCACTAAGGAATATCAAGTATAAAAGCATGGAACACACACTTCAAAGAACTATCTGAAATGCCCATCATCTAGTCAGGATTTGTGTGATGAGTGTCTAATGGGTTCGTTGGCTTGCCTACCCTAGAGACTCCAGGAGAGAGCAGAACAAATTGATTAATGGTTTATTGGATATTGAAGTATTATAGTAAATATGTGTGTTTGTATTAAACAAACTGGCAAACAAGCACAAATGTGAATATATATTCACATGCAATAAAAGTTAGAAAGAAATGGTGTGTAGATCCCAGGGAGAGGAAAATCCAAAGACTACTAATAAATTAGATTTTAACAGATATTAGCACAGATTTCTATGACTGAAAGACTTGACCTATGGATATATTAGAAGGATTAGAAGGACTCATAACTTAAGAGATGTAGCATATGCACTGTAAGAAAAGGATAGCTGAACCTGTTTGAAGAGATAAAGGGTAATGTGTTTTAGGAAAGGTCTGGAATGGGTATGGTTTTAATTGTGGAGGAATAAGCAAATTCATCTTCCAAGAATTCTCATTGTTTTTACTAAGTGAATTACTGAAAGATTTTTAAACATTACTTTTAAAACTTGATCAGGCTGATGGATGTTTGCCTAGCATGCACAAGGCCTTGGGTTCAGTTTCAATAAACAAATACATGAATAATCAAAAGACTATATAAATTAGGCACCAGAAGACACTCGACTGTTCAAACATATGCTATTCCTGTCCAGAGTTTGGTTCCCAATTCCCACCTTGGCAGCTAAAACCACCTGTAACTCCAATCCCAGGTAATCCTTCCCTCTCCAGAGCTGTCATAGGCTCACAGACACATATATACATATATAATTAAAAATAAAAATAATATACTTAAAAAAGAAACTGAATTACTTTCATTTTCTGGTTCATGCTTGATCTTTCTTACAATCTCTGTTCTTCCTTCCTCTCTTTCTTTCTTTTTTCTTTATCCTTTCTTCCTTTCAACTCAACTGCACCAGACTAGCCCATAAACACATAACTCGTTACATAACTGGGCACGACTTTTACTTCTCAAGTACTAGAATCAAACAGGTGTTCTACCTACTATACCAGGTTCATAAGGTGCTAGAATACAAGCACAGGTCTTTGTACCTGTTAGGCACCAAGAGAGAGCTTTTTATGCTTTTCCTGAATATTTATTTCTTCATCACTACCATCTGAAAAAAATGTTCCAAACTTTTAACACTGCAATTGTCAAACCCATTAACATAAGTCTTATCTATGGTGCTAATTAAAAATGTATGTTGTGAGGTCTCAATCTCAGTTTTTTAAAAAAGTAGTAATATACTTGAGCTTAGGATTCTGATGAATAAATTATAACAAGTCTGGCAGATTTTCTTTGTAATTAAAGGTTTGCAAGCTACAGTTCTGAAATACACTACATTTGACCTTGAAAGTTGCTAAGCCCTTGCTTGCTTAGAATATGATGGAGAGCAATTGAGCCTCCATCATATGTATATTTCTATATGTTTTTCAATAGTTTTCCTATCTAATTATAATTTTATCATTCTTACCTTGCCTATCCTCCCTCCAAGCTCTTTCATACTCTTCTATTCTGTCTCAATCAATGGCCCCTTTTTCTTTATTACTGTTTTACATAAACATATATGCATATGTTTGTGTAAGTAAAAACTTCTGAACTCATTTAGTTTTGCTTTGTGTTTTTATGGGTTCTGGGCTGATGACTTAACATTCGTGTCTAATACTCTCCCTCTCAGAAAACTTAAGTTGCCTATAGTTCTCTGTCTAGAGGCTGTTTCCCTGTGAGATTTTCTTCTTCAACGTTAGTGTAAAGGTTTGTACATGATTGATCCAGGGAATGGCACTATTTGGAGGTGTGGCCTTGTTGGAGTAGGTATGTTACTATGGGCATAGGCTTTAAGACCCTGCTCCTACTTGCCTGCAAGCCAGTCTCCTCATAGCAGCCTTCAGATGAAGACATAAACACTCAGCTCTGCCTGCACCATGCTTGCCTAGAGATGATGTCATGCTTCCACCTTGATGATACTGGACTGAATCTCTAAACCTGTAAGCCAGGCTCCAATGAAATGTTGCCCTTATAAGAGTTGTCTTGGTCATGGCGTCTGTTCACAGCGCTAACACCCTAAGACAGCATTTCTCTTTGTGTTGTCATTGCTCGGGTCTTGTTTAGGCAGTACTATGCATGTAGTCTTCCTTTCATTTCTTTAAGGCACAATCTCAATGGGAATTCTCTTCTCACTCTAAAAAGATTTCTGCCTCTTCTTCATTGATGTTTTTTGGGCCTCAGGTAAATGAGTTGTGTTATAGATGTATTTATCAGGATTGGGCACACCACAATCAGTTGTTCTCCCATTTTGACTAGTTGTGGTTTACTGTAAGTCCAGTTAGGATTATGCTGGTAAAGTTATAGTATTAAATTCTCCTTGAAGATTCACAACCTCACTAAGCCTAGATATTTGGCTAGATTTCTAATGCTATGGATGATTTATGTCCTGTTGAGACAGGCTTAAGTCCGATTACATATCTGTTGGTTACTACCACAATTTGAGTGCCAATATTTCCATTTTAGTAATATCTTAGCATGGTGGCTATTGTTGTGGTTCACAGGCATCATAGCTAGACAGGATAATTGACTGGTTCCCTCATGTGGGAAGCTGAATAGTATCTTCTGGTACTGCGCTAACCAGAACTCAGAAAGAAATTTTCCATGTAGTCTCACCCAGCTCAGATATTCTGAATCCTGGGCATGAAATAGATGGTTCAGCAACAGGGACTTACTTTAATCTATAGAAGGCCACCAAACATGGCAGGAATATTTCTTTGGGAATCTCTTGGGGTATACTAACATTACAAAAGGATGCTTCTCATGTCTGGTACTAAAATTTTTCTACATGTCTATGGCTTTTTTTGAAAAGCATTGTCTAATTAAGTGGGATAATCTATCTATCTATGTTTTAAATTTTACATTATAATCTGAAGAATTAAATCAGTCAGCGGGCAACTGGGAAACTATTGAGGCAGTATAAGCTTCAGCATTCAACTTTACCTTCATTGATTTTTCTAGAAGGTATGTTGTTGCCTGTTGAGACAGAACTAGTTTGAAAGCACTGGGAAGACAAGTGGAATCCCAGGACTGTGTTAGAAAGAATATCTTTCAAATAATCAATAGCTACATGAAGTAGATATGGGATATAAATTTCACCTTTTAATACTATTGTCAGCATATTTTTCTGCTTTAAAACTTGCCCTCATGCTCACACCCAGGGACTCTCTTTCCTGTAATTTGTGATGCAATCTAGCTCAATTGTAACATACACTCCTGCCATCCACTTCTCAAGCTTGATGAAACTTTTCATTTCTTTGACATATCGGCAATAAAAATGGTCGCTGGTAATAATAAATGATGGATAAAGTGTTCTTACTCTGGAAACTATAATCAATAACTTTCCAGAACTGCATGATTCAGATGACAGGCTCATTCCTTGCTTGCACCATTCCCTCACCTTAAATCCCAAGATTCCTCCCATTACAGTAATTACTAACAACATTTCCAGAACCATATACGATGACAAAAAAGGACAGTTAAGATTTGAAAAATATATAATGATTTATATCAATTTTCATGAATACCTAGACTTATTCAGTGTTTTTACATGACTTTTCTACTTTATATAACACTTAAATTCTAAAGTAATAGCTATCAAAAAAGAACAAAATGAAATTGGAGTTGTTATTTATATTAACTATCTCATCAAAAAGAAAAGATCAGGGGGTTGGCTGTGAGCCTGTGTCTTCTAGGAATATCAGAAGATGGACCTATAAATTCTTATGAATATGACTGTCTAAATATAAGCAGGAAAACACAACAATAGACATATCAAAGTGGTGAAGGAAAAGACCATGGGGGTTTAGGGTTTCAACCATATACAGGAAATAACTACAGGAAACTCATGAGTGTTGAGAGTCAGAGAAATAGTATTCCTCCAGGAAGAGAACACCAATGGTTTATCTAGTACCAAATGGTCAGTTCTGAAATCACACACAGAAGTAACATTATCAGACATTATAAGATTTAACCTATGTATGTATACATATATATATATACACATGCTACTAATAAGTAATGAAGAAAAGTCATAAATTTGAATTTTAACTATTGTCTTAGTCAATGCTCTATTGTTGTGAAAAGATAGTATGACCATGGCAACTCTTAAAATGGAATGCATTTAATTGGGACTTGCTTTCAGAGGTTTAGTCCATCATTAGTATGGTTTGAAACATGGCAGCATGCAGGCAAACATGGTGCTGGAGAAGTAGCTGGATCCACAGGCAGCCAGAAAAGAGAAAGCCACTGCTTACGACTTGAGCTTCTGAAACCTCAAAGCGCCAGTGGACACACTTCCTCAAATAGGACCACACCTACCCCAAGAAAGCCATATCTCCTAATCTCTCTTAACTAGTTTCACTCGGTGAAGATTAAGTATTTGAAATATGAGCCCATGGAAGCCATTCTTTTTCAACCACCACTGGTATATTTATATTAGTAATATAATTCAAATAAAATTGAAAAACTAAAATAAGATACTCTAATAAAATGTTAGATAAATGGGTGTGTCTCTCCAAACAAATTATTATGCTGTATTTATTCTTCTTTGTGTGATGAAATAATGCCTCCATACTGTGATATAATCTGGTTTATTTTGGAAGCACTGTGGTATAGTATTTGTCTACTACATATGGTTAAATCACAAACAACATGTAGGTATTACAATTCTATAAAAACACAATTGATAATAAAAATAACTACTACAAAACAATCATATATTCATTGTTTTCAATCTGAATGTACCAGACAAAGCAATATTGGCATTCCATACAGAGGGGAAAAGTGTGATATAAGATTTATTACATTTCTTAGAATGATACAATATTTAATATTATGGCTTTTATTTCTTATCATTTAACATTTCAGACTGAACTTGACTCTGAATACATAAAACTGTTTCACTTATACTCACAGATATTTTGAAAGGCTTCTAACAATTTGGTTTTCAATGATCAGGGAAGCATTATAATACTCATTAATCAAAATTCACAACATGACTATGAATCATAACATCTATAATTGGCAAGTGCATGTTTCAAGATAGCTTCCTTTTATGTAACTAGTACTTGAAAGAAATATCTATTACTGAAAATATGGCTGAAAGGAATGGTTTAAACTATTAGGAATCTTATTATTTGAAGCAATATAATTTTACTAAAAATTCTCTCTAAAAGATAAGAACATTATAAAAATATTAAGAAAGTTGCTTTCAACTATAATGATGAATGCATGCAGAAGTGATGCTACCAGGACAATTGTCTGTATAACAATTCTACATAATATTCAATATTGGCAGCCTTAGAGACTGCAAATATTCCTGGGATAGGAGGTATACATTTGTGAGCTCTGACCTTTGACAGACAGTGAGTGACATTTTATTTAATAAAACAAATACAACAAGTATATCTTCAGCCTTTATACAATTTGTCACTGTTTCGGGCCAGTCATGGTTCCAGCTATTGATACTGTTCATTGTTCTACAGTTAAGAAAAGATGCAAAATATCTCAAAGCAATTTCATCTTTAAGAAGGTTAAACTTGTAAAAACAGTTATTTTTTTTGAGAGAAAAGGTCACTGCTTTTCTAAATACAAAGCGTTAGTACCACCATAAAAGAGAATTTATTTTATTAAATGAATGACGAGCCAAGAAGGTCATGGTAGCTTGAAAAGAACCATAGCATGTCACGAGCACATAAATCCTGAAAGAAGTTTCTTTCCTTTAAGAGGGCAGGATTATTATATTATTTTGAAAAGGTGCAAGAAACAGTAGGAAGTTATTCTTGCAATATAAGTAACAATTAATTATTTAAAAAAACCTGAGTGAAATTTTACTAAGTCTGGACCTGATAACATGTATATATAGGACAGAATTTATCATTTATATTGATTTGCAGACATAATACATGACAAAACATTAATGAATGTATAAATTATTCACTAATGAACTTATTTTTAACCATATAAAATAATTTCTATTTCACTTTGTTTACTCAGTCTATTTGCTTATTTTGTTTGCTAGTTCTCTTGTATATTTATAACTTAAACTGTCCAAATTTCAATAAAACTAATGATAATAATTATGAATATATCATTAATTATACAGAGTTATTTTCTTAAAAATGGTTGATAGTGTCATTGGAGGAATAATTCATTGCTTCAAGTCATCTGTGGTTTTTCAAATTCTGGGTAGGTTAAGAAATAGATATATCACAAAGGATAAATGTGTGCCTCTGCAATATTTCTTAAAAATCCACCATCTCTTTAAGCAGAGTGATATACATATCACTCTATTTGTATGTATGCCTGCAGGACAGAAGACTGCACCAGACAGAAAAGGATAGCAGATTCTATCACAGGTGGTTATGAGTCCATATGTCATTGTTGGGAATAGAATTCAGAATCTCTACATGATCAGCCAGAGTTCTTATCCACTAAGACATTTCTCCACCCTGTCTCTGTAATAACTTATCAACAAATCATGCAGTCTAAATTATGAAATAATATTTCAATAAAATATGAGAAAGATTTGGAATTAGTTGCCTTATATAATAACCATAGCATTAAATACTGGGAGCCACATTATCTACCACAATATCATTTGTAAATTAGTGAATAGGAATCAACTCAGTTAGCATGTTCATTTCAAAAACTACTGTTCTTTGCATTCTAGTTCAGTTGCATAATTTTTCCTAACCATGTGTATTAAAATTATCTAATTTTAGTTCTGATACATGTATTTTTTTATCTTAAAAAGACTAAAGCTAAGTATACTAAAACATGACTTTTTTGACCCGTTATAAAATTCATGTTTATGGGCAAATGAAAACCCAGAATGTCACATGATAGCTGAGTTCAGACAGAATTACACAGAACCAGACGTATTTGGAGCATTTGTGCTAGAGTACAGCATGGGGGAAACAATGATAACTTGATTAAATGCTAGAAACAAACAAGCTGTTGCAAAAGTGAGAAGCTTACTCAGAGCCGTTACAGAATTCAACTACAAACACTCTTTCAGCTTCACTAATAATTATCTCTAGATGAGAGTTACCCATCCTCCACGGGAGGAGAAAGAAGATAGTCATTGTAAAGTACTTCTATGAGTTAGATAAATGGGAATGTTCAATATATAAGATGAGAAATATAAGATTATATATGTATGTATGCATGTGTGTATGTATGTATGTATGTATGCATGCATGAATGAATGCCTGTATTTATATTTCAAATTAAGTGGTCTAGAGGATAAAAGTATATAACATGGAGGAATGGCTAGACAGGACTGGGAAAAGTGAGAGACAACTTGAATAGTGAACTGAAATAAAAACGACAAAGAAAATAAAAATAATGAAAATGAAAAATTAAAACATTTAAAAACTAGGACAATAATAAAACAAATGACAAGCATAGTCTGACACAATAGATAGGGTAATAAAGAATCAGAGGCAAAAATGGGAAAAAGCATTTGAAATAATGTTTGTTGATAGCATACAACTTTCCTTATGGATATAAAATGTCAAAAGCCTGAAAACCAGAAGAGTATATTGTACTGAAAACATCAACCTCAACACACATACTAAAGCTGTAAAGCCAAGCACACAGAGAATATGAAGTCAATAACATGAAGAGATAACATGAAGAAAACAAATTTCCTGTCTTGCAGAAGAAAAATAATAAACCGGAGTCTAATGAGAAACCAAATAAGAAGAGTGATAAAAGACTAATGGAAGTACAAAACCATGAGACTTGAGCCTTCAGTGACTACATATATATTTGTAATTGCAGCATTAAGTAAAGATGAAATAGGAGAGCCATGAACTTAAGTCTACCATACGCTACATAGAGAAAACATGTCTCAAAACTCAAAAACAAAATCTACAAACCTGTACATAAGCAGCTATTCATCTAAAATTAATCAATAAAACTACAAGGGAAATTATTGTCAGAAAATATGTTCTCAAGATGCAAATCAATTCTTTGAAAATAGTGAAAATAACTAAAATTAGACTTCCATCCAGCAAAAAGATCTAAATTATGAAAGTAAGAATGTATTATTTTCCTTATGTTTGTATCTGTACTATATCTCTATTTTCAATGTCAATATATTTGGCAAGTAAAACATTTTCAATTGAGATGGTAACCACACTAGCACAAAAGACTCCGGTAGTATTAAAAATAAGGTTTTGGCATCTACCACAAAGACAAGGAGGTCTTCATATAGTAGCATATTTAAATGTTCTTGGAGTACATGTCAATACCTTGTCTTATGAGAGAAAACCTTACAGCTCTGACCCAATTTAGATTAAATCAAAATTATTAAAATATTTTAAGCTTAATTTTCATATTTAAATAAAAAACAATTAAATATCTTATTATATATTTATTTGTATATGTTTATCATCTATATCATGTTGTCTGTATGCCATACACACACACACACATTTATATATATATATATATATGACTAATCTGATGATGATTATCAATCACATTAAATCACATTGATCTAGTTGGTACGTTGCATATCTTTTAATAGAATAGATATTCTGAATATTCACATATGAACATACAGAACCTATACAGGCATCCTGTGGGTGACATTGAATTTTGAACACTTGAAAATATGTAAAGCACATTCTTTTATGATTTTGATTCTGAATCTAGCCTTTAACTGGTGAGCCATCTCCCAGCATGTAAAATATATTCTCAAACCACAATGCAATCAAATTACAAAATAAGTGAAAAGAGTAACAAGCAAACATTTTTAAGTTTTACTCCTTTTAATTATGTACATGTGTGTGGGAAAGGGAAAGCTTGTGCGTCGAATGCAAGTACTGGCCAAGACCCAAAGAGAGTGTCAGATCTTCTGGAGCTAGGATAATTGGCAACTGTGAGCTTTCTACCATAGGTACTGCCGAATATACTTAGATACTTCTGTGAAATACAGAAGGCATTCTTTTATTTTTTATTGAATATAATCTTCATTTACATTTCAAATGCTTAAACCTTTCCCAGTTTTCCCCCTCCCTGAAAACACCCAACCCCTCCTCCCATCCTCTGCCTCCAAGTATATGCCCCTCTACCCGACCCACTCCCACCTCCCCCACCTCGGTTTCCCTTTGTTGGGGCATCTGTTGAGCCTTCACCAAGCCAAAGACCACTCCTCCCGCTGATACCTGAAAAGGCATTCCTCTGTCACATTTTTGGCTGGAACCACGTGTACCCCTTGGTTGATGGTTTAGTCCCTCGGAGTCCTGAAGCATCTGGGTGGCCAGCATTGTTGTTTTTCCAATGGGGTTGTAAACCCCTTCCACTCCTCTGGACCACCCTCCAACTCCTCCATTGGGGGCCCCAAGCCCAGTCCAATGGTTGGCTGCTAGTTTCTGCCTCTGTATGTGTAAGGCTCTGGCAGGGACCACTATGACATGTTCCTTTTGGTATGCACTTCTTGTCATCCATAATAGTGTCAGGGTGTGGTGGCTGTTTATAGGAT
The DNA here is from genome assembly GCF_947179515.1 of Apodemus sylvaticus. NCBI lineage: Eukaryota > Metazoa > Chordata > Mammalia > Rodentia > Muridae > Apodemus > Apodemus sylvaticus. Next base: position 96,239,953 of record NC_067480.1, read on the forward strand.
TATTAGTTCTTTTTGAATTTTCTGAAATTTCTTGATTGGCCCATGTGTGTAAAATAATTTGAGAGCTGGGGAGACAGTTAAGCAGTTAAGAATGCCTTCTGATTCATCCAATAAACAGAGAATTAAAAAAGAACTAATAATCTTATTGATGCTTTTTCTTGGTATTATTTCTTGAGACAGCATGGTCTTCAGAATACATATAAAACTGGGCAAGTCCTTGAGACTGATAATAAAATATGACCTCACTTAAAGTGCATCTCGATGAATTAGGGATTAAATTCACCAACACCACCCCAAAACAAAGACAGCATCTCTTGGAGCAAAATTCTGTTTGCAAGGCATAAGACTGGGTAGAAAGCATGGGTCCTTGCTTTGGAAATGCATGTTATCTTGTAGGCTAATACATGGTTAAATCCTAACAAACCCTGACCTAGGTGTGATTACATATGTGGCCTAAAGAAGTACATGGGTCTACACTATCAGATTTCTACTTTGGCCTGTACGACTTGTGATTCACTGTACTGGTCATGAGTCACATGTCCATGTCAAAAGCAGATGTCCTGTATAGCAATAGGACCTTATCATGATGCTCTTCTGATCTGAAAGATATGATATGGTACTGTAATATATGTACTTACAGGATCCTAGGGCTGGCCTATTCATAAATACCTGCCTCAAGCTGGGCACCGTTCTATAATATTTGACAAGACAGACTCCAGATAAGACATCTGGGCCCACCCTAGTCTCTGGGAGGAATTTCTGTTTGTATCTATTTCTCCAAATCATACTGTACAACACAGCAAACAGTGATTTGGGACAATTCTGGGATTTGATTTCCCTCTAGTGTTGAGACAGTGACAACACACCAAAAATGAAATAATCACATCTCTGAATTGAGAGCACCATCTAGTATAGAAATACCTGAATTAACCATAGGCTCATAGAAAAAAAATAGCCTGCTCAGACGTTCTGGAAAACTTGGTACAATGCCAGATTAGGAAAATTGGAACAAATATCTGAATGTTCTGGTCCATAGAGCATTGCATATCAAGTATCAAGATCTCTGAGAAAGCTAGGATACACTTAAAGTCAAAATTGGTATTATAAATTCAACAGGTATTAATCAGGTCAGAATGGGGGGGGCAAGCAAGCAAGCTAATAATCAAATAATCAATCATCCCTCTAAAATAAGATTTCCTCTCCTATTTAGGCATGTGTGTGTCCTTTAATGAATGTCTACAATCAAATGGATATTAACTGTCAGATTAATCTTAGGAAGCAACATCAGTGGTGTACTCATTTTAATTGCAATAATAAAACATCATGACCAAGGAAACTTTTAGAAGTGAAGGTGTATTTGTCTTATGGTTCCAAAGAGATCAAAGTCTGTCCAAATAGGAAAGTGTGGCAGAAGGCAGCAGGCATATTGGAGAGAGCAGAAGCTATGGGCCCACATCTTAAATAACAGACAGCAAATAGAGAGAAAACTTGGAATGGCATGTGGTTTATAAAATCCCCTGTACCATCATTCCTCCAGCAAGCATATCTCATAAACCTATCCTATCAGTGTCACCCACTGGGGACCAACTATTAAAACATCTGAGCCTGTAGGTTCATTCATTTCAATCCACCATGGGGTGGTAAAGTCCATCTTTTCTGTGTACTACACTGTACAATCTACTGTCTCCTATTAGAAAGTTTCAGCCTGAAAACTACTCCCCGTTTGAAGCAGGTTCCAGTCATGATTACTTTTGTTTTCTTTTTAAAGACTATTTATTTATTTATTTATTTATTTATTTATTTATTTATTTATTTATTTCATTTATTTATTTATTTATTTATTTAATGTGAATTGGTGTTTTTCCTGCATGTACATCTGTGGGAGGGTGTTTGACCTCCTGGAGCTGGAACTATAGAGAGTTGTGACCCACTATGAGGTGCTAGGAACTGAATCCAGGTACTCTGGGAAAATATCCAGTGCTCTTAACCTCTGAGTAATCTCTCCAGACCCTATTTTGGTCTTCTTTAAAAGACAGTCAAGTGACCAAGAGACAGGAGTACTTATTAGCATGTGAATACTATTATGCTAATACTTGTGTACAGTGTATAGTCAAATATAACAGAATAAAAGGCTGAATTTAAAAATAAGGAAGGAAGGAAGGAAGGAAGGAAGAAAGAAAGAAAGAAAGAAAGAAAGAAAGAAAGAAAGAAAGAAAGAAAGAAAGAAAGAAGGAAAGAAAGAAAGAAAGTGTAATCTGCTTATTTTAGCACAAGATTGTCCATATAATTCAAACAGATAACATCAGTAGCAAGGGAGTACAGCATGCACAAGTAAGCCACTAAACTGTGATAGACTACATAGGCATCCTTTAGGCAGCTCGTGGAATCTCTGTTCCTTATGACTGTTGGTAATGGGATGTGGAAGGAAAACTCTATAAGCACGGGATAATATGAGCCAACTGTGCCAAGGAAGAATGCAATCTTTCCTGAGAAATTTAAGTGTTACCTTTTTTCCATGTTTTTATAGCTCACAGTTTATTCAAGTTACTTACAGAATTTTAAATGCATGAGAAAGCTGTTAAGACAGATTGTCACCTTCTAATCTGTCATAATTCTTAAGATTTATAAAATTTCAGTATATCCATAGGACAGTTTGTACTGCCCGATGTTTACTACAGTTAAAGCAACAGGGAAAGTAGTCAAGTTCTACTGTTTGTCTCCTCCATACTCCATTTGATGACTAAATTTTGAGTTAGATCTATTCCATAGATGTCTACAGTGTACTGTGTAATAGAATATTCTTCCCTAAAATATTAATACCAAATGTGAAATAGTAACCTCATGTTTCTCAGGTTCAACATCTGGTTTGCTCATATGGTTATTGCGCTTCTGCAGACATTACTGGATTCAGTGTAGTAGGGCATATTAAGGATGTGTACCTAAAAGATAGATCTTCCTTAATTGTAGGACACTGGTAAGCAGTCTTCTAGGAGACCATTAATTGACTCCTTCTATACCCCCAATTAGGCAGTGGGCCCTGACCCCTACCCTAATAACAGGTATAGACAGGAATGCACTACTTTTATCCAAGAATATCACAGAATGGAAATCCCCTCAACCTGTCCTCTTAATGAAAGGGAAAGCATGACAACTAATGAGTCTTTGGATTATTCCACAAGATTATTGAGAGTACATTAGTCTATTGATCTTTCTTCTGGGGACCTGACATGTGGAAAATCAAGTAAGTTTTCTTCCTTGGGCACCTTACTTGGGTCCATATTTTCTCTTCCATTCTTATTTGCTCCCCCTTTAGTCATAGTTTATGATATTCTGTCCTGACCACATATTCTTTTTTTCAGTTTGGCAGGTTGCTATATCATAAACATTTGGTCCCACATCCAGGATAAAAGGGAAGTAAAGTGAATAATACTCTATTGAGAGGAAGTTTTCAAAGTTTATTTTTCATCCTGGTCATAGAAAAAGAGTTTGCCAGGTCGTGGATCTATGCAGCCTGTCTCCTGCCCAGGATAGGCCAATCTGTAATGCAATGATTCTCTGACTCTGGCAGATATCATATAAACAATGCCGAAGTCCGAAGTCCTGATGGTTATAGTATTAGTCATTTATCAGCTCCATTTCCCTTCAGAGAAATATAAGCCTGTGTCTGATAATCTTACCATCCAGATAGGGACATTCTTCTTAGAAGTTTGGACAACATCTAGCAATTGCGTCTCATATATCTCCATTCAATTTCTTAATATTATTCCTATGCTGTTCCTTCAATAATGTTACAGTAAGTGTAGAATAAGAAAAAAATCAAGGCTCACAGAGTAGGGAATTTCCATCCTTTCTTCCCATCAATCTCAAGCTGTTCTTCATGCTCCCTCAAGCATAAACCCTAGTCTATTGTATCCACTTCTAGTCTTTCAGGTGTGAATGGTTTCTAGTTTGGTATTCTGGACCTCTCTACCCAAGCCAGTTACAGGGCTTAGCAGAGGTAGAGAGACACTCATCTCTTTTACTTTATAACCCCGTACCCAGTGTCTTTAGCCTGTGTCTCCAGCCACACAATTGAATGGAGAATAGCCACACCCATCCTAGCAGAGCAAGATGAGGTCCTTATTTCACAATGTGAGTCAAGCTTTCTAAAATAAAATAAAACAAAGCAAAGCAAAACAATGCAAAACAAGTTATGATTTTAAGATGTCTCAATACTCATTTAATGAGCCAGTCACTTTTAACAGCTTGGTGCCTATATGGAGTTTAGAAGACCAACTTAGGTTTTCCTCTGTGGAAGCTTCCTTGACTTTAATCTGCCTCCTCCCATTGCCCCCCCCTTACCTGTGTCTTCTGATTGGCTTAACAATTATTGCCAAAATATGGCCTTAGTCTAAAGGACCTAGTCCTTCTGAGAAAGTTAAGGTCAAGTAGGTGTGAGGGCCTCACTTCATCAGGTAATTAGCAGCATCCCTGCAATTCACAATATTGGCCTCCATCTCTGAGCTCACCATCTACTAGGTGACTTATTCTGCACAACAGTGAGGTGACAAGCAGGGAGTATAGCAGATATCAATGTTGAACCCCTTTGTCATGGCTTGTTTTCAAAGGTGCTGGCCAGTGTCAACACTGGGAGCCTCACATCTGCAACATAGGGGTTGGTGGGCCCTCTCCAGCATCTAGAGCCCTGCCTGTTGGCAGTCCTGCTCCAACAACTGATGCTGCTTCCCAGATGAAGACATGAACGTGAAAGCAATGTAAGAAGAATCTGAGATGGATGATGACATGGGATTTGGTATTTTTTGACTGAATTTCTTTTGTTAAAAAACCCAATAAAGTAGTTGAACCTGTTTGAGAGAGAGAGAGAGAGAGAGAGAGAGAGAGAGAGAGAGAGAGAGATGCATGCCTAGTCCAATATTTATTGAAGTTAGTTTTATTGATAATTTACAAAGAGAAATGTGTCTAATAGCACACTAAAACATATAATATGACTCAGAAGGAGCTCACTTAATGGTTAGAAAAAAATTATTTTATCCTACGCGAAATAGCTTCATTTATTCAGGAAATCCTCAAAATTTTAAGAATGACAGAATGGGAGAAAAAAATGCTAGCTATACAACTAAGAGAAGACTAATCTCTAGACTATTTAAAGAACCTAGGATATTATGTATCAAGAGAACACACAATTCGAAAACAAAATGGGATATAGAACTGAACCAAGGGTTCTCACAAAACAGAAGTGACTAATAAATACTTTAGTAAATGTTCAACATCATTAGCCATGAGGGAAATGAAATTTAAAACTACTTTGAGATTCCATCTCATACCAGTCAGAAAAGCTATTATCCAGAAAACAAATGACAGCAAAAGCTGCCAGATAGTGGGGAAAATAGAGCCTTGTTCACGAGAAGTATATGTTAAAACAACCAACATGGAAATCAGCATGGAGGTTTCTTTAAAAAGCTAAAGTAGATTACTATATAACCCAGCTATGTTACTCCAGGGCAGATATCCAACATTTTTACATCTTACCTGCATGTCCATGTTCTATGCTTCTGTATTTACAAAATTCAGGAAATTGAACCAACCTAGTCATCTATTTATGAACGGATAACTAAAGCTTGGTGGAAACCGTAAGCAGACATTATTCTATACTAAAGACAAATAAAATTATGAGATATATAAGAATATGAGTGTCATTTAAACAATATTATTCTGAATAAGATAATCTAGTCCCAGTATGATTAACAACATGTATTCTTTTGGGTATATGGTTTCTAACTTCTACCTTGGAGATTGAAAGATGGAGGAAAGTTGAGGCTAGGGGTTACGTTAAAGCCAAACTAATTCAGAATGAAAAATCCATCAGGAAACCTTAAAACAAGATAGTTACATATAAAACAACTTACTAAACCCCATGTGTCTACTTGTCTAACATTATATGATGCATAACTTTCATTTTTCCCTTTTACAAATTAGTATTCTTGTGCATTCTATTGCAAGAAAAAGTTTTGTGTCCATCATCTAAAATTGGTCTTATTTTCTTCATTTGCATCATTATGCCCAAAATATATTTAGAGAGATGGAAGGCAATGATTTTTTATATATCTTGGTTTGATAACTTTATTTTTTAAATAATTTGCAAATAGGTAAAATCATCACACACCATAACTAAGAAGACCAGAAAGTGAGCAAATCAATCAATTTATAAATAATTAGTATAGAAATTTCTTTCAAAAAAGAAAATGAGGTTTCATGTAGAAATGTGTATATTAAACTGAAGGTGGTGGCACACAACTTTAACCAGCACTTTGGAGAGAGAGAGTCAGGCAGAGCTCTCTGAATACAAGGCCAGCCAGGTATGTAGTACACCCAGGGCTACAGAGAAAAAAGCTGTTTTGAAAAACGAAAAACAAATTTACACTTTGGTTATTAAATGCATTTGGTGCATTTATCCACCACAAAATACAATCCAAGTCCTAATAAGAACTAGAAAAATAATTAGTTGTATATTCTAATTCACAACCATTGCCCATTATTTGGATATAGTTTTAACTTCGTTTTTTTTATTTAGAGATGAGTAACATTTAAGATTTTATATATACCAAATTTTAATTGTCCATTCATCTGTTGGTGAATATCTATATTAATACCAATTCTTTGCTATAATGAATAAAGATTCAATAAAAATGTGATGCAGATATCTTTGTAGTAGACTGTGGAGAGATGTCTCTTAGTATATGCTTAGATTTGAAATAGCTGGATTGCATGGTAGATGTGAGTTTTAGTAATGTATTTAGCAATCAATGAATTGAATAATATTGAATGATAATATTAATTTTCACTACAACAATAATGGTTCTGTTCTTTTCAAATTCTCTCCAATATTTATTGGTACAAATGTTGATTATTGCCAATCTAACTGGTGTCCAGTAATAGCTCAAATTAGTTTTGAATTTCATTTCCATAATGGCTATTGGTATTGTAGACTTAAAAGAAACTGGTCATAATTTTTGTTTCTTTTCAAACCATCCATTTAATTCATTTGATTATTTTTAATCAGCACACTTGTATCTTTCATATTTAATTTCTGCAATTCTGTTACTTTTGAGTATTAGCACCTTGTCTGAAGTGTAGCTGGTAAAAGTTTTTGTCCATTCTGTTGGCTGTTTTTGTTAACTCTGCTGATTGTTTCCTTTGCTATACACAAAACTTTTCAAGGCACTCACATGTATAGATACTTGGTCTCCGTATTGTGAGGTTCTTTCAAAAAGCAGTTTGGCCATGGAAGCTGCAGTATATCATGGGGTATCACACAGATCACCTATTGCCCAAACAGCTTCACTTTTGATGTTAATTGCAATGAGTCATTGTTCTGGTCTGAGGCCTCTGGCTTCTGTTATACCATTGCAGTTGGGGTGTGTGCTGTTCAATTCACAGAGAATCAATAAAAAGTTAAAAGAAGAGAATGATCTTGCCTGCCGGAATATTTCAGAAAGAACCTCTGTTTTCTGCCGAAAGTTTCAGTGTTTCTGGTTTAAATTCAGGTCATACATTTGACTTCAGTTTTATACAGAGAGAAGGACATAGATATAATTACATACTTTTGGAGGTAGAAATCCAGTTGTACCAGAATTATTTGCTCATAGGGCTTAAAAATTAAATAAATAAAATACAATACATTTCCACCTTTCTACCTTTGGTCATAATGTATAATCTTCATAATGTACCCCTAAATTATTGGCCAAAAATTACATCTTTTTTTCTTTTTTTAAAAAATATTTATGTATTTATTTATTATATGTGAGTACACTGTAGCTGACTACAGACACACCAGAAGAGGGCATCAGATCTCATTACAGATGTTTGTGAGCCACTATGTGGTTGCTGGGATTTGAACTCAGAGAGCGCAGTCAGTGCTCTTAACTGCTGAGCCATCTCTCTAGCCCCTACATCTATTTTTATCAAATAAATTAGTTTAACATTTTCATTTTTCTTTTCTTTCTTTCTGTCTTTAGTTTTCATTTTAGGGGGTGGTATCAAGATAATACTACTTTAATTGACCAATTTTTCTGAGAACAGATTTCTTGTGAGCAAGAACGTGGTAGGTAGCAGGAGCACATACAACTATACTCTATCCTATGTTGGTTATAAGACTGGAAAACAAATGAAACAAAGAAGAATGCAAAAATCTAACCAACAATACCTAGAGAATAACTAATTGCAAGATTCAGTCTAGTGTTCAACTAAAGTCTTTGTTCTGGTTCACATTTCCTTATCTTCTTTATTGTCTATTCTTGCATTTCACTTCTCCCACAAAATAATTTGTTTCCCACTCTTATTTTTGGAGGAATGGGGTAATCTATACAAGTTTTTCATTCCTTTACTCAATTATTCTGTTGTCCCATTTAAGGAGCAGTTTTCTCAGCAGTCAACAGTCACACATAAAAATGGATCTCATACAAAGCAGGTGTACTGAAAGTGTAATGGCAGTTATTTTGAATTGACCAATCTGTAGAATACTCAGGGAAATCCTGACCTAATTGAGTGAATGCCATAAGGACTGGGACTGGCTCTTTCTCGGGTATAGTAGCCTCCTGCTTTGAAGACATAAGCTGTATCTTATGAAACAGCCTTCATAAAGGCAAAATGGTAAGGTGTTGAAAATAATGGCCAGATTCGTGAAGGGCAGAAGATGGAAACTTCAGTTTTTTAAGAGAAAGGATTCTTCCATCAGCACACAAATCGGAATAACAAAACACAAATGAAAGAAAACAAACAAACAAAAAACACTCAAGAAGTTCTGAGGAGGAATTGAACCCAGAAGAATCATAATTACAGGGTTGTGAAATTTCAGACAGAGGCTCCACTTGAGCCATGTTTGGTTGTCTAGCTTACAGGCTCAGAAGAAGGCAGTATATGCTTTTATTCATCTTTCAAATTTCTGGTAATAATTTTCAACAAGTAGCTATCAGGTACAAGTCAATTGGATTGACATTTAATAATCTAAAATGCTTAAATATGCATTGTTTTATTCTTGGAAAGGTCTAAAATATTCTCTTTCATAACTTATAAATATATAAATATAATTTATAAATAAACGCATGACCCACATATAATATATATGACATAACAATGTGTTGTTAAAATTATTTCAGTAATATCTAATATTACCAGTATTCAAATGATAACTGATCACTACATGAAACTTTTGGACAGTTTAAAACTTACTTTAAGAGCTTTGGCTATCATTATGTTATCTGGAATTGAATATAAAGATGTCAAAATCATTTTTGTTTTTTTATTCGATATGTTCTTTATCTACATTTCAAGTGAGTTTCCCTTTCCTGTGTCCCCCCTCCCCGAAAGTCCCATAAGCCCTCTTCCCTCCCCCTGTTCCCCAATCCACCACTTTCCACTTCCCTGTCCTGGTATTCCCTAACAATGTTCCACTGAGCTTTTCCAGGACCAGGGCCAATCCTTCCTTCTTCTTGGGCATCATTTGATATGTGCATTGTGTCTTGGGTATTCCAAGCTTCTAGGCTAATATCCATTTATCAGTGAGCGCATACCATGAGTGTTCTTTTGAGACTGGGTTACCTCACTTAGGATATTTTCCAGTTCCATCCATTTGTCTTAGAATTTCATGAATTCGTTGCTTCTAATGGCTGAATAGTACTCCATTGTGTATATATACCACATTTTCTGTATCCATTGAGGGATATCTGGGTTCTTTCCAGCTTCTGGCTATTGTAAATAGGGCTGCTATGAACATAGTGGAGCATGCATCCTTATTACATGCTGGGGAATCCTCTGGGTATATGCCCAGGAGTGTTGAAGTTTTAGAAGTCTCCAAGGTACCTGGATTCTGATTAAAATGATTATTGGGACCTTTCAGACCTGATCTAGGCTATTAGACACATTTTATCTGCCAGGATTCATAGAAAAGAGGTGTCTATCCCTATAGTTATCTGCTCTGTGAACTTTGAAGAGACCTGCCAAGGAGGATTCTGTTTCTTGTTCTACCCCAGCTCCCCATATGAATTATTATCCTTTGCTTAGCATCTGCCTCGTTTCCTTTATACTAAAGACCTTGCCTGGGAAAATTTAAGGTATTTTATTTCTCTCACTCAATACATAGAACTTTTGACACTTCATTCCTGTCCCCTGCTTGACTGGTTGCAAATACTCTTGGATTTTTTAACTCATTTAACTGCTATGCCACATAGGATCTCAAATTTCTCTTCTACACCTGTATTCTTAGCTACTTCGCTCCACTTTTATTTTCGAAATGAGTGGTATTGTTCACCTAATTTTAAGGTGAAGAATGTAATGGATATAACATGGCAGGAAAAGCATTTTATAATCTTATAAAGTGTCAAGTCAAGTCAAAAGCACAAACCAAAAGAAGTGTGGAGAGCAATTTTCATTTTATAATTGAAGCTTTCTTTTTTTTTAAATTTGGTTAAATTTTTATTTCATAGCAGGTAAATCAAATAACAAAAAGAATTTACATAAACCTCTTAATTATTATTCTGTAATAACATACCCATTTTTCTTTTTTTGTAAATAAAGAATATATCAAATAAAAAAAGAAGCTTTCTTTACATAGGTAGTTTCTGCTTCTGTTACAGATCAATTCTTCTATAGTTCGTCAATGAGAGCCAGCTGTTAACAATTTGCATGCTGTATAAAAGAAGTCTTAGAAAAATGGAAGAATTTATTTGACTGAAAATGATGGGACTTGGGTAATGGATGTAATGAGAGGTCAAAATGGATGTAATGAGAGGTCAAGAGAAAGATATCATTACTCTGGTTTAGAAAATACATTCCAATAAACAATAGTTCGCAATTTTCTAAATATCACAAAAGACTTAAATTGATACATTAAGACATTATCAAATTTTAACATATGCAATCTCATTTTTTTTTGGTAACCAAATCGCCAGAGTTAATCTTATGACTACTGAAGATAAATCATCAGGAAGAAAATATGGCACATTATTTTGAAGGGAATGCAATGAGTAAAAAGTTTTCCCTTGATTAACTATGAACATAAGAATGCAATGGGAGTTATAACTGCTGAAAGAAGAATTGGCCAATGATCACATATCAAAATAATATGTGTATATTTTAAATAAAGTGAAAAAATAGCTGTTGAGACAAACAGATGAAGTCAGATTAATAAAAATTGAGTCTCTAGCCAGTAGATCTATAATGAATTAATGATTAACTTAATGATATAATTCTTAAACAGGATGGTAAGTACCTATTTTTTTATAATTTTATGTATGTCAGCTAAAATATTTATTCTACCCTTGACATTTATAAATTATATTTTATTTACCGACCAAATAAACTATTGTTATGTTGTGCATTGTGCTTCTCCATATATGTAGAAAAGCCGATAAGGATAATCATATTTCAATTGGTAGCATATAAAGTTGTTCAAGGGTGACTTGTGAGTTTTATGCTTTTCACAAACTGTTAAAATGTTGACACCAGTAATCTCTTCTATTGAAACAGGAAGGCACTATATTTTTAGCATAAGGAAATAGGTACAATCAAAATCACTAACAAAAATCCAAATGCAATTCTCAGATCTCCTCAGATAACTCATGAGAAAAGTAATAAAATGAATAAACAATTGAAAATGACAGAAATAAAAACCAAATCTTAGATATGTAAATCTTTACTTATCACTGAAACAGAAAAATATTAAAAGTTCTATTTTTATTTGCTTTTTAGACATTTGATAGATTTACCAAAATAGGAAAATTTAAATCTATTGAATGTTAGCAATATTTCCAGTAACAAAGATGACTATGTATCATTCTCAATTATTTTCTCAGTTCTAATTTTTCCCATGGAGACTTAGGAAAAGCTTGGATTTTTTTCTTGTAGCTGCCTGACTTTGAAATCACTATTGGAACATAAATATACTAATTTGTTTGTATTTTGTTTGTTTTTTTTGGGGGGGTGGTATAGTCAGCACTATGCATTCTGTTTATACCGTTACAAAGTAAGGGAGTGTAATTATGTCTCTGGCATAGCATAATTGTATATTTTATTCTTCAAAATACATTTGCAGGTAAGAAAAGTAAGAAATGGAAAGAGAAAGATCAGAGATAAAACCAGATAGAAAATATTTCTAAAGAGTGCGTGAAAAGGTTCAAAGAGCCAGATGAACAAGGAGTCCGATGTGAGAATGTATCTCCTAGAAATGACAGGAAAGCTACTTGTGTGATGCTTCAACAATATGGCTGCCTTACCAAGTCCTGAAATTTGAAAATACCAATTAATATATTAATATAGAAGGGATACATTTCTCAGTGTCTCCCTGGGACAAAAACTGTAGATAATTAATGACTGGTGAGAGAGAATTAGTCTCCTCCGTGGATGAACCATTTAGCTAGTTAGCCAAGACAAAGTTGTCAGCTCTGTAATGGTATACAACACAAAACAGAGACAACAAGAAACAGACACATGTACTCATACACACACACACACACACACACACACACACACACACACACACACAAAGTGATATGTAAAAATCATCAAATAAGAAGAGATCTGCAGTTTGAGTGAGAATAGGGGTAAAGATGAAGGAATATTGGAGGGGGGACATGAAAGAGATTGGAAGAAGGAAGGGGAAGAGCACGTGATGAAATTACATTTTAATTAAAACAAAGATAAAGGATATTATAAAATACTGTTATCAGGTATAAATATTGTGCATACAAAATATGACTACCATAAAACTATTCAAACTATTTAATACAAACAATATTAAAATTCTGTTTTGTGATTGAAACCTGAATCTTAGGAAGGTCTGTATTTATAATACTATCTGCATATTCAATGAGGCAAACACTTTCTGTCAGGGAATGGTAAGTTTTAGAAGATAGAATATGGTATGAAACAGATGATATCAGGACATTAAAGCAATTTGTCTTTTTTTTTTTATTTTATTTAGTCATTTTTTACAGTCCAGATTTTATCCCTCTCAGCCCACTCTCTGTTCCACATTCCATACCTGCTCCCTACTTCCTGGGGCCTCCAGTCTCGTGAGAGTTAGGTGCATCTTCTCTGACTGAGTCCAGACCTGACAGCCCTCTGCTGTATATGTGTTGGAGACATCATATCAGCTGGTGTATGCTGCCTGGTTGGTGGTCCAGTGTCTGAGAGATCGCAGGAGTCCAGGTTAGTTGAGACTGCTGGTCCTCCTACAGGGTCACCCTCCTCCTCAGCTTCTTCCAGCTTTTCCCTAATTTATCCACAGTGGTCAGCTGCTTCTGTCCATTGCTTGGGTGCAAATATCTGCATCTGACTCTTTCAGCTGCTTTCAGAGGGCAGTCATGATAGATCCTTTTTCGTGAGTACCCCATAGCCTCCATAGCAGGGTCAGGCCTAGGGGCCTCCCCTTCAAATCTAAATTGTTCTGTGATAAAAGACAAATTATGGCACTTAAATTTTCAAAATGTTGGAGAGGACTATAAAAAACTTTAGAAGGTGTTGTCTGATTTGTTTGCCCTTTTAATCTGTCACTAAATCCTTGGAAAAATTGGATGTGGATTTATATTTGATAAAGTCTGTGCCTGTTTAGCTTTTGATAATGAATGGGCTCTTATTTTTAATGGTTGCTGTTTAAGTGAAGGCAGCAAAATCGATGTTCTGTTTGTAGCCTAAATTAGATGACTAGAAGATAAAAATAAACACTAGAAATCCTATAGCAGCAGGGTAATTTAGAGAAATTTGACGCGATAATAAGCAGAGTAGTGTACAACAGGAAAACAAAGAATATTGGATTATACAGCATTCTTTGGTATTGTTTTAGTGAGCATTAGGCATTTAGTCAATATGTATCCCAAGTCCTTGGACAGCATGGCTATAAAACTACAATCATTATTATTCTGATATTTACATGACAAAAAAATTAACTGATCAAAGTAGAGTAGAAATGACTACAAGGGTGAGAGAGAAAGTGAAAACATGGTAAATAAACAAAATGAAATTCTATTAAGCATTTGAAATGAAAAGTTTATTAAATTGTATTAGAAGCATGAAACAGAGTGAGGTAATATCTCAGTCCCAGAAAGGCAGACACAATATTCTCTTTCTCATATGCAGGTTCCAGCTTGGGTTCTATGAATCTGTATTTAAATTGGGCAGCACAAAAAAGGAGAGGTAGGAGGCAATCCGAAGGTCCTGAACATAGTGAACACGGGAAGTAGGAGGGCAGTGAATCATTAGATGTGAAGATTTTAAACAGGAAATGGTAGAAATATGGGCAAAGGAGATGGGTTAACAAAACCTAAGGATATCTGGAAAAACATATGCAAATTTCTTTATAAAATAAGAATATGATTAAATTATTTAAAAGAGCTTGAAACACAGGTTTCTTGCCTTCCATGGGTGAAAAAAAAATGCTATTCCCAGCAGCAATGTGCTTTTAAATAAATCCTCAAGCTACAGGAGCCCTATGTATCCCTGAGAGTTGTTATCTAAGGAGTCCCTGATCCCCAAGAGAATCCAAGTTCTTGTCATTGTTTGGATTGATGTGTATGTGCAGGTTTTCTAAACAAACAACATTGATATATTAAATATATATTTAAAGAGAAGTCATTAGATTTTTTTTATGTATTTAGTCAAAGTGGTTCAATAATGACTGCCTCACCTCATAGACGCTAAGAACCTGGTAGCTTCTCAGTTTGTGAGGCTGCATACCTCAGCAGCACCAGTCTGGTGCTGAAAGCCTGCAAAATGCCTGGGGATTTGGTGTTTCTCAGACCATGTTGGAACCCTGGAGAGTCTGGTTCTAATATAAGGGGATGAATCATCAAAAGCAGCAATGGGACTAATGAACTTGCTAGTCAGCCGGAAGGTGAAGTGGTCAAGAGCAGACCTCTTCTTTGTCCATTGGATGCTCTCAGAATGTGCAATCCACATCGAGGGCACATCTTTTCATGTCAAGACAATATTCCACAGACATGTCTATAAGCTAGTCGAATCAAGACAATCCCTTACTAAGCCTACCTCCTCAATTCTAAATTGTGTCAAGTTCATAAGTAAAACTCATCACAATATTTGCATACCAGAGCTAGATAATGGATACACTATCACCAGTTTTATTGCTAGACACCGAAAATTAAAGTTGGAATACATTTGAAACTTCCTATTTTGAAGCATTCTTCGTACTAGAAGAGGCCGTATAGACAGAAAACACAATAGTCTCACTAAGATGTAGACAATAGTTGTCAACTTGACATAGCCCAGAGTTATCTTAGGAAAACTCAATTGAAGAAGTACCTTAATAGAATTGGCCTGTGGCCCTGTTTGTGAGATTGCCTTGAAAGGGAGTTGATGCCTATTGTGAGAAGCTCCATCCCAGTGAAGTTGGCGTGATTTGTGGGTATGCCTCAGCTGCATCAGAAAGATATCAACCCATACCATTGTCAAGGATGAAAGAAATAACCCTTCATTGTCCTGACATGAATTTTAGGCTTAGATGGAGAGTAGAAGGTATGTATTGCTAAATTATCATGTTAAGTAAGGCCTTCCTGGAGGAGACAATGGGATTGAGGCACCAAGTATAGCGAAACTATCATGCTACATACTTCCTGGAGAAGAGAATGGAATTGAGGCAGCAAGGACAGGCAGAGTGACTTGCAGTCGTCAATCCCATTGAACTCCAAACCCTGCAAAACACACCAGAGACATACCTGCAAGATATGCTAGTGGCATAGTGTCACAAGGATTATAGGATTGACCAAATTTTTGAAAACTTGAATGTGATGTACACCCTATGAGATGGAGCCCATATCTGCTAAAGTGGCCAAGAACTTGAAGCTAGATACATCACAGAGTTAGGAGAAATTCATATACTGTTATATAGGAATAAAATCACTCCTAACATCATTATACTGTATCCACAGATCAGATCGATGTCTTTTGCAGCCAAAATCAGAAAAGCTTCTTGCAAGGAAATGACACAATGACTATATATATCTATATCTACATATATCTATATCTATGTCATCTATATCTATCTATATCTATAATCTATCTATCTATCTATCTATCTATCATCTATCTAATTTCAGTTGATCTATGTGGCAGAGGAGGCAGAAATAGTGTGAGTCAGAGATGATGGAGGTCTCCATAGGAAACTGTGCTCCAGAAACATATGATACTGCATATTAACTCATGGAGATTGTGGCACAATTCAAAGGACCTGGACAGGTTTAAGGCAGGTGAAGTTTCAGCACAGAGAATAGCAAGTGGGCACAGGGTCCAAACCCTCACCAAGAAGCTATCTACAATTGATACTTGTTTAAAAAAGCACAAATCAGTTTATTCCAGTAGAGCTATGAGAGGAATATCAACCCAACTGTATTTCAGGGCAGGCCTCATGCTTAGTATTAGGGGACCAATGCAGAATGAATTCTTTGGTGCTTTGTGGGAACTTGGTTTCAGTTTACTGTGGTTTTTTTTTTTCTTGTGGATCTTCTGTGTATTTTGAGTTTTTGAGTTTTTTTTGGTTTGTTTTTCGATTATTGTTTTTATTTATTGTTTTCCTTTTCTTTTTTGAAAAAGAGCTAGAGAAAAAGAAAATGAGTTGGCTGAATATAAAGGTAGGAAATATATGGGAAAAACTGGGAGAAGGTGAAAATATGAACAAAATATATTGAATGAAAAAAAAAACTTTTTCAGCTAAAAACAAAACAAAACAAAATTGTGTAACTTCCTTTTCTGTCTGAAGAAATTTGGAGTTACCCTAAACTTCCTTCATCCAACATAAGATCCCTGGGGAAATTCCAAATTTTTGGACTCATTTTTTGCTTTTAGCCAAGATAAGGTGCACTATGGTGTCTTTAGAATATCGTCATTATTGCCAAAATGGTTATTAAAGTACTTTGGCAAGAACGGTGGAAAGATTATCTTTATGATCAGTGAAAATTTGGAGAGAAAAATAAAAGGAACACTTGAGAATTGCTGCTTTTGTCTGCAGAAGGTGAATTTGAGTTCTTTAGCTTAGAAGCAGAGAACCAATTATTCAAATAAACAGTTTTTGTATGTATGTATGAATGCATGCATGCATGTATGTATACATGTATGTATGTATGTATGTATGCATATTTTGATGTAATAAGTATATATGTATTTTAACTCATAGTCTTTTGAAATGGTAATTTAAATCTAAGAACAAAATATTATCATAGGAAGAATTTGACTCTTTCTCTTATCTGACAGGATTCTGCCTATAAGATTTTAGCATCAATGAACACATTGTCCCCAGGAAACCAAGAAGTCAAGGATGATTTATAATGTGCAGCATTTGGTTCTGCCTTCGGAGCCAATTTTCAGTGTATTATATACATTTTGCAAATAAACTGACAGCAATATATGTATAGTCACATGAAATTATTTTCACTTGTTTGCATTATGGAAAATCCATACGCAACTCAATACTCAAGAATAATGTGATTAATTATGCATCTAATTATAAAAGTGAATCTTCATGCACGTGGTGGACAGCATAACAATCAGGTAATTTCTGACCAATTTGCTGTGTTCTGGAGGGACTCTAAAGCCTAATACTACCCAAACAAAAGCCTCAACTAGATAAATAAAAAGCAAATGTTAAGAAATATTTTAAATTTTGGTTATGGAAAGTGGTAAGCAAAGTCGAAAACCCAAACTTTACAAAGAAGAAAATAATTGGAAATATATACTATGTAGAAGATTTTACAATAATTTTTAGGTAAAGCACCACAGTAAACTGTAAACCATCACAGTAAATTATTTTTAAGAACTGACAGAAGAGTAACTGGCAATGAAGTAAATTAATAAACATCCATGCAAACACAGCATGTTACAGATGATTTAGGAACTTAAGCCCCAGACATACCTGTTGTGTCAAATAACTTTCCTATGATGTCACACGGTTTTTCTGTAATGTCACAACGCTTCTTGTGTCTCCTAGACCAGACTCTATTCTTGAAATTTAAGACCACTGAGTTTCAGGTTGAAGTGTTTTCTCTTCTTTTTAAACTATGTTGTAGTTTTTCTCCAAGTATATTTATTTTACTTCATTTTCCAGAAAGGTTGTATATAAAGATTTCCTTATCTAATCCTCTTTGAAGGTCAATTTTAAGTTCAGCCGCTTTTGCTCATGCAAAATCCATTACGTTTTATCTCGAAGAAATGAGCTGGTTTGTTCTTCCTGTGCAGAAAAATCAACTTATAACCAATATCAGAATTATAAAGATATTACAAACCACATCAAAATATGCTTAGCAAATTATAAATCATTAAACTTGTTTCCACTCCATATATTTTTATTATAATAATTATAATTGAAGGCATTTCAGGACCATGAATCATTCTTAATTTTTTCTTTAGAAATAAGTCTACATTTGTTCAGTTTGAAGAGTGACATTATATATATATATATATATATATATATATATATATATATATATATAATCCATTATATATATATAATGGATTTCCATTTAATATGTATATGTGCCTTTTAGTACCTAATGAAAATGTGTTTTTTATATAAAGCATATTGCACTTGTTTGAAGATACATGTATTAAATGTCAATGTCTGACAGTTTTAATTATTAGAGAGACATTGCCTATAGTACAGAGCTGTTTGCTTAAAGATGGTAGTCATGGCACAATTATTAATGCATGAGCATGCCTCCACAACTATACTAGGTTTGTAACTTCTTCAGTTATTTGCATTCTAGAAGATATATATGAATGAGAAACACAAATATGTTTAGCACACAAAGAAAACGCAATTAATATTGTGGCATCACACAATCTCTCTCTCTATATATATCTTTCTGTCTCCCTCTCTCTCTCTTGCTCTCCCCCTCTCTCTCTATCTCTCTGTCTCTGACTCTGTCTCTGTCTGTCTCTCTTTCTCTCTCTCTCTCTCTCTCTCTCTCTCTCTGTGTGTGTGTGTGTGTGTGTGTGTGTATGCAACTAAAAGGAAAAAAATTACCTCCTCCTCACCACATCACTTTACAAATTATTTTGAAGCAAATTTTTTCTTCCCTGGAGGATGGAAATATATAGCCCAGGTTGTCTCCACATTGATTTCATGTAGACAGAATAGTCTCTGAAAGATGCACTTTTTTTTTTTTTATAAAAGACAGGAATTGAGTTTATAGTTTTTATTTTTTCTACCATTTGGACTTCACTAAATTTATTGTTTCTAACTCTATTCCTGAAATAGAGACTCCAAGCATTTTCATTTTTTCTTTGGAGTTGACATCAAGATCTAGCCTCCTGCACTCATGTTAAATATTCTAAAGTTAGAAATTTAAAAAAAGAAGAAAACCAGACTTGATAGTCTGATAACCAAAGGGAGCACACTCATAAGTAGCTAATACATCTTAGCAAAAGCAGTTTCTAAATTTCTAAGCATTTATGCCTTCCTCCGTGTGGAGTAAAATTGGTCATTATTGTTTTGTAGACTATCTAGTCTTGCAATGCACTAGTATGTGAAAAGAGGACATCCTTTAGGGTGTAAATTATTAAGCTAAGCAGCCAGGTGCTTAGAATTAAGCTTGGAAGTAGCAGCACTGTTACAAAATATAATAGAACCCTCAATCCAAAGACACCCACATAAATATGTGTTGCAATGATTAATATTTTTTGTAAAATAGTTCCATGATTATCGATTAGTAAGAATGAGTTCTAGGCAATCATATTATTTCAAATTCCTGGATTTAGTGCTCCTGCCAAATATAGACACCAAGTTCTTACAGTAGCAGGCGGCCTGGTCCTATGAGAATTGGCATATGTTTGACTCCTCTTCCACAATGATTTGAGATGTAGGTGCATGGATTGTATGGTAGATGTATTAACTAGGGCTGGACTCCCAGAATCAGTGCTTCTTTGAATTTTGGTCATTTGTGGCAGACAAATTGTAGCTTTATGCAATCAATGGTCCCCATCTCCTGAAAAAAAAAAAAAGAGCGTCTTTGGTGAGAGAGGAGACATGTATTTGTGTTGATAAAGTAAGGATGGGAAAATCATTTAGAATGTAAACAAAGAATATAGAGAATTTAAAAAAATTATTTGACTAAAAAACAAAATGAAGGCTAGATACCCTAGGACAGAGAAGCAGAAGTGGATGGATTGGTAAGTAGGGGAAGGGAATAGGGCGTAGGGTTTTTTGGGGTGGGGACCAGGAAAGGGGACATTGGAAATGTAAATAAAGACTATATCTAATAAAAATTTAAAAATGATATTTTAAGAAGCAACAAAAAATCAATGTGTCAAGATCCTAGTGACAAAAGGAGGCAAAATGATGCAAAACTCCCTTTGGGGAAACATTGTGATTACTGGGCTTCCTTATAGAACGCAGGTGAGTTTTTGCTTAGAGACCTGTGGTTGTTCCTCTCCTAACAGGCTGAACCTGTAAAGGCTAGGTTCAGCAGGGATGAGTATTTCCCAGTAATTACATACAAATAAGGCAAAGTTGCATACAACAACTTTTAAGGAACACAGGCTAGAAACACAGAGGAGCAGCTCATGACCCTTCCCACACCTCCATGAGGAAGCATACACTATCAACAGCCCCAACCAACATGATTTTTGCAAGCAGGCACAGATAAACAACTCCAGATGGATGTTGCTGAAAGACAATCACTACAACATAATGTCTTCCTGTGTACTTCTGGCCGGAAACAAATTCATTATCCTCCTGCTTTAGCCTCTGAAGTATTCAGATTACAGGCACATGCCATTATTTACAGCTTCGAGTTTATTTTGAATGTGATAATTTTCCCTATGATTTCTATATAATATTGTCTGATGGTTGTATCGATTAATAACTTTCTGATTAGGTAAAGTTTGATATTCATGTCTGGGAAGAAATTTGTCCTATGTCTGATGTGATCCCACTAGAGTAGAAAAGATGATGATATATTCCAATAACAAGTCAGATTCCAACAACTAAGAGGTATAGAAATAGTGACTTATGTGAAATGTAATTTGCGTGAGTTCAGTCTGCGTATAATGACTTCTGATTTTTGATGTGTGTGTCTTGTCATTATGTGATTTTATAGGAAAATTTGCTTCTGCATAATATCAATGGAACAAAATTTTACAAAGGAAATGCAAAAAAAACTACATAGGAACAAATACTTAAAGAAAATCTAGGCTGAATGCAATCATTTGGAATTTTCAGGAGTTTAATTTTTTCCTTAGAAAAGTATGAAAATTGTAGATGCGAAAGATTTATAATGACCATGATTAAAATTCTATGGGAAGGTTAGCAACTGACAAAGCAATCCATTTCCATTGAACATAGCATTTCAAGACCGTAATAATTATTGATACTATCATGTGAGAACATTGACACACTTATAATGCCTTTTTAGGATACATTTTATTTTTTTATAGGTTAAACAGTAACACAATTCTATGTCATTGTCAGAAATGTTATACTGTTGTAAATAAATCTTTATTAAATAAGTCTAGGATTATATGAAAATAATTCTAGAGAAGGTAGAAGTGCTCCTGTCTATTGATGCATTCCATAGGGCATTAACATCTAATAAATTTAATTATTAAATCAGTATAAAATAGCTTCTATAAAATGTCATGCACTGTCATGGACATAGGCATTGCATTGATTTTAATTAGGAGATATGGAAAGACATCTATTCATCAGAGATGCCAACAATGACAAACCAAAGTATGGTAATAACCAGGGTCCAGTATGGTAAATAACTATATTTAAAAGGCTTATGTGTGATGCATAGGTGAGTTGCTGCTACATACAGGAGCAGATTCAACACCAAAATACTTTGAGTACAACAAAGTCCCATCTCATCACTGATGTTGATCTTAATGGTAGCTAGGTCATAGAAATATCCAGTTTAGTTACCTCCTACTGCTTATACAACAAACAGCCACAGGTGTCTTACAACTGGGCTATAGATAAAATAGTTAGAATTACATGTGAGGGTCTCCTAATCCATTTTTTTTCTGATTTTATCATTATTTGTACCACCATTGCCATGGGCCTGACTATCACTGCATTACTCTGTTTTGAGATGTCATGGCTACTGTGCCAAGCTCAATACGGCAGCATGTTATATCAGAGGAAAAAGACATCATATAACTTAAGCACGGAAAAAAGTTAGTACTGCTAAAATTTTTCATTTAAATGACACAAGCTTACTAATATGTTTGTGTAAGCTTTGCATTTTAAGGAGGTTACCTAGGAAACATAAATACACTTAACATATAAAGAAACCCATAACAATTAGCATCACAAATGCACATACAAAATTAAACAGACATGCTTTTGAATCTTTTCTACTTTTGAAACAAAAGTTAAAACCTGTGGATTTCTAGGATGAGTGATCTTCATTATTAACAAAAACAAAGGTTTTAAATCATTTACCCATTTAAAATGATTCCAATAACTACAAATATTGTTATTTTCTGAACTTTAGCTCTATCTCATGAATATACAGTCAAAAAGTTCTTATTTAGGCAGTCTAAGTTTTAAATAACAAGGCATCACAAATGTATGCCTCTCATCTAAAGTATAGTGATTGCAAATGTCATAGATGTCAAAAAGAATCATTTGCCATTTTATATGGAAAAACCATATTACCAATTGTAATACTGTACAAATGAGAAGACTTTTTGATCATATTAAGTGTAGTGTATTACATGCCTTTATTCCATCAAATTTTGCATTATTTCTATTAAGACAACTCTTACCTCCAAAGAAATAAATGATACCATATTTAGGTCAAATATGAGTGCCCATGGCCTGGGAACAGAGATACAAGTGGTTCCACACACTATGTTCCTACCTGCTAACAGTTTTTGAGGTTTTATTTTTAAAGTGTGAATAAGAATTCTTGGGAAGAACTTGTTACTGCAAAGATTGATTGGCAGCTGAAGACTTCAATGCTGTGAGAGACTGAAAGATGTTACAAAGTCAACATTATGATTATGTGACATCATAAGACCCTCTAATAACCACTTACTAGTTTCCTTTGTACATGACCTAACATCTTTATGACTATTAGGAAATCGTTTGCAATGCAAAAACTGACTCCTGGTTCCCAATCACTATAGTGCTAAGAAGGTTGTTAGCCATCACTAAGACCTATAGCATATTTTCCTTCACTTTGCTGTAGCCAGGCTATTTAATGCTTCTACCAACATATTTGATGATTTTCTTTGTACTGTTACTATAAGAACTTTATAAAATTGATACTTTACTGCAAAATGATACTTTGGGAAAAAGCTAAGTCTGCTCCTCGTGATAGCCATTCATATTTGCCTCCAAAATAAACCATCTCTCTTATTCCTTTTGAGTCGAGTGCTGCTTCCTTCACTGTGATAAATCAAGGCACTTAAACGCACACTGGAGGAAAGCTCAGGCAGATGCATTATACTTGTTGGTGTTTTGTCAACTTGACATAAGCTCGGGTCATCTGTAAAGAGGAAATCTCACTGAGAAAATGTTTTCATCATAATTGCTCATGGCCACATCTGTGGGCCATTGTCTTCATTAGTAATTGTGGTAAAAGAGCCCAGTCCGTTGCTGGGAGTGTCACTCCTGGGCCTGGATGTATAGGACAGGCTGAACAATCCATTTCTGAAAGTCAGCCAACAGTCCTTTGTCACCTCTGCTTCAGCTCCTGTTTCCCGGTCCATGCTCTGTTTGAGTTCTGCCTCAGGTTCCCTTAATGACAGGCTGAGATCTAGACATGTAGGACAAATGAACCCTTTCCTGCATAATTTTGTTTTGGTTATAATTTTTATTTAAACATCAAAAAGCCATCTAGAGTACTGATTAATCCAAAGTAGGAGGAAGTACATGTTATAGACTTCATATATGACCTTACAGAGTTATTAGCTTGTAATTTGGTATAACTGATGATTTGGTCTATTAATATAATCTGAAGTGAATCAGGTGAGCACAGCAGAAAGCTTAGCAGCCTGGTACAGTGCTTAGTTTGTGTTATGTGCACTACTTCCTCTTTCAAATGAAGCACCTTGCAGCTTATTTCCCCCACCGGATGGTATTGTGTATACCCACCCCTCTCCAAACATTGGATACAGTGACATAAAACACTCTCAGGTCCCCACACTTGCATCGAACTACACTGACTCCCATATCTGAAGTATAAATTTCACTGCTCCTATGAATAATAACATTTAGAAAGTTTGTATTAGTGTATCCTCAGTGTATTAGATGAATTAATTAGTGTATTATTTAATATTAATGAGGTATTGACTATTGTATTCCC
Source organism: Apodemus sylvaticus (assembly GCF_947179515.1). Lineage (NCBI taxonomy): Eukaryota > Metazoa > Chordata > Mammalia > Rodentia > Muridae > Apodemus > Apodemus sylvaticus. The sequence continues at coordinate 96,264,264 of NC_067480.1, forward strand.
ATGTTTATTTCCAGTGTTTTAATGAAAGAGTCAATAAAGCCTGCTGTAGCTTCAGGTGAAAGAACAGTAATGTAATGGGTGCCCTTCAATGAAACTTTGAGAGAATCTTCTATTTACTGTCTTATTGCCCATACATAATTAGCTGTTCGTATTATTAAAATCAGGTGCAATATAGGATGTTCAGGTGTAATGATGGCAGAGAAAATGAGGGAATTGGCAACCAATAACTGACCCCTCTTGAGCCGCATGCCAGGAGAGGGAGTCCATCTCTGACACTGTTAGTGATATTCTGCTATACTTGCAGACAAGAGCCTAGCATGACTCTCATCTGAGAGGCTTTACCCAGCAACTGAGAGAAACAGATGCAGAGACCCACAGCCAAAGATGAGGTGAAGCTTGCAAAATCCTGGGGAATAGTGGGAGGAAGGATTGAAGGAGCCAGAGAGGTCAAGGACACCCCCAAAACCTTACAGAATCAACTAACCTATGCTCATAGGGTCCCACAGAGACTGAACTACCAAACACAGAGTATGCATAGAATGGACCTAGGCCCTCTACACATTCCTATAGTTGGCAGCTGGGTCTTCATGTGGGACTCCTAACAGCAGAGCAGGAGATGTATCTGACTCTGTGGCTTGCATTTTCATTCCTTCCTAACTGGCTGCTCTGTCTAGTCTCAATAGGAGAATATACACCTAGTACTACGGCAACTTCATATTGCACTGGGATTGATTCCCTTGGGAGTCTTCCCCTCTTCTGAGGAGAGAGGAGAAAGAAGATAAGGGGAAGGTGAGATGAGACAGAGGGTCTGGGAGGAGAGGAGGGAGGGGAAGCTTTGCTAGCGATATAACGTAAATTAATTAATGCAAATTTGAATGTAAGGAGATAAACTATTTTTTAAACTAAGTGTTACTCTTAGCCTTCTGGGAAATGACTGGATTACAAATGATCTAATTTTCTGAATGGATTAATTCAAGCATAGATTTTTCTTTTGTTTACTTTTGAGATTATAGTATAATTACATCATTCTTTCCCTTCTTTTTATGCCTTCAAACCATCCCATATTGCCCTTTTCTCTCTCTTTCAAATCAGTGTCCTCTTTTTTATTAATTGTTGTTACGTTCATATATGTGCTTGTATGTACACATATGCATATATGTTTCTAAAATAACTGGCTCAGTATATATAATCTATATTTGTAAATGTTTTGAGGACTGACCAGTTAGCATTAGAATAAGAACACACCAATTGGTTGCTACTGACAGATTTATAATTTGGTAGAATAGGAATGAGGGACAGGACTTGCTTAGGGAAGCAAGTCACTGAAGGTATAATGTCTTTCTCCCTATGTCTCTGTATAGTTTCTCTGTATTTCTCCCTCTCTGGTTCCTCTTGTGGGTCTTGGATGTCATGAATTGGAAAACCACAATGATCATCTCTTACAGGGTAATCCAACAGCTATGCATTCACCCTGCAAGTGCGTTTGAATTTAAAGGTGATGGATTAATTAACCCATCTCAGTAAATTTTGGGGGAAGACCAGGATACTGGCAACAAAACAACTATTTCTACCTTTGTTTGGCAAAGTTTCGTGTGAAATACTGGTTTTTAAAAGAAGAGAAAAAGGGTTGAAATATACTTAAGTTGCACAAAATAAGGACCATAAGGTTGAGATTATGGAAACAGAATGCTGAAGAGATCAAGATAATAAAAAAGGTATGCAAGTGAAGAAGATACCTCAGCAGGTAAGACATTGGCAGCATAATACAGATGACCTGAATTTTATTTCTAAAACCATGGTAGTACAAGAGAATAAAGGTTGATCTCTGACCACCATTCATAAACACCCTGTTATGACATAGGTGCACATCCACACACACCCCTACACACACCATATGCATACATACACACCATGCATACACACAGCACTTGGATACAACACACTAGTAATAATAATAATAATAATGATAATAATAGTAAAGTGATAAATTGTTTAAAAAACATGGAATCTCTTCTACTGTAACAGAAAAGATTCTTTGAGTGAACTCAGGAAATGGCTACATACCACAGCTAACTGCAGACACAAGTATACTTATTTCAACACACTTGAAGAATTTTCTTGGAGAAGACAGCTCCTAATTCCCCTGATTGCAAAAGGATGCTCCAATGCAGCAGGATGGTCAGGTCTAGTGATTTTCTCATTCACCTACCAGCTGAATACCAAGAAGACTTAGGTATTGTTCACTTTGTGCCTACTTGATCCATGTATATGTTGCAGCCATATACATTGTGGCAATTACAGGAGTTTCAAGTGGATTTCCATGGAAGCCAAACAAGGACCACTGGTTTGACTTTAATAAAGACCTATAACTGGAAGGCTAGTTACTATTTTACCAAATGAATGGGAAACATTTTAAAATAAGGTAGCATGAATTTGATATAAGTTTAAGGAGCAATGTGCTTTGCTCCTGGCAACTTAAAATGGTACAGTTCTATGGGAGAAAGTCCAGTAGTAGTTAACAAAGCTATACACACTCCAAAACTTTGGTACCAGAAGAAGGAAAATATATGTTTATCAGGTTTGCAATATTCAAAAACTGAATGCAGGTTATGTGCACTTTTTCTGAAGATTTGTTAAATGAATCTGTTAAAGTTGCTGACTATGCAACTATGAAAATGAAAAGAAAGGTGTCTTTATGGATATCTAGGACATACGGTTAGGAGTAATATATGTAGCATACTTTTCTATGTATGTATATATGTGTGTAGATATTTATATTATATTAACACTATATTATATAGCTCTTTATATCTATGCTTATACATATTTTTACATATTTAAATATGAGGATAGATGTAATATATAGGTAGGTTGTAGACTTAAACATTACATTGACTATATTGTCTAATGTAAATATGGAGATATCTTATACCGGAATGATAACATAGATTAAATAGTGTATAAACAACAACACAAACTGAGGAAGGTGCTGTTTCTGTTGGTGGCTCTGACTTATAAATGCCACTTTCAGGAACATTCCACAAATGGTAGACAGACAGAAGGGAACTGTTTAGTCTCTTTATAAGAACATTTACTTCATTCATAAAGGCAACACACTCATTGTATAATTCCATTACAGAAGGCTCACATTTAAACACTTGGGGCATAGATTTCACAATATGTGGACACACAATAATTAATTGATGCTTCTCAGGAGATTCCATCATGAAGAACAAAGGGATAATGAGGAAATTTGGTTCCATTAACACTGAGGGTCATCCGACAAAAGGAACAATCTGATGTCTTTTCTGACTTATGTCCCAGAGACAGAATACATATATGTGGAAATGTTATATTTCTACTTAATACTATTTAGTAAACAATATTGAATGGGTTCTGATAATTGCATCATTATTATTACAGACATTATCATTACGGGAACTGGGGTGACATATAGACTTTAATCTATTTTTGTTACTTATCTTTGATCAAGTAGGTCCTAGTGTTATACCGCCTCCTTGGAGATTGAGGGAAGAGAATCACAAATTCAATGCTTGTCTGGGTCCCAGAGTTAGTTCAAAGATATCCAGCATCACTTAATGAAACTTTGGCTAAAAAAATCAAAAGTCAAAAGATGCGGCACGTTCCTGGCATGTACAAGATTCTAGATTTATTGTCAGAACCAAAAAGAAAGAAAAAGAAAAAAGAAAGAAAAAAGGAAACAAAGGAAACAAAGGAAAATGAAGAACTGAAGGAAATGTGATGTCAGCATTTACTTTGCGCTGTACCCTTCAGCTGTGCTCAGTTACTAACTGACAAGCACAGAACTCATGATCTCTTGAAATTCTGATGAATAAATATTGGAGGGCCCTTAGCTGAGCACGAGCAGTTTGGCCATTTGGCCTCCTATGGTCATGAGAGGGATGACTGCGTTTGCATTATGGATAACAGGCAAGGCTCTTAGAGCCGAGAAGCTTAAGAGGCTTTGTAGCACTGGAGAGAGCCCTTGTAAAGCCCAGAGAGCCGAGGAGCTCTATTAGGGTCTTATCAAGCACACCGAGAGATATGACCGCGGATTATACTTGCCCATGCCTCTTTCTGCAAATAAGACCATCAGTCATACAGAGGCAGTCATCTGAGGTGACAAAGCTACAGTTCGTCTTAGTCAAAAGTCCTCTGAGTATGTCAGGACCTGAGCCTTTCTTTACCATCACCCAGAAAAATCAATAGTTCATACTTTTTTCATTTGTCTCTATTTCTATTTATCATAATGAGAATAAGTATCTGAGAGATTTTTCCTAAAGAAGCATACAGATTAGGTGCATTTTTCATCACAGATTAATGTAGCTCAAACTTCAAAGCTAACTTCAGCGAAGCCTTAAGAGATTCACATTAGACTCCCAAGCATGTAAGCACACAACACTATCAGCAACAATCACATCAGAGAGAAAATGTGCCGAAGTCACTCCAGAGGTTCAGGAGGAAGATCAGCAGATATCGGTAAGGATTTCCTTTAAAATATAGCATAGTTACCGATTATGCTGCCTTGTTCTTATGGGATAATGTGTGATGTAAGTTCAATTAACCTAATTAAACCTCAAGCACTACTTAGGTAACATATGACACTTCCATTGCATCAACATAAAAGAAAAGAGGATCCTTTCAAATCGTGGAGATGGAGGAAAAATCAAACTTCTACTGGGAATATAAATGTCTGAACACTTTGAAAAGTAGCCAGATGAAGTAGAATACACTCTGATTTAGAAATTCTAATGGTGGCTGTGCCTGCATGCAGAGATGTGTGTATACATTGTAATATATTCATATAATTAAATGCCTGTGGATAATTTAAAAATAACTTTTTCATTAATAAGAAAATTTTCCTATGAATTTTTGTCAAACCAGTCCATAGAGATTAAAACTATCAATAAAAATAATCTAAAGCTAATTCTTTATATATTTTATCAGGAAAAAAAGAAAGTGTAGGTAAGAAACAGAAAAGATTCAAAATAGTAAATATTTCTTTCAGTAAAATAGAATAAAAGTAATAAATTTCATTAAAAGGAATACATTATATGTGTTTAAGTAAAGTGAGCACTTCAAAAAGGAAAATTAGGGTTAATGCCTGGAATGAAAAAAGTAAGTCTGCAATGAAAATGTATAAGTAAATTTTAAGCTTAAATTTTAAAGATCTTATATACAATTAAAAAAAATACTTGTATTATTCCTTAACTAATTTTTTCAGATATGTTTGGATATTTTGTTTGTCTTTAATCCTATGATGTACCTTTGAAATATAGGCTCAATTTTAGGCTTTCTGAAGTAATCATGACTTTTGCAAAGTCCTGAAATTTTATGATCAATGAATATAATTGCAACGTAGATTTAATGTTTACTTAGGCAATTATTTTGCTGATATCTAAATCATCTGATATAAGCACATGCTCTTTTACATTCTCCAGAAATGTTGATATAACATCTATTCTGCCTGTATTTGACAAGCAGTGGATAGCTTCCATTATACTAAGAAAAGTAACTTCATCTCCGGAAAGGAAAGTGTTAGAAAGCTCAAGGATTTTTAGAAGGTACAGATAGCACCTCCCACAGGGAAATTAAAAACAACCATGGGTCCACAAAATCCTTGTGTGGATTTTGTCTTTTTGGTTGTAAGCCTTAGCTTTCAATGGCTGAGCAATTGCATATATCATTTCTTTATCACTGATCCTAAAATCTTTGCTGTGGAACCTATTTTCAGTGGTTCAAAGGTTTAGGGAGATTTGAGAGCAGAAGACAAATCCTCTTCAAGAATCATCTACAGTGAGGTCCCGAAAAGCAGAGATGGTAGAATTCTGACCCAAGAGTCTGCCTGTTTTATAATGCTTAAACTGAAAGAACATTTTTACTTCTCTGGATGAATTTTGTTTCAAAACAAAGTTAATCAGCAATGCTAGTCCCTAAATAATATAAATAATAAATAATATTAAAAGCATTTTATGTCTTGAGAAATATGGCTAGATATTACAAAATTAGGGATTAAATAGAACTTTAGAAAGTTATAGTTTACATTCACACCTAGGTTCCCAAGAAACAAAGGCCAGAGTGCATTCAGACATTCAGCCAGTGGAGGAAGGTAAAGCTTGTGCTCCTTGGGAAGGCTTCATTAAGCCTTCCTTGAGGCTGACCTTGAGGACAGCTCTGTAGGAAGTAGGCATTTGAAATGTAAATAAAGCAAATATCTAATAAAAAAAAAAAAAAGAAAGTCCATTTCATCCAATATCAAAAGAAAATAACAAAAACCAAAAAACAAAGAAAAAAAAAAAGGAAGTGGACATCACCTTGGATAAGCCTGTTCTTCATTGTTGGACTTACTATTAAGAGTCGTGTAATCTTTTAATTTTTGGAACAAGCTAATATGTATGTAAATTTTTTCACCAAAAATTAATGTAATAGGAGAATAGAGGCTTCAAATCTCAAAGCTAACATCAGCAGTGTGAATCAATGTTACTTTGATTTTACTTGTTTGCTAAGTTTGGTGAGCAGAATCTTCTTCTATTACATTTCAGCTAATATTTCTACACTGTCTAGATTGAAATAAGCAAAATCCACCTGAGAGCATTTTAATTACCTGTTATCCCAGCAATCAGAAAGCTAAGACAACTAGATTCTGAATTTAAGACCAGCTTGAGGTATAAAACACAACTATATATATACCTAACAACATAACCCAGCATATTGAAGAGTAAATTTAAAAAAATGTAACTGGAAATAAGTATGTAAAATTAACTTTTATTCTCCTGTAGTGATTGTTGTCTGGGAGGCTTATTGCTCCAGCCTACTAACCTAGGCGGAGTGTCCAGCCTCCATACAATTTAATCTAGGCCCAGAATGTTTTTAGCCTGTGAGACTTGCTGCTGAATAAACTCACTTTTTCTTGATCCTTCTGAACTCTGACTGATTCAACTCAGCCATTGTAACTCAACCTCTTCTCCTAGCTGACTTATTCAATCTGGCTTTTCTCTTGGCTTCTGAATCGCTCTGCTTGGCCTCAAGTTAACTCTAGCAATGGTTTCTAATCTTTTGGCTCCTCCTTCTTCTCTTGCTCATTCTGCCTTTGCCTATTTCCAGCTTGTTCTCTCTCTAATCTGTCCCTGTAAGCTTCTCCTCATAAAACTGCCTCCTCCTTCCTTTCTGTGCTGCTATACTCCCCTCAAGTCTCCTGCTCTCCACAATATCTACTGTATTCATACGAGATTTGTGGAGAATTCAGTACAGAAATTGAGAAAGAGGAGACTAAATATTCCAGGTAGTTATCAATATGCATTATTTGATATTTTAAAAACAACATCAGTACAATTACTAAGTGTTAATGAATATTGCATCTCAAGCCTAGAGTTGTATTTAAAATCTTCAAAGTTTGTCATGTGCACTTTCTACCAAAATTAGAGCATTCATAACTTTGAAAATATTGCTTAGGGGGAATTCTATTCTGAAGTTGAACTGAAAAAAAATAGTGGAAAGTTTGTCATTATTTAAAATTTCAGAACTCTTTTCACAATATGTAATATATTTCGAAATACTTCCTATATTAGTGAAACTCGCACAACTTCAAAGGTTTTTACATTTTCTTAATTCAGATTATGAATTTAAATGATTAGCTTCATTTCTGCATTTTCTGTATTAGATATTCATCGTGTTGATGGTATCAATATATCTTTACCACTTCCTATGCATGCCTTAGGTTAAAACTTTTTTAATTTAAAAGTTTTGTCCTGACTGAGGCAGAGTTTAGTAGGATTCTAATCACAGCTTGCTATTCTAAAGCCATTCATTCACTGTCAGTATGTTAATTGTCTTCAGAAAACATTCCAGGGTGTGTTGACAGGGCGCTGAAGACTCAGCACTGATAGCGAAGCACCTCTTCCCTTAGGAGTCCTCCCATCTGCTTAGTACCTTATCATTTTATTCACGGATTGATAATAAATAGTAGTTTTACTTTATAAGTGATTTCTGTTGCACTTACACACAGTATTGCCCTTAGGATAGAATAAAATTCAAGGAACTAGAAAATACTTTTAAAATATACTAATTATAGCAAACGCTAAACTGTAGACTAATATTAAAAAGGGAAATCCATTTTCACTTTCATATATGTTTTTATCTTTCTTTCCTGTGGATAATTTGAAGTAGTTTCATTTGGAAATAGAAAAATACAAGTGGTTTCCTTGGCTTTTCCTCTACATGTGCAAGGATGCTTAAATTGCTAGAATTAGAAACCAACACAGTAGGTAACAGATCTGAAATGAAGAAATTTAGAAATGGAAAAAAAATCAAGATTATAAAACTAGAGCATTGTTTCTATAGCAATATGTTCTATCTGTATGTAGAAGTTTATATAAAAATAATAGCTATGATTGATGCTACAGCAGAAATTCATTGATGATTCATCTAAACTCCTGTTTTAAATTTCTGCCAGACACTGTCATAAGTAATTTGACCTGACAGACACCATCACCTCAGGTTTATCACAGATTAACAGATAGACAAACATTAGAGAGGCAAATCGTGTTACGGACCTGGCAGTTGACAGAGAGTGGCATCAGAATGATGGCACACAGACCGGATCTGTCAGGAGGCAAACTGCGGCCTAATTCGATCCTACATCTCAGGAGAATCCAGAAAGTGTCCACAGGAGATTAAGTCTATGCGTCTGCTCTCTTTTAAAGAATTCAGAGGCTGCCAAAAGAGAATATTTCAGATACATAAGTCAACATTTCCAAATTACACAAAATTTGAATCTAGTCATTTTATGGTCGGAACTGGTTCTTTTTCAAAATTGACCCATTCGATTTGACTGAAAACCTAGGATTAAAAATATAAATTGTAGGTGTACTGAAATCAAAACAGCAATTTTTTTTTTAGGACTTTATACCCCTAATCTGATTGACAATAATGAAGTTAGCTACTATATTGATTAATATTGACAGTTTCTACAGTTGGCATGAAAGAGGAAATTCACAACTATTACAAACTGTTTATAGAATATATATATATATATATATATATATATATAATGTTGACATGACTTTCTAGTTATGTATTTACTTCAGTAGACAATGAATCAACTCGAAAATCTGAAGTCTGATTAAAAAAATGGGAAAAAATTTCTTCCCTATGCCTTTGAATTGCATGGTCCATAATCTTATCATTTAATTTCAATTTATATTCTTTAGTGAAAATGTTCAGTGTTGCACAGAGCACAGTTCTTAATCTTCTTATAATGAGTTTTCTGAATTTTACTATCTATATGCCTTTAAATGTAACAGATGATATGGGAAAATTATTTTCAATCCTTTCATTATCCATTTCACATATAAAATAAAACACCTCAAAGAATAGCACAGTCATGGAGTTAATGCTAAAGCCATGAAGAGTATATATTTATTTATAACAGATATCCATAATGCATGTGTGGCTCATATTTATTTTATTAGCTTGAAATTATATGTATAGTATTCAAAATTTTAATGTTGCTGTCAGCATTATGAGCTCATTTACCATAAACAAGATTCTGTCATGTACCTATTCAGAATCATCTTCCTTATTTACAAAATAACTTAGAATAGAATTTCTATTTTACTCTAGTAAAATACCAAAATTTAGATCAATTTGTTTATGCTCTTTATTTTATTAAGATCTCCACAAATGTTTTATTTTTATATAAAATAAAATGAAAAGACAAAAACAAAAAACAACAAAAATAAAAAAACAGATGCTAGAAAGTGTCTTAGATCAAGTATATTTGTGCTATGCATGGCTTTTGGAAGTGAAAGTGATGGGTATGTTCTTTCTTTACAGAATTTATTCATTATACTTTTCCAACTAAAAGTAAACAGATGTTACAGCTTCTATACATTGAGTATGTTGTACTTATATATTGTATGTGAATGTATATGTGTATTTATATACCCCGATACATGCAAACACACACACACACACACACACACACACATACATACAGATGTACGTATGTGTGTTTGTCTTTGTGTGTTTGGACAAGTAATGAAAAATTGTGGTGAATTCTCAAGAAGAGCATATGAGGGAGATTGAGAGGTAATAAAGAATTGGTAAATAATGAGATTTTAGTATATTATGAAAATTAAGATAAAGCATTTTTTTCAGCCAGGTAAGATGGCCCATGCCTGCAATTCCTATACTAGTGAGGCTTAGTAAGAAAGCTGATTGCAAATTAGAGGCTACTTATTGATTGAGCTAGAGGATAGCGATGGCAGGAGCTTCTTGGTAATGGGTTAAATGGATAATTTTTAGGAATCTATTACAAGTTTATGTAAGTGATAATTTAAATAAGAGATAAAACTAATAACTTACTTTCTTCTTCTCTTTTCTCTTTCCAAATCCTCTTACATTACTCTCCTTGCTTTCTTTAAAATTTATGAGCTCTTTCTTCATTGTTTACATACACAGATAAAGATAGACACACACACACACACACAAACACATACACATTCTTAAATGTAAAAATCCAACCTGCTTATTCTATATATGGAAATTTATTATCATCAGTTATTTACATACACATACATGAAGCTCTTGACACAAAAACACATGAATGTGTGTGTTCCTGCCTTAAAAGAAATCAGTAGTTTTATAGATATTAGTCACAGATAAATACATAAATTATACTGATATCTGATCCCTACAGTTATACTCTGTGACAGGAAGTTAGAGTACAACAGTTCTCCCTATTAATCATGACAGATCGGCATTTTAAATTTCATTTTGCAATTAATCAAGTATATCCCAAGATGCAATTAATTAACTCAAAGAACACTTATGTGAACTTAGGTGAATTGAAAAATTATAGCTATGAACAAAAATTAGGTCAGGTGTATCCTCTTTCAAAGCCTTGTTTATTTCTGTGTTTTATTGTGTTAGTCTTAGTGAAGTTGGTTATTGTCATTGCAGAATATATCAGAGAATAATTTTATATATATTTCATAACAGATATGCATTAGAGAGAGGAGAGAAATTTGAATATGCCAGAATTTGAATCTACATTCAAACTGTGACATTTACAAGCCTCATGACTTCAGGCAAATTTTACAAATTTTTATCTTTCTTGAGATCTTCACATAATAGTTAAAACTATTTATAATTATAATAATTATGTTTATATTTATAATTATATTTATAATTATAATAATTATAATATTAATGGTTGTTGAAAGATTAAGATCAATGAAATTTATAATGCCAACTGTACATTAAAGAACAGGTATACCATGAAAAAATTAAAACGATATATACATTGTCCGATTTTGACATACACATCAATATGTGGATGCTTATGGACATGCATACATATAAGAGAGAAAGGAGAACAAAGAATCCATGATTAGAGACACTGTATGCAACGTTCCTCCATAGTCTTTATATCAGTTCCTGACTCAAAGTTCCTGCACTGTTTGAGATCAACCATAACTTACATCCGTGACGGACTGACTATACAGGGGTACTTTAACTGATGTAAATCTCTTCCTTCCCTACAGTAAGAAAATGCCAAACTTTAAAAGTCAATTGATACCAATAGAATTTCATAAAGATTTTGTAGCAGCAGAATAAGTAAGATTTCAGTTCTTTTTAATATAATTATTAAATCTTCAGATTTTTTTATTATTCTATTTTTATTCTCCTATGTGGATCATTCTAAACATTTTATTTTTGCAATATAGAGAGATTGCACTGCATATTGCAATTGTATTCTCAATATAAGTGTCACCATGAAATTACCTACTGACATAATTACGTAAAAAAATTTTTTAGATTAGTTTAAAATGAGGACTTAAAATTATACGAGTAAGACTGAAAGAAACCTGGCAGATTTCTTTAGTTTTTAAATTTATCTCTTGCAAAGACTGTACTTCCATATTCTGATTTGTTTACATTTGGCTAAATTATTGTTCATTCTAAGTTTATGGGAAAACCATAAAAGATTTGACTAAAATTTTGTTCTTTCTACCTACATTATACACTTAACTCACATAAATATTTTTTCTTCAATAATCACTTACAGAATATTTTAAAATTTGAATGTATATATGTATATATACTCAAATTATACATGTCTACATATATACATACATTAAATATATATTATTTTATATGTTATATGATTTTTAATTCTCCATGAACGTGTTGAGCTTGTGACAAATAATGAATGTTTAGCCATATATTTAGTCCTAATGGATATGCATATAAACATTCTTTGTTATAAACTTATTCGATTTATGATTTGGATTTATGTATAAACTTTTTACCATGTGACCATGCATTCTGAAAGTTGTATAAGTGCTGAGGACAAAGAGAGGAGACACCCTTTTTAGGCTTAACTGAACTCAAGAAGAACTTAGAAGTAAAGTTATAGCATTGGTAGTAATGGTATTGAGAGTAAGGGCATTACTGTGACATCAGGGCAAGAGGAGAGAGCAAGACTAGAAGAAGAATACAGAGTGAAATAACTTAGAAACTATAAAGCAACTTAAAATACGAAGAGAACAATATGCAGAATACTAAGGGGAAGAGAAAAGAATGCGCACAGAGAGCAGAAGGAGCAGGCAGGCTTCTCTTACCATGGGGCAGAACAGATCTTTTTTTTTTTTTTTTTAATTCGTTATATTTTTTTTTTTTTACATTTCAAATGATTTCCCCTTTTCTGGTGCCTCACTCCCTGAAAGTCACATAAGCCCCCTTCCCTCCCTCTGTTCTCCCACCCATCCTTTTCCACTTCCCTTTTCTGGTTTTGTCTTATACTGCTACACTGAGTCTTTCTAGAACTAGGGGTCACTCCTCCGTTCTTCCGTTCATTTGATGTGTGGATTATGTTTTGGGTATTCCAGTTTTCCAGGCTAATATCCACTTTTTAGTGAGTGCATACCATGATTGATCTTTAGAGACTGTGTTACCTCACTTAGTATGATGTTCTCCAGCTCCATCCATTTGCCTAAGAATTTCGTAAATTCATTGTTTCTAATGGCTGAAGAGTACTCCTTTGTGTATATATACCACATTTTTTGCATCCATTCTTCTGTTGAGGGATACCTGGGTTCTTTCCAGCTTCCGGCTATTATAAATAGGGCTGCTATGAACATAGTGGAGCATATATCCTTATTACATGCTGGGGAATCCTCTGGGTATATGCCCAGGAGTGGTATAGCAGGATCTTCCAGAAGTGACATGCCCAGTTTTCTGAGGAACGGCCAGACTGATTTCCAGAGTGGTTGTACTAATTTGCAACCCCATCAGCAGTGGAAGAGTGTTCCTCTTTCTCCACATCCTTGCCAATACCAGCTGTCTCCTGAGTTTTTAATCTTAGCCATTCTGACTGGTGTAAGGTGAAATCTCAGGGTTGTTTTGATTTGCATTTCGCTGATGACTAGTGAAGTTGAGCATATTTTAAGATGTTTCTCTGCCATCCAGAGTTCTTCAGGTGAGATTTCTTTGTTTAAATCTGTACCCTAGGGATACAAATTGGAAAGGACGAAGTCAAATTATCATTAATTGCAGATGATATGATAGTCTACCTAAGTGATCCAAAAAACTCCACTAGAAAACTCCTACAGCTGATAAACAACTTCAGCAAAGTGGCAGGTTATAAAATCAACTCAAGCAAATCAGTGGCCTTCCTATACTCAAAGGATAAGCAGGCTGAGAAAGAAATTAGGGAAATGATACCCTTCACAATAGTGACAAACAATATAAAGTACCTTGGGGTGACTCCTACCAAAATTGTGAAAGATCTGTATGACAAGAACTTCAAGACTCTGAAGAAGGAAATAGAGGAAGACCTCAAAAAATGGAAAAACCTCCCATGTTCATGGTTTGGCAGGATTAATATAGTTAAAATGGCCATTTTGCCAAAAGCAATATACAGATTCAACGCAATACCCATCAAAATCCCAACTCAATTCTTCATAGATTTAGAAATTCTCAAACTCATCTGGAATAACAAAAAACCCAGGATAGCTAAAACTATTTTCAACAACAAAAGAAATTCTGGGGGAATCAGTATCCCTGACCTCAAGCAATATTACTGAGCAATAGTGTTAAAAACTGCATGGTATTGGTACAGAGACAGACAGGCAGATCAATGGAACAGGATTGAAGATCCAGAAATGAACCCACACACCTATGGCCACTTGATCCTTGACAAAGGGGCTGAAAACATCCAATGGAAAAAAGATAGCCTTTTCAACAAATGGTGCTGGTTCAACTGGAGGTCAGCATGCAAAGAATGCAAATTGATCCATCCTTGTCTCCTTGTACTAAGCTCAACTCCAAATGAATCAAGGACCTCCACATAAAGCCAGTCACTCTAAAGCTAATAGAAAAGAAACTGGGGAAGACCCTTGAGGACATAGGTACAGGGGGAAAGTTCCTGAACAGAACACCAATAGCTTATGCTCTAAGATCAAGAATTGACAAATGGGATCTCATAAAATTACAAAGTTTCTGTAAAGCAAAGGACACCATCAAAAGGACAAATCGGCAACCAACAAATTGGGAAAAGATCTTTACCAACCCTACATCAGATAGGGCTAATATCCAATATATACAAAGAACTCAAGAAGTTAGACCCCAGAAAACCAATAACCCTATTAAAAAATGGGGTACAGATCTTTTCTTAATAGCAAGACAGGCTCAGTCTTATTAAAGAAAGTCTTACAGACTTGGGTTTAATTCATTTAGCAATTAAAGGGTAGAATCTTTTTCCTTTCTCTGCAATAATGATTGGAGTTCATTTTCATCCAGGATGAATGAGTTCTTTCTGTACTGGCACTTGGCCTTTTATTCCATATACATATGTAAGTTTGGATGTGTGTGTATAAGTATGTAATTATTAGATAGCATGAAAGTTGGGCCCAGCTGACTCGAATGAAGATTTAAGAAATATGCATGTGTGAATCTGTGTATGAATTTAATGTGAATTTAATCTTCTTGTGTAAAAGTTTTTCCTTCTGCAAGTGTGATTCACTTCTTCTGTTTCAATATAAATTTATTGCTTCAAACTCCCCCCTAGCCTGACTATGGAGAGGCATCTGGGCAAAAGGGAAAAGACTCTAGCAATTACTCCTTTACTCAATACCCTGCTGTGTTAGGATGAGATGCTAAATGACAGAGACTATTGTTTCTGGCCTCAAGGGGATTCAGGCAGGTCAGCTACAGTAACAAAGTAACTTAAACTTAGATAGGTAAATGTTTTATTATTATACAGCAAGACCAAGTCTTATTCCTACCTATGCTCTAAAACCCTGCTGCCTCAAGAAGAACCAAGAACAAGAAAGAAAATCTGCGGAGACTGGCCCTGGCACTGGAATATGGTGTCTGAGTTATTGATGTGGTGATTCCTGAACACTTAACAGATATAAATGTTAATAAATACACTACATAGTTAACATTCTTGTATATTGCTTCATATTTTAAAATAGTGGTTTTCTTGTAAATGTCATGCATAATATGCAATGTATAAAATAAATGCACAGAATGGAATAATTGCATGCATATATGACAGGGATGCTTCTAATATGTGTATTGACATTTAATCTGTAGTAGAAATTAAATATTCTGAAGTAGGAATAAATGTCAAAAATATATCAACTTTTTAAATAATAACAAGGAGAGATGAAGAAAAATGATTATTAATGGAGAGGAGTAGAAAGAGAGAAATGACACAGCAGTTAATAGCATATATTGTTCTTGCAGATGACAAGCATTTGATTCCCAGAATCCATATTGAGTACTTCCCAACTACCTCTAACTCCAGTCCCAAAGGATTCTGATATCCCTGATACCCTATGGCATCTCTTCACTCATGTACATACCTATACACAGATGTGCATTCACACACATGATTAAATTTTTTACTGAAATAAATAATATGAATGAACCTAATCAGGTTTAGTCCTGTCTTTATTTATATCTCATCAACTATTTCTATCAGTATCCACAAACAGAAACACAGAAATTAAACCACACTTGAAGATTTGCTTTATAGCCGAAAACAGCCAGCTTGATGATCTAGGCTGTCTACAGACATTTTTGTCTTCCCATATTATATGTCCAATTATTTGATTTTAACTTTCCTTTCCTGACCTAACTGCAGTTTTCATCGGTATTGTTTCTCAAAGGGAAGGCATGAAGATGGGAAGCTGATAATTTTGTGAGAACTTGGCCTTGTTGTTCCATTCCCTTAGCTTCCCACACAAGTATTTATAGTGCCCTAAGGGACAATAAACATAGCATATCAGATAGATAGCAGCAGACAGTAGACGACAAACAGTAAGAGGAATGGTTGATTTGGATCTCCCTGCTGGAACACCCTCTTGCCACTTTGTTTCAGTCTCTTCAGCTCAAACTCTGAAGGGCATCAAGACAATTCAGGGGTGTGGGAAGTGCTGCGTAAGTGCTGTGCCCATATTTTAAGCTTTCATTTATTATGACTTTGGTAACAAAGCTCCTGAATAATTATTACAGCTTATGTAGTGGATATTCCTAATGAACCACGTATCAGTCACAAGCTTTGTGGTATCTTTACAAGGTGAGGTCTAAGTGAATACCTAAAGGTCACTAGAAACATGCATGAAAAACTTAGTCAATTAAATTACACACACACACAGACACACACACACACACACACACACATATGTATACAATCAATATAAATATATCCTCACTGTGACTTTACACCATACAAAAACATCTAGATAGATTAAGTAGGTTTATTTAGCTTGGGACCTTTGAAACTCAGCAAGATTATTAAGTACTTTTTATAAGAACAGGCAAGAAAGGAAATACAAGAAAAACATCATAAGGATGCATATTTTTTTAGAAATCTTCCTATATAAACATACCTATATAAAGGTAAATTTAATCATGCAAAAATAACATCAAGTAGTCTGATTGTTATTCTTGAAAAACACGCATGTTAAAGAAAACATTTTACCTATTCTCTAATACTCTTCTCCTTGATGTCAATAAATAGGCTCACATAAAATGTATTTATATGAAACATGAAATAATTTGCATTATATTAAAATATGGACTTTCACAGTGGAAAATTATTAATATTGATGATTTAGGTCAAATATTTTGTCAAATATATTTTAGTTGTGAAGTGTTTTTTATTGATTATAATCATCCATAATTCTCAGAGTCTATAATATTTCTCTTTCAAGTTGAGACCAGTCTTCCTCTTACTCCAGGCTTTAATTAGAGTGTTGAGCAGCATGCCCTACATATTCGAGTTGTTAAATGAATAATGTAGAAAGTGAAATATTTTCTATATTGAGATCAATTCAAACATATTTTATAATACATTTTATATAAAAATTGTAGGTGTAACCATATTGTCTACAAAATATAAAAATTCAAGTAGAATGGTATCAGATATCTGAGGGTGTTTTTTTTTTTTTTTTTTTTTTTGTCAAATTACAGTGAGAATGCATGTTAGAATCTGGAACAAGCAAACATATTACCACACCTTCTGATATCCCCAACACACAAGAAATACCAAATAAAGACTTGACAAATAAAATGCAGTATCCAAATAGATATTCTTCAACTAACTTTGAGTCAGATGGCTATTATTATATTTCATCTACTAATTTAGCTCTTGAACATAAAAATTAAAATTCCCAATTTAATAGAACATATTTTTGGACAATAAAATCCATCACCCAAATAGCTAGCAAAACACAAACAAGCCAAATAGGTACCATACTGCTGTCATATTAATATGCTGAAAACATATTGCTGTGATTTTAGTGAAAAGGAAGCATTGTAGATGCAGGAGTTGGTATTTGTTAGACAACTGACTGAAATAAAGAAAACATTAAACAATCACAGATCATGGTAGTATGGAAGCCTTTCTGTGGTGAGTTACAATTATTCAGACATGTCATGGTCAAAACACTAAGTTTTAATCACCTACTGGGAAAGACAGATGTGTAATGGAGACCATTCAGAAGGGTAGGCCAGACATCCTGACTTCAAAGTCACATGTGATCCTTAGTGAGGGAAGCAGAACTTCCCAAGAAAAGACTAAATTAAATCCCAAAACTCAAAATTAGTGTCTAAGTCCATCACCATTACCTTACATCTGGGATACCATATGAATATGAATATGATATAATATAGTTACTATATATAAGCATTCATAGAGGTCAGTCACCTATGACTAAAAATATATACCATGTTAATATAAACATATTTTAACATCCATTTTAACTTAGTATTCAACAACATTACATAGGAAATACTGGACAATAGGATTTCAAGACTGTTAACTTTCTACCAATGGTCTTCTGTCCTGGTATTTATGAGATCTTTTAGTTTCATTTTCTGATATTTTTTATCACAAAGCCATTTTTAAAGATGATCGTTAAATGAAAAGTGAATATAATGAAACGTGTATTAATTTGAAGCATAAATCTTCATAAAAATAAATTTAAAACAAAACTTTTTATATAGTGTACCAATTGGTTGGTATACTTTTAGATATAGTATGCAAAGATAAATTCAATTAGAAAAATACAAGTTAAGATAGGTAGTTTTAAGAACAATATTAAGAATATCAAGTTCCTATTTTATTATTTAAAATCATGAGCTGACTACTGTTTATAATCACTTGTGTTAAATATAAGGGAACCAACATTAAGCCAGGAAGGTTAAGAAGGACTAGTTTTGAAACATTCATATCTGATTTGGGGCATGAAATTGTGCATCCCTGGAAAACAGGATTGAATGCAGTTTCTAAAACTATTGAGAGTTTTATTGATGAAGTGCTTAAATAATATTGCAAATTTAAAATAAAGCGTAGGCTACCATTCTTTCAACTTAATGTTTAGAAAAAAATTACTGATGGAAGAGCAGAGGAAGATGTTAAAAATATATGTAAGAAAGAGGGACAGGAAAAGCTGCTGAGATCTTGAAGATGGTATCTAAAATAAGTTAATTAAGGCACTGTGTTCTTTAAATGCCGGAAGAAGATAGATTCCACTAAGGGACAAAATAGAAGAATGGAAAGTGGGTCAATGGCAGATTTCCATCTGTCCTGTTCAAAAGGATTTTAGTTAATTACACACTTTCTAATTAGTATCATTTCTCTACTGTTTTCATAACTGTCTGTTTCCCTTCAAAATATCTCTCTGTTCTTAAAATCAAATTCCTTGATCAGCTTGATAGACTCAAAACCTATGCACACAGATAATTAAAGCAAAGGGACTCTATTTTTCTGGCAATCATGTATTCTGTAATGCTTCTGTTTTAATCTTCCATGGGATGAGAACATGGTTTCTGTCAGAAATGAGTGATAAACCTTTAGGGAGATAAATGTGTTGGTAGCATTTAAATATCAAAGTATATCAAACATTACAAATGTCTCAATGCTTTCTCTCCTGTCTCCATCCACCCATGGCAACCCCACAGGAAGACTAACAGTTTCAACTAACCTGAACCTCTGACAGCTCAGAGGGTCTGTGGCCCTCCGCATATGCATATATATAGCACAGGGCTACCTTGTCAGGCCTCAGTGGGAGAGGATATCCTAATCCCTTGATGCCCTAGGGAAAGGGGAGTTGCCAGAGATGAGGTGGGGTGAGGGTTGATGTGAGTGTTGGGGTGGGATAAATTGGGAGTGTTTGAAGGATCACCCATCTCAGATGCAAAGGGGAGGAGAGATGTGGTGAAGAACTCTGGGAGAGGGCACAGGGGAGGCAACGTTTTGAATGAAAATAAATAAAACAATTTAAAAACAAAAACAAAAAAGCCCTATTGCTATATCCAAATTTTGTGCTTCTCAATGTCTATTAAAATATTGATTCCACAGTCTTTTAATACCTGATCCAGTTCTTATCAGTGAGAAATATGTAACAAAATTTGATAACTGCGTTTGTATTTTAAATTATCTTTAATTTTTTTTTACTCTCTACTTTCATTATCTACCTCAAAGTCTGCTCCCTCCAACAGTTGACAGCTGACAGTTCCTCATCCCATTCCTCCTCTTCCCCCATCTCCAAGAGGATACCCGACCCTCCAATCCACCATGCCACCAGACCTCCCTACTCCCTGGGATCTCAGGTGCATCTTCTCTCTCTGAGACTAAACCAAGCAGTCCTCTGCTGTATATGTGTCTGGGCCTTAGACTGTGAGTTTTATTTTGTATTTTTACTCATGCATGGAAAGAAAGAAATACCTACCAAGTTTCTGTGGTTTTGTTTCTGAGTTTGAAGAAAATGAACCCAATGTTTAAGGCAAAATGCAATAAAAGAATGTGATTAGAAGTTCATTTGATGACCTAATTATAAAATAATGATAGCTGTGTGCAGAACTGTTTGAACAATGGAGCATGTGGGCAAAGCAAATTTGAGGATAAAAGTGATCATTTACAATTCTGAACTGTATTCAGCTAACTGATATGTGATCGTCATGTGGGTGACCCAGTGTAGCACATTAGTATATTTTAAGATAAGCACTGGGAAGATGTATTAAGAGACTCAATTGCCTGGTGCTTCATAGGAGAAACTAAGGGAAATGTTGAAACATTTAACTGCTATTAAATGTTCTCAGGATCACGATTTTTCCCCCCTGTGAACCCATGACTTACAAATAAATTAATATTGTCCTCTGAAGAAATTTGTACTCTGGAGTAGTAAAAGGAAAGTAGCAAAAATACTTGGAGACAAAATGGGAATTATTGTCAAATTTGCTATTGTTTTCATGAGTCAAAATGAGGTTTTAAAAGTATTACCTAAAATCATATTTGTTTATTATGTATTACATCTATAAATTTAATTTCTAAAGAGTTATTTTATTTCTTGCTTCTGATAGCAAATGTTAATTTTATTTCATGAGTTTGATTGAAATTACAAAATTCTAATCAACATACTCATGACCTGAATTTATCAAAAAGAAAAGTAAATTGTTAAACAAATAAGAAAACAGCTGTGCTCAAAGTTCAAATAATGGAGGAGACAGAATTATATTATCAAATTCAGGATTTTAGATGGTGAGCAATGTATGCAATTATTTGTACCAGAAAATAAAGATGCCTGAATGCATTGATTATTTGTTAATGATTGAGTCACAAAATATTCCCACTTAGCAAAGACTATTCTTTTTACTCAAAGCAAAAGTACAGATTTATTTCCGGTCTTGGGGAGGGTCCATAGTCATTTATTCTCAATTTCTCTGGCTTTTAAAACTTTAGCTTATCAAGTTTCCTTCCCACTTATTTTTAAGATGATAATCACAGCGAGAGGTAATTTATTTGTGACAAAGATAGAAGGATACTCCATGGGAAAAATCATAATACATACAATGCAACACAGAACACAGAAACTAAGGACTGAATAGAAAAATGTCCATTTCCCTGCAAAATTATCAATTTGAAAGAGAAGGTATGTGCCAGTGAGACAGTTCATGCAGTGACGGTGTATGCCACAAGACTGATGATCTGTGTTAGACTGTGAAGAGCTATGGGGCAGAGAATAACCCACTCCTGCAGTCGCCTTCTGACCTACACACACAACACCACACACCATCAAATCACATTACACCATTCAATTAATAAATAAACACATAACTGTAATTTTAAAAGTAGAACTGTTTATTTGAAGCCTAAGAAAACTGGGCAAAACAGATTTAGGCTGTCTGAGACTCAGTTATACCTGAATTGTAAGAACTGTGCATAATATTATATTATAGGTGCAACTTTAATGTGTTTATATCTCTGTGTATATTTTGCTCAATATCAATTACAAATTACAATTATAGATAACATTTTCTTAAAAACCTACAGATTCTCATATTTTATTTATATAAAATGCATTTAAAATATTATTTAAAATTTAATTTATTATTATTAAGGACATAGAGAAGACTCACACACCTTATGTTTGTTTTCACCCTCAGACATATTGTTTTCCAGAGAGTATTCACATTAATTATCCAGTACATCCTCCAGGTTTAGCCTAAAGTTTTGTGATGCTGCACTACTACTTTGAAGCAGTTCAGCTATTAATTTTGTATCTGCTGATTTAATAGAAGTATTTTATGATTTATTGTGTTCAGACCAGATCCTTGATTCATTTTGTCTGATCATATGGAAAACTGAAATTATTAAGTTCTGCCTTTATAATGTCTTTCTAAATTCATTTTTTAATGGTTTCTATGTGTGAACATTTTTAGTTACTTAATTTTCCATTTTATTCCTCTATTAGAAAGTTCAACTCTGTTGAAAATATAAATGCAAGGTTTTATCCTTCAATTGATCTGGAAGAATAATCTTTATTTTTAATAATGTCATTTATACAGTTTTATCTTTTTTGAGTCAAAAAAAACCTTTAGCAATAAATTACACAATCTCTATCTCATTGTATGTGACATATTTTTCCATCATATTTTCAACCAATATTGATGGTGTACCTGAAATTCATAAAACAACCAGCCCCAACACTCCTTTTCCCATCTTAAAGAAAATTATAAACTTTGAAATGGATATTAGTAAAGGACATATACTGACATAATCTCCAATATGCATGTAAACAATCACATCATGACAACTAAGTAGGTAAGCATGAGTTAAAAAAAATACATGCAGGAAATCTTCAACCATTTTAGTATACAAACCTAGGAGTTGGAGTGTCAGGGAAGGTATCGAGTGATTAATTCTTAATTGTGGAAGCAGTTTAATTACAAGTCGCTGAAATAAGGAGCTCTCTAGGAAAGTCTAATTGAGAAGGAGTGGCTCAGGTCATAATTCGGAATATAATATAATGGTGTTTTCGTTACTATGCTGCAAATGCATTTATAACATGTCTACCTTTCTGTAGTCATGGAGAAAACAGTAGAGTTTATAGGAAAAAGTAAAATTAATGGAGTAATCACCATGTGGTACGTATCAACAGAGGAAAAGGGAATAAATATGAACAGAAGAGTAGCTAGCTATTCTCATTAAAATGCCAGGGTAAAAATCCCATGGGCCTTTGTGCTTAAATTCTAGTAAGCAGATCATTTGCAGCCTAAAGTAAATAAATGTATTGTTTTTGATCCAAGAGGTTATTGTAAGAATGTTCTTTCAAAATTAAAATTCTAATCTTGGTTATATTCTTTCATAAAATTCAAAGAGCAATTCCTATGCATCACCTCAAACTCTTTTCATCTCTCAGTGAAAACTGATGCCTGAAGAAGCTAAAAATTACCAAACCAGCCTTTGTTTGTAATTTTTTGTAGCTTTTTCAGTGTTTTCATTTCTTCTTGTGTTATTAAAGCTTTCATTTAACTGCAAAACTTGTTACTGATTACTTCAATATGTAGCATGCTGGGAAGTATCACATATGAACCAATGTGACTTTTTTTTGTATTAAAACTTAGATCATTTCCCACACAATGAGTTTGTGTGAGACAATTTCTACTAAGACACCACAGGTTGTTCCTTTGAGAAAAGATGTTTTACTTGCAGATATGGACTCCAGAAAAAAAATCTGAACAAACGTACTAATATGAATTATCATTATCTAAAAGATGACATGTAGAAAAAGTCTAAAATAAAAGAAGACAGAACAAAAATTTTCTTTTCATCCCATCATCTTAAAATGTTATCTGATGAAAGGACCAAAACTCTGGGTATGGGAGACAGAGAATGAAGTTGGGAAAATGACTCAGTGGATAGAGCATTCGCTGCCAGAAATGGAGAATACTTGAGTTAGTATATTCACAATCCATGTAAATAGGACATATTAGTGTGGATATGATATCCAAGAATTCCTATGGAAGAATGAGAGAAATAGGCAGGAAAATCCCTTGAAGCTTGAA
Organism: Apodemus sylvaticus; assembly: GCF_947179515.1. Taxonomy (NCBI): domain Eukaryota; kingdom Metazoa; phylum Chordata; class Mammalia; order Rodentia; family Muridae; genus Apodemus; species Apodemus sylvaticus. The sequence goes on from NC_067480.1 coordinate 96,288,150, forward strand.
AAACAGATAGCATACACAGAAGAAAAAAGAAATCTTGGCTCAAACAAGGTAGAAGGTGTAGACACCATGTCAGATGGTCTTTTGACATCCACGTGTATTCTATGTCAAGCAGGTGCCTAATCTTCTACAGACTGGCACACACACACACACACACACACACACAAAATCATACACACATACACACACAGAGGGGCACAGGCACATACACATAGTCATACACGCATACACATACACATACACAGACAGACACAGACACAGACGGACACACACGCACATACACACACACACACAGGCACACACACAAACACACACAGGCATCATATATGTGTTTATTTCCAAGTGTGTACAATCAATACACATACACATTGATACCCTAACCCTGAGCATAATATTTTGGAACACCTGGCACATAGTCTCTCCTAAAAAGTGAAAAATAATTGACTCATGTTTAGGGACATAGCATTGATGTGTTAATCTTACGCATTTTTAGAAATGCAGAAAGGTTGTGGGTTGATAAAAAGGGATTATTAGCAATAAACTAACACTTAAAATTGAAAACTGGCATAATAGATTGATAGAAATGTTCCTTGCTTGCCTCCTTTGGAGGCTTGCATTGTGGCTTCTGTGACCATGCAAAGTAGTTCGCAGGGCAGAGGCCTTCACATTAGTTCCAGCTCAGGGAGCCCTGGACCTTTTTTCTGGAGAGCATGGTTTCTGCAGCAAAAGAGATTTACCTTCCACCTCTGATGATACAACCAAGGGAAATAGCAGGATAGACATTTTGGGTGTTTCTTGGACAGTCCTGAACACAATTCAAAAGAGGGATTCATTTGTCTGGTATTGAGATTTTTATTAGATACTATTTGTAGCACCATGACCTCGGGTGAAGAAAGAAAAAGTCATTTAAGCTATATATGTGTATTTATACACCGAAGTATATGTATTATAGATGGCTTTGGGTTAAATAGTTAATAGTGTGAATCGTTTTGGCTTTTTTCAGGCACTTTTTATTGTTATGCTATATGTCCCCCTCCTTACCTCTTTCCTCCTTCCTTAAGAGCCCCTATTTCAGTTTTCCCTATAAAATTAATTGTACCCACAGCCAAACACTGAACAGATCCCCAGTATCTTATGGAAAAGTTGGGGGGTGAGAATTGAGGTCCCCAAATAGCATTAGGAAGACCAAACTACATGTCTGCTACATATGTACAGGCATTGGGGTAGTGGTAGAACTAAGGATCCAAGTTAGTTGACTCTGTTGGTCTTCCTGTGGAGTTCCTAATGCCCTTTGGGGACCTCAATCCCCACCCCCCAAACTTCTCCATAAGGTCTGTTCAGTGTTTGGCTGTGGGTCTCTGCATCTGTTTTAGTCATCTGCTAGTTGGAGCCTCTAAGTGAACTATGTTACACTCCCATCTGCAAGCATAACATAGTATTGTTAATAGAGTCAGGGATTAGTGCATTCACATGGGATGGGTCTCAAGTTAGGTTGTAAAAAAACTGAAAAGCTTCTGTAGGTGAAAACAGCAGACAACATATTGGGAAAGGATTTTCATCAACTGTAAATCTTACACAGGGCTAATACCCAAAATATTTAAGGAACTCAAGAATTTAAACACCAGTAACCCAACCCAATTAAAAAAGTGGAGATACAGAGCTAAACAGAGATTTCTCAATAGAGAAATGTCCAAAAAGCACTTACTGAAATGTTCACCCCCCTTAGGCATCAGAGAATGTAAATGACCCTGAAATTCTATCTTACACCTGGTAGGAAGGCTAAGATGTAAAACTCAAGAGGTAGCACGTGCTGATGAGAATGAGAAGCAGGAAAAACACTCCTCCATTGCTGGGGGGAGTGCAAAGTTGTACAATAACTCTTAAAATCAATTTGGCAGTTTCTCAGCAAACTGGGAAATAGCTCTACTTCAAGATCCAGCTATACCACTTTTGGGTATATGCCACTATCACACAAAGACATTTGCTCAACTATGTTCATAGAAGATTTATTTGTAATAGCCAGAAAATAGAAACAACCTAGATATCTTTCAAATGAACAATGGGTAAAGAAAATGTCAGATCTGAATTTTGCAGGCAAATGGATGAATCTTGACAATATCATCCTGAGTGAATTAACCAAGATGCAAAAGAACATGTTTGGTAGGCGGATGAAACAGAGACTGATGAAATGGCCAGCCAATATCCCGACTATATTTTTAAAACTGAAATGATCACAAATTCAGTGTGACTGTGACCTGTCCTCCTGGTGTCCTCTATACCTTATGATTTCTACAATTCTTCCTCCCCATCTTCTAATGGGTTCACTGAGATCCTACTGTTAGGCCGTGTGTCTCTGCATCTTCTTCCATGCTAGGCCAGAGGAAGCCTCTCTGGCAGTGTTTGGGCTAGCCATTGATCTATGAGTGTAATAGCATAACCTTAGGAAGCATTTTTCTTTTTATTTTCATTTTTTCTTTTTCTTTTTTTCTTTTTTTCTTTTTTTTTTTTCCGTTTTCTTTAGTAGTGTTTGACTATTTTTCCCAGGCTGGTCAGAACAGTGTCTCCATTTGTGGAGAAGGAGAACACTATACTAATAATGTTTTTTCGACTATTTCAGCCAAAAAACCAACTGCTTTGGAAACTATATCCATATCAATAACAAGTTCATATTCCTCTGTTATTTTCCCATTACATGTTAAGCAAAATAATTTGTATATTTGATCACATTGGTGTAGAAATTATTTAGGTATCTTGGTTTAAATAGTATATGAATTCTAATAGGGTATGTGATAACCTGGGCTTTATAGGATAGTGATCATGCAGTTGAACTGCTTATTATTAAAAGTAGGCTTCACACGATTCTCCTAGTATGTTTTCCTCATAGTAAGATTACAGAAGGAATAGACTGCCCTTGCAGGCTTTAATGCAGAAAATGGTCTTATTCCTTTCTATTGGTATCTTTTAAAAAGGCTTTCAGATAGCCCAGAACTCCGCTTGTGTAATGTTTCAGGAAAACCCCAGAACTTTTTTAGTTCACTCTTAGGTATTAAGAATCGATTTCATTTTTATATATAATTTCAACAGCTTTCCTTCTCATCCAATTTAATACTTCTTTTCTCCTCACACAAGACCAGGCAGGCCTGACCAACACTTGACAGATGATCGTGTGGGAAGTGGCATGATTATTAAGGAAAAATGGCTGCGTTTTATATAGCTGGTGATGGCTGACTCTAGTTTCTGAAATTTCTTTTTGGCAGTGATTCATATGCTGCCTAGAAACACATGAAATATTTCGGTTGTTACATTGCAGATGGAATTATCTTCAATATGGGACTTAGCCCTAAATGGATGATGGCTCACTGTTAAAAATTCCTTTCTCAAGTGTCATATCTCATGTAACATCCTGAAACACTAGTGTTGGTCTAACCTCATCCCTAGTTACAGAGCTCTTAGACGTTTTGTTGTAATATGATATGCCAACACAGCTTTGTAAGGTGTGTGTGTGTGTGTTGTAAACACTCATTCTATACATCTGCATTAATATTATCAATAGACTTAATATTGTTGAAAGTCACGATGTCATGACTGTAAACATTCATTCTATACATCTGCATTAATATTATCAATAGACTTAATATTGTTGAAATTCACGATGTCATGACAAATCTGTGAACTAATGTTTCCACTTAGAATTACCTCAAAATACTATTAGGTAATATACTCTCCCACAGCTAAGGTAAGGGCATTGACACTTAACAGCAAGTAAAACTTATCAGACACTCTGTTTCTGACACCTGGTAATATTCACAGCTTGGTATTTTAGAAGTTGCAAAACATCCGTTTATCACACTGCAAAAATCATTAAGTAATGATTTAAAATTTTCATATTTTATGCTTGGTATGAGCACATCTTTGGTAGTCCCTACCACTAAGCAGCAAGAGGCACACTTATCTTTCAAGTCTACATTTCTCCATTTAATGTGGAATATATACCCTTTAATCTGGAAACAAAAAAATATCTGAGTTGAAACTAGAAGTACCACAAAGAATCAGAAGTAGAGGCGACGAAATGCAGACTGATAATTATTATGCTGTGCTGAAAGGAAATAGCCCATAAAGAATGCAAATCTAATAAGCAATCCAATTTGCCAGTTTAATTCACAATATAAATTTATCATACATTTGCATTCTTTCAAGATTTATCATATGCCATCTTTAATTTTGATTGTCAACTTGATTAGATTAACATTTAAAGAGCTAAAACTCCTCTCTCTGTGTCTGTCTGTGAGGATGAGTCAGGAAACAATTAGACCATGAGAACTCTGAATAGCGAATGGGCCAATTTCTCCACAGACTCACAGTCTGGTGCGAGAGAGAGAGAGAGAGAGAGAGAGAGAGAGAGAGAGAGAGAGAGAGAGAGAGAGAGAGAGAGTTGGAGAGAGGAGGAGGAGAGACAGAGGGAGAGACAGAAAGAGACAGACAGACAGACAGACAGAGACAGAGAGACAGAGAGAATGAGAGGCAGAGTCTTCCATTCAGAAGGATTCCATCACTGAAGACATGTTCTTTGGGGGTTTTATCCCAATCTAGAACATTTTTGAATATGACTTTTCTCTCATTTCTAAGATCAGTGCTATTGAAAGAGCATGTCTCCTTGGTCACACCCATCTGCCACCATGAAGAACTTAGGCCAAAATAAGTTCCTCACCTTTAGTCATTTTTGAGATATTAAAAGGAAACTAATACATTAGATAAAATAGGAAATGCTCAACGAGTCCCTAGATGTATGTAAAGAGAAAGCCATGAATAATTTTCTTTGAACCTTCTTAAAATGTGGAGAAACATTCCACATTTTAAGAAGGTTCAAGACCGAAAAGAAGTGAGTGATATTTTTCATTTCACAACATTAGTATAACTTTCCTAATTTGAATACAAATAATCAAGAATGGAGCACATTTTAGCACATAAAGTATAATGAATATATAAAATCATGGCACTAAATGAAAGGTATTATAAGGCATTGAATATTGAATTATTTCACATATATAAATAGACAATATTAACCTATAATGAGAGAGTTTGGGGCAATGGTTACCTGAAGCGAGACATATTGGTAACTCTAAGTAAATAAAGGATAATTTCTGAGGTAAAATGTCCTATTTATTGATTATTGTTAATAATTGCATTGCTTTTTGTGGATCTCATTTTATTATATATAAGTTAACTCTGAAAAGAATCTTTTTCGTTAAAAGAAGTGAAATTATTGCCTTCAGTGTCATAAACCCTACCTACTAATACACCTACTGACAGAATACAGCTAGAGTGTATACTTTGAGACTTCCCATTAAAATGTATTATATAGTACATTCTGAGGTAGAATTTTAAGGTCTACAAGAAATTAAGTAAGAAAATTAAAGAGGTTTACATATTTTATACAGGACCCAAATGCACAAACAACTTTAGTACTTATTATTTATATTGACTTAAGTCAAATTAAGATTAATCTTGAGATAGTTTTAAGGATGTTAACACACCTGCTGATATACCCTGAAAAAATAAACACCGTAGATATGGATAATTAATACAAATTACAGCATGTAGCAAAGAGAAAGTTTTAGCTTCAAGTACTAGGGTAGAGGAGAATTAACAACTCTCAAATCAAAACAACCCTGAGATTTCACCTTACACCAGTCAGAATGGCTAAGATTAAAAATTCAGGAGACAGCAGGTGTTGGAGAGGGTGTGGAGAAAGAGGAATACTCCTCCACTGCTGGTGGGGTTGCAAATTGGTACAACCACTCTGGAAATCAGTCTGGCGGTTCCTCCGAAAACTGGGCACCTCACTTCCAGAAGATCCTGCTATACCCTCCTGGGCATATACCCAGAGGATTCCCCACCATGTAATAAGGATACATGCTCTACTATGTTCATAGCAGCCCAATTTATAATTGCCAGATGCTGGAAAGAACCCAGGTATCCCTCAACAGAAGAGTGGATTCAAAAAATGTGGTATATCTACACAATGGAGTACTATTCAGCCATTAGAAACAAGGAATTCATGAAATTCTTAGGCAAATGGATGGAGCTAGAGAACATCATACTAAGTGAGGTAACCCAGACTCAAAAGGTGAATCATGGTATGCACTCACTAATAAGTGGATATTAACCTAGAAAACTGGAATACCCAAAACATAATCCACACATCAAATGAGGTACAAGAAGAAAGGAGGAGTGGCCCCTTGTTCTGGAAAGACTCAGTGAAGCAGTATTCGGCAAAACCAGAATGGGGAAGTGGGAAGGGGTGGGTGGGAGGACAGGGGAAGAGAAAGGGGCTTATGGGACTTTCGGGGAGTGGGGGGCTAGAAAAGGGGAAATCATTTGAAATGTAAATAAAAAATTATATCGAATAAAAAAAAAAAAAGAAACGCAAGGCCAGCTCATTAAGAGTGGTGGAAAGGAACTACTGTTTTAGAATAAGCAGAACTGGAATCATTCTGGAATATATCCAGGATATAATTTGCATTTTATCTTCTTATTTTAAGTTTTGTTTAATAAAAGATAATATTGGTCATCAAAAAAAACAACTCTGTTTTGTGAAAATATAGAAATGATTGTTGATGTAACCAAGTTGTTCTCATATGGAGTGGGACTTTTAATAAGTAAAGAAAAAAATATGTGTTCAGAAGTATAGAAGAGGAATCATCATAGGTGTGGGAGTTCAAGTCTAGAATTCCAGAGTTGGAAAGTACCCCCATGCCACCCCAATATGCTGCATCAGGGATGAGAAGAGAAGTTCTCCTATTTGGTAGAAGTGTGAAGATTATTTTGAAGGAAAGAAGACAATACTAACTTGACAAGGGAAATGAACACTGCTGATATCAGCATCTACATCAGATATCAGATATTGGGAAGAGTTTGGACAGCCTAGAAATGAAAGATGGTAGAGGTCAAGGTCACAGTGCCCCGAGGAGGCAAAGAAGTGCACTGCAGGATTCTGAAGCAAGTTCCTCCAGGTTGCAGACTACAGGCTGAGGATGGCACAAGAGATCTGTAACAGCTAAGAGGAAGAGAATACTCTTAAGAGGTCTAGGTTTACTCTCATCTACTGCCAAACCATAGCCTGTGCTAATTGATTTAATTACAAAGCGAGTGGGCAGAAGTTGTTTACTTACAAATATTGAAATTAAAAAATACATATAAGAAACATGATAAGAAAAAAAATAACACTCACTAGAAAATTAAGTAATGGTAACTAAGAGATAGGAGATATAGCAAGAAACAGAACGGCCAAAGACAAACAGAAATTTCCAATTTTTCTCACAAGAACAGCCCATCAACTCCCTGCCAGTTTTCTTCAACATTCTCTTTTGTTGGTGTCAATCTTTGTTGTGGTGCAGAAAATGTGGCTTTTGCTTTTGCTGATTTATTAGTCCACTGTTGAAACCATAATTTAGATTTGCTAACTACAGCTATATTGTAGTTTTACCTCTTAGTGAAAATTCCGACAATATCTGTCATAGAGAAAAGCAGAGTTATATTTGAAAATGAAGAGAGCACAGTGACTCAACTTGGAGAAGGGCCTTTTAAGAGGAGTGGAATAGAGCATAGCTTGAAACAAAGCTCAGTACAGTTAAAGTTAATACATCTTATAGAAAGCTTAGGAAAGCACACTTTAATTTTGAGCATTGTACAACCGCGAAACATAATGGTATAAATGTGAAAGTATATTGTGCTAATAATTTTTATTTGGGGACCTTGAATGTGAAGCACCAATGAAATATAAAATGAGTTCAAAGTGTATGCACATGTGTATACAGATGAATAAATAAGTGCAAACTATGATGTAACTGGACTAAAGTAGTGGTCTGATTAATATACTCTGGAATGATTTCAAAGGCTCCATGGTCAAATGTAGCCATAAACAATAATAGTAATGCAAACAGGATAATATTGTTTCTAAAGGTGACTCATCTCGGCTATTATCTGTAAGTCAGAATAATTCTAAAGACAGAGTGAGAGTTAAGTAAAATGTAAATGTAGGGAACTAATCCTCTGTAATCAGTCCACGTGATGCTGAACCCAAAGGTATATGTTCACAAATCCCCAGGAGAACCATGTGCAGCTGGGCAGTGGAAACACAGGTTGTCCCCATTTGTAGCATGCTGTCCCCACTGAAATCATGAAGCTTATCTGGGTAATCAATTGCTACTTTGCTGAGCTAGTTCATGATATCTGAAGGAGTAAACCCTCCCACATAATTTTGTTATTTAAGAGAATTTGAAAACAATATACCAAGGTGTAAGTTCTATATATATAAATTTGGTTAATTATACAAGTTTATACTAAAATTATCTGAACAAGAAAAATGCATGCAGAAGGTACCTTAATATGCAGTGTCCACTTTTCGGCAAATTCCTAGCTGATTCTCCATTCTTCTTCAGTGATATTTGCTGATCTATTCATAATAGTCAGATTGAACTCAGAATAGATGTTTATTAGCAGATGAGTGGGTAATGAGCAGATGCTGTGGTATATTTACAAAGTGGATTATTATTCAGGTGTTAAGAAAATAAAATTTACAGATGAATAGAGTAAGTTAGAAAAAAACGTTATCCTCACTGAGGTGATCCAGACTCCAAAGAAAACATAATGTATGTTTTTGTTATATGTGAATGTTAGTTTTAAATGATATGTTGCTGCAGTTTACATAACCACAAACGTTAGGTATAGAGTAATGGACTATTAATATTTATATAGGTGTATATTTATATAGAGTAAATAAAATATAGAATATTATATTCTACTTATAAATAGAAAGGGGGAAGATTGCAGTAAAATGGGGAAGGGTAGTCCAAGAGAGTGATAAAGGAGAAAATACAGGAAAGGACCACTAACTTCCTATCCTTGTTGAAAGGTAGACATACTGTTGCATAGTTCTAATTCCAGCACTACTAAGTAAAGACAAGAAGACCCTCGATTCTTGATGGAGAGACAGCCTAGACTAATTAGTGAGCTTCAGGACAACCAATATGAAATTATCACCCATAGACACACACACACACACACACACACACACACACACACACACACAGAGAGAGAGAGAGAGAGAGAGAGAGAGAGAGAGAGAGAGAGAATAGATCCTACGGAAAGATTATCTGAGGTTGATCTCTAGTGCCCACCTACATGAACACATGCAGACATGCACATACATATATAGATTTTCCTATAACTGAATATTTTATCATTATTTTTTCCAGGTATGGGGCAAAGTGAAATTGAATTTAGTTTTAAATCCTATAAAAACTGTCTTGGAGACAAAGCTCAGAGATTAAGAGTGCATCTCTTCTAGCTGATTCCTGATCAATTCCCAGCACCTATATCAAGTGGCATACAAGCCCTTGTAACTTCAGATTTGGGGTATACAACACCTTCTTCTGCTCCCCATAAGCATCAGGCACTCAAACGATGGACATACACATATGTGAAGGTGTTAATGAATCTTTAATGTCTGTTTTTTAGAGTTCATGATTATGCTTTTCTTCTAAGTTGTCTTTTTTGTGTGTGTGTGCCTGGATTTGTCAAAGAGCCATAAACGTCATGACTTAAACTCACAGACACACTGTTCACAGGGTCATCTTCCTCTTTAACCTACTCCATCTTTTTTTTTTCTTTCTTTTTTTTATTCGATATATTTTTTATTTACATTTCAAATGATTTCCCCTTTTCTAGACCCCCACTCCCAAAAAATCCCATCAGCCCCCTTCCGTCCCCCTGTTTACCCACCCAACCCTTCCCACTTCCCTGTTCTGGTTTTGCCCTATACTGCTTCACTGAGTCTTTCCAGAACAAGGGACCACTCCTCCGTTCTTCTTGTACCTCATTTGATGTGTGGATTATGTTTTTTTTTCATTTCTTGAAGGAACTCAAATTTCCTCAGAGATGTTCTTTAGAGACTGTTATGCAAACATATGATGAACACACAAACTTAGATGTTAAATCTTGACTACCCAACTCAGGAAATCCATTTTCTCTATAATAGAGTAGAACAGTGCATGATCCAGACATGACTTGTTGGGCAAGCAGAACAAGGGATGCTCGACCAATAGAAATTCTCTGTTGTTCATGTATTTCCAGGTAAGAAGTTGTTCATTTTGGGGGGGGGGTTGTTTTGTTTGTTTTGTTTTTTTTTTCATATGACACCTCTCCAGAGCTTCTGGTGTTGGACTGAAAGTGTTATTTATTTGGTGAAAATATTTCCAATGATATTAAAGATACCACTACTATAATGTACTATATATATGTTTACACTCAAATATTGTGGGAAATCACTGTACTCCTACCACCAAAAAAATGATTTCTTCTCACACCTAAAATTTTAGGAAGGAAGTAGTGCTGTGATTTTTAGCACTCATTTTTGGTGAATTTAGTCTACATCACATTGGAAACTGTGAGCACAATGGGACACATGTCCTATTCTTGTGCTAGATTTATATCCAAATAGGAAAACAGATTACTTCCTTGAGGTGGATGCCTTTGGGATCTTAGGTTAACAGGAACTTTCTATCCTAAGATTCCCTAGCTCAGAAATACTAAGCTCATCTTGTTAAAGGTCTTCTAAAATTGTGCCATATAAGAACTTTAAGTGCTCTGCTTTTTCTTTGTTTGACCACAAATGGAAGTCACCCAAGAAACAGTAGTGGGACCCAATGCTGTCCTGCTAAGCAGTTCTAATGTTTGAGAATGTTATTCATATGGTAATATGTTTCTGACAATCTTCTAAAAAATAAGATTACCTCTAACATTATGAAATACATAGAGAAATGCAATGTAGTCTCTTATCACAAATGAGTAAACGAGTAGTACAAAGAAGAGATAGGTATCTCATCTTGTAATCAAATTCTCAGAGACTTTTAGCCCTAACAAATATTTATAAATTTATTTATTTTTGAATTTTGTTTGCTCTGTGTATATACATCTGCAAATGCACATGGGTATACATGGGCAGGCAGGGGCAGGTGCGCGCACACGTGTATACACATCAAAGCATGCTTATGAGGATGAAGAAACAACTTGTGGAATTTTGTTTGTTTCCTTCTATTGTGCTCAGTACAGGGATCAAACTCAGCTAATGAGGTTTGCCTGTAAGTGCCATTAGTCACTGATTTAATGTACTATGATAATTTCTTTGTTCCCAAATAAGCATGAAAGTGTCTAATGTTCCTTTATAATAGGTGTAGTACCTGGTGTGGATTTTTCAGTTGTGTTAAACTATACAAACAACTAACTCCTAAAAATTCTGCCACCGTGCACAATAGAATTCTTCGTGACTCACAAGTCAAAATAGGCATAGCCAGAAGTAAAGCTACAGAAAAAAAATAATAGCCCCAAGACCCAAATAATGCTAAATAAGTACTGAAATAGAATAGACTGCATTGCTTATATTCATGAGCTTCATGTAGGGCCTAAAGGGAAATCTGTGGCCTAAAACTCAGCTATTTTTGTTATCTGAGGGATTGTATGTTCTTATCTATTCATACTTCTTAAAGCAAACTTATTTATCTTTTTATGAACTGATTTGAGTAAGGCTTGAAATTTGGCCTTTGGAAAACAAACTATCTAGTAAGAGTAATGGCTGTGTAAGCCAGGTCAAGCCAAACACTTTATTTTTTATCTTCTTGGCTAAGGTAAGTTCACATGATACAAATCAGGCATATGCAACTTTACTGTTTTGCTTCTTTAAAATATGGTGCTTATGTGTTCATAACTCTGTTAGAGGTTATTGTGCTGAGATAGAACTGAGAGCCTTGAACATGATAAGCAAGCAATTTGCATTAACATCACCTCCCTGGTTCTTCGAATTTGGTTACCTAACCAGGTAGAAATGAGTTCCAGTTTGAGATATATTCACCTTCTCAATTAAAGATAGAGAAAACCTATGTTATATCTAGCATAACAAAAGTACACCATTGCCTATAAAATAAAGGTATCAGAAAGTTCAGCCACAAAGGAATCTGTTCTGCCTGGATTTTGTTGACCAGCTTGTAAAGCATGCTTTTAAAGTGTTATTAAGTAGTTCTCTAACTGTGTAGATTTTCTTAGCTCCAATTCAGATGAATATAGTAAACTTTTGAAACAGTGTGCTGGTAAACCCTCCTGCTTTCTGTCAGTTTTTAAGCATATAGAAATGTAGATCAAAAATGATCACAGAGATTTCTTAATATTTAAATTCTATGGCCACATGCATAATCAATGTTAAATCTAGGTTAATGAAAAACTTTTTAAGTGATATTGAACAAATTATTTCTGTCATTTTAGGCATTTTATTATATAACTAAGTCAATGGTATTATTTGTCCATCTTAAGAGTTCAGTGAAATGACAGACATGAAGTAGTTAGCATCTTATGTATACCACAAATAATAAATTCCACAACTACATTTTGTTCCCTTCTATTCTTTCTTCTCCTGTGTAAACGTCACCACCTTTCCTCTCCCAGTGCTATGTTTTTAAACTGAGATGGATAGAATGCCACCCTGTTTGTCACATATATTTGATTAACCTTCACTGCCCTTACTCACTTTTACCCAGTGCTCTTTCAACAGTGCACTTGATACCAGCAGTTTGGCAGAGATACCCCAGGGACTATAAGCAAGAAAGAAGACAGAGTGGCTCATATTTCTTCCTCCTCAAAACACAATAAAAAGCTTCTTACATGTAGAGAGAGACACAGACATCTCAGTTGATTTTACAATCTGCTCTGTTTATTTCTTTATTAATTGAATATTTTGCTTATTTACATTTCAAACATCACCCCTGTTCCTGATCTCCCCTCCACAAACCTCCATTCCATCCACCTTCACCTTTGACTCTAAGAGGCTGCTCCCACACCTACTCTCCTGCCTCAGAAAGAGCTCTATGCTGCTAAATGCACAAGATCCAGGATTTATATAATTTGTGTGTGTATGTGTGTGTGTATGTGTGTGTGTGTGTGTTTGTGTGTGTGTATATGTGTGTGTGTGTGCATATGTATATGTGTTTTTTTCTTGCATGCTATTTCTCTTTACACATACATTTTTGGAAGAGAAATGTAATCAAGGTGACATTATTTTAAACTTTGCAGATTTATATCACATATCTATCTGCAGGCTACATTTTGCCAACTTGACACAAACCGGAGACACCGTGTGAGAGAACCTCAGTTGAGGAATGGTCTCGATTATCCTGGTCTGTGTACATGTCTGTAGAGGCATTTCTTTTATGGCTAATTGATTTGGAATATATCTGTCCACTCTGTGTGGTACTATCAACATGATTATGGGCACAGGCCATTTATGAAACAGAATTGAACAATCCAGAGAGAACAGGATATTAAACAGTTTTTCTCCAGGGTCTGTGCTCCAGATTCCTATTTTTAAATACCTTCCTTGACTTTTTTTAAAGGTGAATCACAAATAGTGAAATCAAAAATCCCTTTGTCCACCAAGGTAGTTTGCTCAACATTTTATTCTATCAAAAGGAATTAGAAGATACTTCTTTGTGATTAGATAATTTACCATCTTTGCACTGATTACTGCCTGATACCAGGATGACTAATTATGACCATATAAACCATGATGACAGAGTTAGAGAAGAATTCAATCATTGAATACAAGAAAGGCAAATCTAAATGTAAGGAATGAGAAAGGAGTTTTTATGACGTGAAAATTGGATATTTCTTTAATAAGGTCAATGGTGTTCGTCTAAAATATTCAATTGACTGAATGAAGCATAATTTATTATATAATTAAGTCTCCCATTTTAGATGCTAATCACATTTAACAAAATACCTTCCCAGAAGCTTGTGGTATTGACTCATACAGCTGGGTACTACAGTGGAAACAATGTAACACAAACTAAACTGCTGGCAATCTTACTCTAATTTTTCATACAAACTTATTTCTTCAAATCATGGTTATTTTATAAAGGCAACGCCAAGACCATTTCTACATTTATAGTCATTAAATTCCTGTTGTCATAGAAAAATGTGTTAACCTTTGCCTACATAAAGATACAAAGAGTTTGCACTTAATGGAGACCATAAAGAATTTGGAAAAATTGCTCTTCTTGGTTTATGGGACATATGGGGAGGGGGGATCCGGGAAAGGGGAAATCATTTGGAATGTAAACAAAGAATATAGAAAATAAAAATATTAAAAAAAATTGCTCTTCTTTTTTTCCTGACTTTTTCTTTATTCGATATATTCTTTATTTACATTTCAAATGATTTCCCCTTTTCTGGCTCCCTACTCCCTGAAAGTCCCATGAGCCCTCTTCCTGTTCCCCCATCTACTCCTTCCCACTTCCCTGTTCTGGTATTCCACTATACTGCTGCACTGAGTCTTTCCAGAATCAGGGGCCACTCCTCCGTTCTTCTTGGACATCATTTAATATGTGGATTATGTCTTGGGTATTCAAAGTTTCTAGGCTAATATCCACTTGTCAGTGAGTGCATACCATGATTAATCTTTTGAGACTGGGTTACCTCACTTAGTATGATGTTCTCCAGCTCCATTCATTTTTCTAAGACTTTCATGAATTCATTGTTTTTGATGGCTGAATAGTACTCCATTGTGTAAATATACCACATTTTTTGTATCCATTCCTCCGTTGAGGGACACCTGGGTTTTTTCCAGCTTCTGGCTACTACAAATAGGGCTGCTATGAACATAGTGGAGCATGTGTCCTTATTGAATGCTGGGGAATCATCTGGGTACATGTCCAGCAGTGGTATAGTAGGGTCCTCTGTAAGTGTCATGCCCAGGTTTCTGAGGAACCGACAGACTAATTTCCAAAGTGGTTGCACCATCTTGCAATCCCACCAGCAGTGGAGGAGAGTTCCTCTTTCTCGACATTCTCGCCAACACCTGCTGTCTCCTGAGTTTTTGATCTTAGCCATTCTGACTGGTGTGAGGTGAAATATCAGGGTTGTTTTAATTTTCATTTCCCTAATGATTAATGATGTTGAACATTTCTTAAAGTGTTTCTCAGCTCTCTGAAGTTCTTCATGTGAAAATTCTTTGTTTAGTTCTGTACCCCACTTTTTAATGGGGTTATTTGGCTCTCTGGATTCTACCTTCTTTAGTTCTTTGTATATATTACATATTAGCCTTCTGTCAGATTTAGGGTTGGTGAAGATCCTTTCCCAATCTGTTGGTTGATGTTTTGTCCTTTTGACAGTGTCCATTGCCTTACAGAAACTCTGTAGTTTTATGAGGTCCCATTTGTCAATGTTTGATCATAGAGCATAAGCTATTGGTGTGCTATTCAGGAACTTTTCCCCTGCACCCATGTCCTCAAGGGTATTCCCCAGTTGTCAGGTTTTATGTGGAGGTCCTTGATCCATTCCTCTGCATGCTAACCTCCAATTGAACCAGAACCATTTGTTGAAAGGCTATCTTTCTTACACTGGATGCTTTTAGCTCCTTTGTCGAAGATCAAATGACCATAGGTGAGTGGGTTCATTTCTGGGTCTTCAATCCTATTCCATTAGTCTGCTTGCCTGTCACTGTACCAATACCATGCAGTTTTTAACACTATTGCTCTGTAGTAAAGTTTGAGGTCTGGGATACTGAATCCCACAGAAGTTCTTTTACTGTTGAAAATAGTTTTAGCTATCCTGGGTTTTTTGTTATTCCAGATCAATTTGAGAATTGCTCTTTCTAGCTCTATGAAGAACTGAGTTGGGATTTTGATGGGATCGCATTGAAACTGCTATTGTGAAGGGAGTCATTTCCTTAATTTCTTTCTCAGTCTGCTAATCCTTTGAGAATATAAAGGCTACTGATTTGCTTGAGTTGATTTTATAGCCAGCCACTTTGCTGAAGTTGTTTATCAGCTGTAGGAGTTCTCTAGTAGAGTTTTTTGGGTCACTTAAGTATACGATTATATCATCTGCAAATACTGATAGTTTGACTTCTTCCTTTCCAATTTGTATTTCTTTGACCTCCTTATGTTGTCTAATTGCTCTAGCTAGGACTTCAAGAACTATATTGAAAAGATATGGAGAGAGGGGCAGCCTTGTGTAGTCCCTGATTTTAGTGGGATTGCTTCAAGTTTCTCTCCATTTAGTTTGATGTTGGCTACTGGTTTGCTGTATATTGCTTTTACTATGTTTATATATGGGCCTTGAATTCCTGACCTTTCCAAGACTTTTAGCATGAAAGGATGCTGAATTTTGTCAAATTTTTTTCAGCATCTTATGAAATGATCATGTGTTTTTTTTCTTTGAGTTTGTTTATGTAGTGGATAGCATTTATGGATTTCTGTATACTGAACCATCCCTGCATCCCTGGGATGAAGCCTACTTGATCATGGTGGATGATCATTTTGATGTGTTCTTGGATTTGTGGGCACAAATTTTATTGAGCATTTTTGCATCGATATTCATAAGGGAAATTGGCCTGAAATTCTCTTTCTTAGTTGGATCTTTTTGTGGTTTTGGTATCACCATAATTGTGGCTTCATAGAAGGAGTTAGGTAGTTTTCCTTCTGTTTCTATTTGGTGTAATAGTTTGAAGAGTATTGGTGTTAAGTCTTCTTTGAAGTTCTGTTATAATTTTGCACTATCCTGTGCTATCTATGACCCCTTCTATTTCTTTAGGGTTTATGGGTCTATTTAGATGATCTATTTGATCCTGATTTAATTTTGGTATTTGATATCTGTTTAAGAAATTGTCCATTTCCTCCAGATTCTCCAGTTTTGTTGAGTACAGGCTTTTGTAGTAGGATCTGATGATTTTTTGAATTTCCTTGGTTTTTATTGTAATATCTCCCTTTTCATTTCTCATTTTATTAATTTGGATACTGTCTCTGTGCCGTTTGGTTAGTCTGGCTAAGGGTTTATCTATCTTGTTGATTTTTTCAAAGAACCAGCTCCTGATTTTGTTGATACTTTGTACGGTTCCCTTAGTTTCTGCTTGATTGATTTCATCCTTGAGTTTGATGGTTTCCTGTCTTCTTCTCCTCCTTGGTGAATTAGCTTCTTTTTGTTCCAGAGCTTTCAGTTGTTCTATTAATCTTCTAGTGTATGCTCTCTCCAATTTCTTTTTAGAGGCACTCAAACCTATGAGTTTTCCCTTAGCACTACTTTCATTGTGTCCCATAGATTTGGGTATGCTGTGCATTCATTTTCGTTAAATTGTAAAAAATCTTTGATTTCTTTCTTTATTTCTTCCTTGACCAAGGTATATTATATTATAGATTTTGGAGAAGGTACCATGAGGTGCTGAGAAAAAGGTATATTCTTTTGCTTTCGGATGAAAAGTTCTATATATTTCTGTTAAATCCAATTGGTCCAAAGCTTCAATTAGTTTCACTATCTTCCTGTTTAGTTTCTGTTTTCCTGATTGGTCCATTGATGAGAGTGGAGTGTTGAAGTCACCCACAATTATTGTGTTAGGTGCAATGTGTGCTTTGAGCTTTAGTTAAGTTTCTTTTATGAATGAGGGTGCCCTTGTATTTGGGGCATAGATGTTCAGGATTGAGAGTTCTTCTTGTTGGACTTTTCCTTTGACCAGCAAGAAGTGTCCTTCTGTTTCTTTTGATGACATTAGGTTGAAAGTTGATTTTATCTGATATTAGAATGGCAACTCCGGCTTGTTTCCTGAGACCATTTACTTGTAGAATTGTCTTCCAGCCTTTTACTCTAAGGTAGTTTTTGTCTTTGACACTGAAGTGTGTTTCCTGTATGCAGCAAAATGTAGGATCCTGTTTACGTAACCAGTCTGTTAGTCCATGTCTTTTTATTGGGGAATTGAGTTCATTCATGTTAAGAGATATTAAGGAGTAGTGGTTATTGCTTCCTATCATTTTTTATGTTAATTTTATTCTTGTGTGTTTATCTTCTTTTGGGTTTGATGAAAGAAGTTTAATATCCTGCTTTTTCCAGGGTATAGTTTCCCTTGTTGTAATGGTGTTTTCCCCCTATTATCCTTTGTAGGGCTGGGTTTGTGGAAAGATATTGTGTAAATTTGATTTTGTCATGGAATATCTTGGTTTCTCCATCTATAGTGATTGAAAGTTTCACTGGGTATAATAGTCTTGGCTGATATTTGTGTTCTCTTAGAGTCTGCATGAGCTCTGCCCAGGATCTTCTAGCTTTCATGTTCCCTGGTGTAATTCTGATAGGTCTTCCTTTATATGTTACTTGCCCTTTTTCTCTTACTGCCCTAAGTATTCTTTCTTTGTTTAGTACATTTGGGGTTTTGATTATTATGTGACAGGAGGTATTTCTGTTCTTGTCTAATCTGCTTGGAGTTCTGTAGGCTTCTTGTATATTCATGGGCAACTCTCTTTAGGTTAGGGAAGTTTTCTTCCATAATTTTGTTGAAGATATTTGCTGGCCCATTAAGTTGTAAATCTTCACTCTCATCAATGCCTATAATCCTTAGATTTGGCTTTCTCATTGTGTCCTTGATGTTTTGGGTTATAAGCTTTTTGCATTTTGCATTTTCTTTGACTGTTGAGTCTATGGTTTCTAATGGTATCTTTGACATCTGAGATTCTTTCTTCTATCTGTTATATTCTGTTGTTGATATTTGCATCTCTGGCCCCTGATTTCTTCCCAAGGTTTTCTATCTCCCAAGTTGTCTCCCTTTGTGCTTTCTTAGTTGTTTCAACTTCTGTTTTTAGATCCTGGATGGTTTTGCTCAGTTCCTTCACTTGCTTGTTTGTGTTTTCCTGTAATTCTCTAAGAGATTTTTTTTGTTTCCTCTTTCATGACTCCTGCCTGTTGATCAAAGTTCTCCTGTATTTCTTTAAATGATTTTTGCATTTCCTTCTTATTGGCTCCTAACTTCTGACCCATATTCTCCTGAATTTCTTTAAGTGATTTTTGTGGCTTCTAGATTTTGACCATTTTTCTCCTGAATTTCTTTAAGAGATTTATTTATGTCCTTTATGTGTTCCTCTAACAGCATCCTTACCTTCCTTACCAGTGATTTTAAATCCAACTTTTGTTTTTCTGGCGTGTTGGGGTATCCAGGACTTGCTGTTGGAGAGTTGGGTTCACATGCTGCCATAATGCCTTGGTTTCTGTTAGTATCATTACTACCTTTGCCTTTAGCCATCTAGTTCTCACTAGTGTTAGATGGTCTTATTGTCACAAGCTGGTGCTTCAACCTACTGTGGAGCTTTAAGGTTATTTCCACGACACTGGATGACTGGGTTTTCTCTGGCACAGATTGCTGACTGCCTTCCTCTTTTGTGCCTTTGGAGCCCTGCTCATTCTTGCCTCAAGCAATGTTATACTTGGTTTGTCAGGTGAACCAAGCCTTCCCAGACTGCTCTGTCATTGAACGAAGATTGTGTGTGTGTGGGGGTCACTCCCTCTGTTGATTCTCAGGTAGGACACAGACGCCATGACAGACTGGCTGGCAGATGAACTGCCTATGTGCTCAGGTCCTGGGCACAGGCAGACCCCTGGTGGTTTGCACCCCTAGTGGTCTTAAGCTCGGGGTAATGCAGTACTTAGTGATGCTTTTCTGCCTGGCAGGCAGCAAATATGGCCGTGGGGAGTCTCTCCCTCTGCTGTTCTCCACACAGGACATAGGCCCAGTGGGCTGGCAGACCAACCACCTATGTCAAAATTGCTCTTCTTAAAACACTGTATCCTTAAGTATTAGATGCAAAGTGACTGACACTAAAGTGCTATGATATAGATCAGCACATTCTGTGCTGGATTTCATGATCATGTATTCAGGGCTCTTAACACTCATGCCTCCCATTATTTAGTCATGGTTCATGAGCATTCTAGATTTTTCTTGTTTCAACTTAAACAATTGTATCACAGTTGGTCAGTTTCTCCAAATAAGCATTTTGAAATTTTCTTTGGCATCATGTCACAGCATTCAATATTTTAAAAGATAAAAATAGAATGCAATAATTTTTAAGGATGTCCAAACATAAACATTGGTATTTATGGAAACCTGAGCAAAGGGAGTTTTAGCAGCGAGAGTGAAAATTGGTAAATTATTTATGGGTTTTCTTATTTTTTTTAATTAAAAGACAGAGAGTGAGGCAGAGGATGTTTTGATTTCTTGAAGTAGAGTTTCACATATCCCTACTTGTTGTAAATTTCCAATGTAGTCAAGGATGACACTGAACTTCTGAACCTCCTGCTGCTGTTTCTCAAGTGGAGTATAGGCATCATGCTCAATAGAGTTTAACAATTCTAGCTTATATTTTTCTAATCTGTGTGTGTATGTGTGTGTACGTGCTTTGGGTTGTGTTACACTATGATGATATGTATGTAAGCGTCAGAATCTGATGCTGACTCTCTTAATCCAGATCCAACGTATTTAGTGAGATAATTAACCTGGAACTATCAATAAAATCTAAAATTGTTGGGCAGTAAAGCCTACATACCTCCTGTCTGGACCCCTTCTCACCCCACCTTTGGGATTTCAGAGTTCACAACTACCCTTGACATTTAACATGGGTTCATGAGTTCAAATTTAGGACCTCTTGCTTGTGCAGCAAGAACTTTATACATGGAGCTACCTTGTAGCCATTTTGTAATATTTCTTGAAGATTTTACTAATTGAAAATGAAAATGTGGAAGTGAAAACTATAAAGGATGATCTAACACAAAGAGAAAACCTTTCCTCTGTAGCTATGGTGACAAATATCAGCAGACTAAATTCCTCCTCACGGAACTGATAGTTTTTTTCTCAGTAAAATTTCTTTTCCATCCAAACAATCAGTATCAGCTACTTATTTCTGAATGTCAGCCAGTGAAAAGCATAACGATTACAGAGCACATGTTAATCCATTAATAGCATGTTCACAGATGATCCAGACACACTCTGCAAGTTTTTTCAGTCTTATTAATCTCAGAATAATATACACTATTTCCTCTCTTTGAAGAGATGTAAGCGGTGATTCTGATTTTCCCTTAACAATGAGTTCAACCTTACATTTACATTTAATATTTATCTTCATACAACGAGTGGTAGACACATTACTCTTCACGATGAAAAAATGCTGAGAGTCTAGAGAGGAGGAGCAGTGTTAAGAACACTAACGGAGCTTGCAGAGGACCTGAGTTCAGTTCCCAATATTCACACAGAGTGGCTCATTTCTTCCTGTACCTGCTGCTCCAGGTGATTAGATGCTGTCTTCTGGCATTCACTCCTGCATAGAATCTTCGTGCAAACATACTCATATGAATAAAATCAAATCTTAAATGGAAATTTGAGGATTTTTGTACCAAAATATGCATTTAAATGTTTGAGTCAGTATAAGGATATAAATCTATGTATTTTAAATATTCACTGGACTTCAAGATTTTAGGCATTTATGCCACTAAATTTTTAAAATGTACAGTTTGATAACTGCAATTTATATATCATGCAAAATTATAAATAAGTCATTCCTATAATTTAGCTTTAAGGTTAATATAAATGAAAACAAACAAATAAAAGATAATGTTAACATTTTACTAGATTATTTTGCCTATTTTTTCTATTATCTTTTCCTGACAATAGATTGTATTTCATAAAATATGCTCTGATTATGATTCCCAGTCCCTCAACACTTTAAAGATTCTCCTCATCTCCTATCCTATCTGAATCTATACCCTTTTTAATCTCTTCTTAGAAAAATAAAACAAGGAAGAAAAAATAGTAATAAAATAGCATGAAACAAAAAGAAAGAAACAAGAGTAGGATAAAACAATCAAAAAAGAAGTAAGGAAAGCTGGGCATAATACTATAAGAGGACCCTGTTGTACCACCCCTGGGCATATACCCAGAGGATTCTCCAGCATGTAATATGGATACATGCTCCAATATATTCACAGCAGCCCTATTTATAAATAGCCAGAAGCTGGAAAGAACCCAGATGCCCCTCAATGGAGGAATAAATATAGAAAATGTGGTATATTTACACTATGGAATACTACTCAGCTATTAAAAACAATGAATTCATGAAATTTTTAGGCAAGTGGGTGGAACTGAAGAATGTCATCCTGAGTGAGGTAACCCAATCACAAAAGAACACACATGGAATGCAGTCACTGATAAGCAGATATTATCCCAGGAGCTTGGAATACCCAAAAAACAATTCACATTTCAAATTATGCCCAAGAAAAAGGAAGGAGAAGCCCCTGGTCCTAGAAAGGCTCAGTGCAGCAGTGTAGTGGAATACCAGGACAGGGAAGTGGGAATGGTTTGACTGGGGAACAGGGGGAGGGAAGAGGGCTTATGGCACTTTCAGGGAGTGGGGATCCTGTAAAGGGGAAATCATTTGAAATATAAATAAATACATCAAATAAAAAATTAAAAAAGTAAAAGAACATAAGCAACAGAAACCAAGCTTACTAGGCATGATCAGAACCCAGTTCTCCCATTAGGGAAAGTCTTGGATACTCCATCAAACTAGAAAAGCAAGATTCTAGCTTAAAATAATTTCTTATGATGATGATAGAGGACTTTAAGAAGGACATAAATAACAACTCCCTTAAAGAAATACAGGAGAACACAGGTAAACAGATATGTAGAAGCCCTTAAAAAGGAAAAACAAAATCCCTTAAAGTAATACAGGAGAACACAGGTAAATACGTAGAATCCCTTAAAAAAGAAAACACAATATCCCTTAAAGAATTACAGGAAAATAGAACTAAACAAGTGTAGGAATTAAACAAAATCATACAGGGTCTAAAAATTGAAATAGAAACAATAAAGAAATCACAAAGAGAGGCAACATTAGAGAGAGGAAAAACCTAGGAAAGATATCAGGAGTCATCGATGCAAGCATCACCAATAGAATACAAGAGACAGAAAAGAGAATCTGAGGTGCAGAAGATGCCATAAAAAACACTGACCCAGTTTTTTTTAAAATTGTTTTTGTTTGTTTGTTTGTTTTTGTTTTTTTGGATTTGATTTTTTGAGACAGGGTTTCTCTGTATAGCCTTGGTTGTCCTGGAACTCACGCTGTAGACCAGGCTGGCCTCAAACTCAGAAATCCACCTACCTCTGCCTCCCAGAGTGCTGGGATTACAGGTGTGCGCTACCACCGCCCAGCAACTGGCCCAGTTTTAGTGCAGAATTCTATCAGACCTTCAAAGATCTAATAAAAATAATAGTCTTCAAACTAATAGAAACAGAAAGATCACTACCCAATTCATCCTATGAAGTCACAATTATGCTTACACCTAAACTACACAAAGATCCAATAAAGAGAACTTCAGACCAATTTCCCTGATGACTATCAATGGAAAAATACTTAATAAACTTATTTCAAACTGAATCCAAAAGCACATCAAAATGATCATCCATCATGATAAAGTTGGCTTTATCGCAGTATGCAGGGATGGTTCAATAAATGGAAATCCATAAATGTAATCCACTATATAAAGAAACTCAAAAAATACATGAACATCTCATTAGATGCTTAGAACCATTTGACAAATTTCAAAACACTTTAATGGTGAAGGTCTTGGAAAGATCAGTAATTAAAGCCCATACATAAACATAGTAAAAACAATATGCAGGAAACCAGTAGCCAACATTAAACTAAATGGAGACAAATGTAAAACAATCCCAGCAAAATCAAGGACTAGACAAGGCTGCCCACTCTCTCACTACCTAGGACTCAAAGTCTTAACCAGAATAATTAGAAAACAAAAGGCTGTCAAAGAGATATGAATTAGAAAGGAAGAAGTCAAATTATCACTATTTGCAGATGATATGATAGTATAAGTGATTCCAACAATTCCAGCAGAGAAATCCTAAACCTGATAACTCCAGAATAGTGGCTATATGTAAAAATAACTCAAACAAATTAGTAGCCTTCCTCTCTCCAGAGAGTAAACAGTCTGAGAAAGAAATTAGGGAAACAACCCCTTTTCAATAGTCAAAAATGATTTAAAATAACTTATTATGACTCTCACCAAGTAAGTGAAATATCTGTATAAAAAAGAACTTCATGTCTCGGAAGAAAGAAATTAAAGAAGATATCAAAAGATGGAAAGATCTCCCATGATCATTAGAATAGTAAAACTAGTTATCTTGATGAAAGAGATCTACAGATTCATTGCAATCCCCATAAAAACTGTAACTCAATTTTTCATACAGTTAGAAAGAACAACTTATAAATTCATTTGGTATAACATAAAATCCAATATAGCAAAAACTTTTCTTAACAATAAAAGAACTTGTGGGCAAATCACCATCCATGACCTCAAGCTGTATTGCAGAGCAATAATAATAAAAACTGTAATGTATTGGTACAATGGCAGGCAGGGAGAGTAATGGAAGAGAATTGAAGACCTAGAAATGAACCCACAGACTTATGGTTGCTTGATCTTTGACAAAGGAGCTGAAACCATAGAGTGGATGCTCAACAAGTGGATATTCAACAAGTGGTGCTTGTTCAACTGGAGGTCAGCATGTAGAAGAATGCAAGTTGATCCATTCTTATCTCCTTTCATAAAGCTCATGTCCAAGTGGATCAAGGACCTCCACATAAAACCACCAAAACTAATAGAAGAGAATGTGGGGAGAGCCTCAAGCACATGGGCACTGGGGAAAATTTGCTTAATAGATCATCAATGGCTTATGCTCTGAGATAAAGAATTGACAAATGGGACCTCATAAAATTGCAAAGATTCTGTAAGGCAAAGGACACTGTCAGTAGTATAAAAATGCAAACTTTTGTTGAAGATCAAGTGACCATAGGTGTGTTGGTTCATTTCTGGGTCTTCAATCATATTCCGTTGATCTGCTTGCCTGACATTGAACCAATACCATGCAGTGTTTTATCACTATTGCTCTGTAGTAAAGTTTAAAGTATGGGATACTGAAATTCCCCTGAAGTTCTTTTACTGTTGAGAATAGTTTTAGCTATCCTGGGTTTTTTGTTATTCCAGATGAATTTGAGAATTGCTCTTTCTAGCTCTATGAAGAACTGGGTTGGGGTTTTTATGGGCATAGCATTGAATCTGTAGGTTGCCTTTGGCAAGATGGCCATTTTAACTATATTAATCCTGCCAATCCATGAGCATGGAAGATTTGTCCATTTTCTGAGATATTCTTCGAATTCCTTCTTCAGCGATCTGAAGTTCTTGTCATATAGGTCTTTCACTTGTTTGGTTAGTCACCCCGAGATAGTTTGTGCTGTTTGTAGCTATTGTGAAGGGAGTCATTTCCCTAATTTCTTTCTCATTCTGCTTATCCTTTGAATATATAAAGGCTACTGATTTGCTTGTGTTGATTTTTGTAGCCAGCCACTTTGCTGAAGTTGTTTATCAGCTGTAGGAGTTCTCTAGTAGAGTTTTTAGGGTCACTTAAGTATACTATCATATCATCTGCAAATAGTGATAGTTTGACTTCTTCCTTTCCAATTTGTATCCCTTTGCCTTCCTTATATTGTATAATTGCTCTAGCTAGGACTTCAAGAACTATATTAAAAAGATATGGAGAGAGGGGCAGCCTTGTCTAGTCCCTGATTTTAGTGGGATTGCTTCAAGTTTCTCTCCATTTAGTTTGATGTTGGCTACCGGTTAGCTGTATATTGCTTCTACTATGTTTAGATATAGGCCTTGAATTCCTGTCCTTTCCAAGACTTTTAGCATGAAAGGATGCTGAAATTTGTCAAATGCTTTTACAGCATCTAATGAAATGATCATGTGGTTTTTTCTTTGAGTTTGTTATATTGAACCATCCCTACATCCCTGGGATGAAGCCTACTTGATCATGGTGTATGATCATTTTGATGTGTTCTTGGATTCAGTGGGCAAGAATTTTATTTATTATTTTTGCATCGATATTCATAAAGGAAATTGGCCTGAAATTCTCTTTCTCAGTTGGATCTTTTTGTGGTTTTGGTGTCAGTGTAATAGTGGCTTCGAAGAAGGAGTTGAGTAGTGTTCCTTCTGTTTCTATTTGGTGGAAAAGTTTGAAGAGTATTGGTATTAAGTCTTCTTTGAAGGTCTGATAGAATTCTGCACTGAAACCATCTAGTCCTGTGCTTTTTTTTGGCTGGAAGCTTATCTATGACCCCTTCTATTTCTTTAGGGACTATGGGTCTGTTTAGTTGGTCTATTCGATCCTGGTTTAATTTTGGTAATTGGTATCTGTCTTAGAAAATGTCCATTTCCTCCAGACTCTCCAGTTGTGTTGAGTACAGGTTTTTGTAGTAGGATCTGTTGATTTTTTGAATTTCCTCGGTTTCTGTTGTAATATCTCCGTTTTCATTTTTAATTTTGTTAATTTGGATACTTTCTCTGTGCCCTTTGGTTAGTCTTGCTAAGGGTTTATCTCTCTTGTTGTTTTTTTGAAAGAACCAGCTTTTAGTTTTGTTGATTCTTTGTATGGTTCTCTTGGTTTCTACTTGATTGATTTCAGCCCTGAGTTTGATGATTTCCTGTCTTCTTCTCCTCCTGGGTGAATTAGCTTCTTTTTGTTCCAGGGCTTTCAGTTGTTCTGTTAATCTCCAGTGGATGCTCTCTCGAATTTCTTTTTGGAGGCACTCAAAGCTATGAGTTTTCCTCTTAGCACTGCTTTCATTGTGTCCCATAGATTTGTGTATGTTGTGCTTTTCATTAAATTTTCATTAAATTCTAAGAAATCTTTGATTTCTTTCTTTATTTCTTCCTTGACCAAGGTATCATTGAGTAAAGTATTGTTCATTTTCCATGTGTATGTGGACTTTCTGTTGTTTTTATTGTTATTAAAGACCACTTTTACTCCATAGTGATCTGATAGGAGGCATGGGATTATTACAATCTTATATTTGTTGAGGTCTGTCTTGTGACCAACTATATGATCTATTTTGGAGAAGGTACCATGAGGTGCTGAGAAAAAGGTATATTCTTTTGCTTTGGGATGAAATGTTCTATATATATATCTGTTAACTCCAATTGGTCCACAGCTTCAAATAGTTTCAATGTTTCCCTGTTTATTTTTTGTTTTCCTGATCGGTCCATTGGTGAGAGTGGAGTGTTGAAGTCACCCACAATTATTGTGTTAGGTGCAATGTGTGCTTTGAGCTTTAGTAAAGTTTCTTTTATGAATGAGGGCGCCCTTGTATTTGGGGCATAGATGTTCAGGATTGAGAGTTCTTCTTGGTGGATTTTTTCTTTGACTAGCAAGAAGTGATCTTCCATGTCTCTTTTGATGACATTAGGTGGAAAGTCAATTTTATCTGATATTGGAATGGCAACTCTGGCTTGTTTCCTGGGACCATTTGCTTGTAGAATTGTCTTCCAGCCTTTTACTCTAAGGTAGCTTTTGTCTTTGACACTGAGCTGTGTTTCCTGTATGCAGTAAAATGTAGGATCCTGTTTCCTTATCCAATCTGTTAGTCTATGTCTTTTTATTGGGGAATTGAGTCCATTGATGTTAAGAGATATTAAGGAGTAGTGGTTATTGCTTCCTATCATTTTTTTTTAATTTTAATTTTATATGTGTGTGGTTATCTTCTTTGGGTTTGATGAAAGAAGCTTAATATCCTGCTTTTTCCAGGGTATAGTTTCCCTCATTGTAATGGTGTTTTCCCCCTATTATCCTTTGTAGGGCTGGGTTTGTGGAAAGATATTGTGTAAATCTGGTTTTGTCATGGAATATCTTGGTTTCTCCATCCATAGTAATTGAGAGTTTTGCTGGGTATAGTAGTCTCAGCTGGCAATTGTGTTCTCTTAGAGTCTGCATGACCTCCACCCAGGATCTTCTAGCTTTTCATGGTCTCTGGTGAGAAATCTGGTGTAATTCTGATAGGTCTTCCTTTATATGTTACTTGCCCTTTTTCTCTTACTGCCCTAAGTATTCTTTCTTTGTTTAGTACATTTGGTGTTTTGATTATTATGTGACGGGAGGTAGTTCTGTTCTGATCCAGTCTGTTTGGAGTTCTGCAGGCTTCTTGTATATTCATGGGCATCTCTCTCTTTAGGTTAGGGAAGTTTTCTTCCATAATTTTGTTGAAGATATTTGCTGGCCCTTTAAGTTGTAAATCTTCACTCTCATCAATGCCTATAATCCTTAGATTTGGCTTTCTCATTGTGTCTTGGATTTCCTGGATATTTTGGGTTACAAGCTTTTTGCAATTTGCATTTTCTTTGACTGTTGAGTCCATGGTTTCTATGGTATCTTCGGCATCTGAGATTCTTTCTTCTATCTTGTATTCTGTTGTTGATATTTGCAGATATGGTCTCTGATTTCTTCCCAAGGTTTTCTATCTCCAAAGTTGTCTCCCTTTGTGCTTTCTTAGTTGTTTCTACTTCGCTTTTTGATCCTGGAAGTTTCTGCTCAGTTCCATCATTTGCTTGTTTGTGTTTTCCTCTAGTTCTTTAAGAGATTTTTTTGTTTCCTCTTTCATAACTTCTGCCTGTTGATCCAACTTCTCCTGTATTTTTTTAAGTGATTTTTGCATTTCCTCCTTATTGGCTACTAACTTCTGACTCATATTCTCCTGAATTTCTTTAAATGATTTTTGTGTTTCCCTTGTAAGAGCTTCTAGCTTTTGATCATTTTTCTCCTGAATTTCTTTAAGAGATTTAATTATGTTCTTCATGTGTTCCTCTAACAGCATCCTTACCAGTGCTTTTACATCCAACTCTTGTTTTTCTGGAGTGTTGGGGTATCCAGGACTTGCTATTCTTGGAGATTTGGGTTCAGATGCTGCCATAATGCCTTGGTTTCTCTTAGTAACATTCCTATGGTTGCCTTTAGCCATCTAGTTCTCCCTGGTGTTAGATGGTTTTATTGTCACTGGCTGGTGCTTCAACCTACTGTGGATCTTTAAGATTATTTCTGCAACACTGGATGACTGTGTTTCCTCTGTCACAGATTACTGATACGCTATCTTCCTCTTTTGTGCCTTTGGAGCCCTGCTCAGTCTTGCCTCAAGCAATGTTATACTTAGGTTGTCAAGGTGAACCAGGTGTTCTCTGACTGCTCTGTTATGGAGTGAAGATGGTGTGGTCGGGGTCACTCCCTCTGTTATTCTCACTTAGGACACAGGTCCTGCGACCGACCTGCTTGCAGACGCTCAGTTCCTGAGTACAGGCAGACCCCTGGAGATTTGCATCTCCAGAGATCTAAAGCTCAGGGTGATACAGTACTTAGTGATGCTTTTCTGTCCTGGCAGGGAGTGAATATGGCCACAGGGAATCTCTTCCTCTGCTGCTCTCTGGGCAGGACACAGGTCCCACACCTGGTGGACTGGCAGACAAACCACCTATGTGCTCAGTTCCTTCACGTAGGTAAACCCCTGGTGGTTTGCACCACCAGAGATCTAAATCTCAGGGTGCTACAGTACCTAGTGACCCTTTTCTGTCCTGGCAGGCAGCAAATCCAAACAAAGGATTTTCAATTGAGGAATATGGAATGGCCAAGAAACATATAAAGAAATGTTCAACATCCTGAGTCATCAGGGAAATGTATATCAAAGCAAGCCTGAGATTTCACCTCACACCAATCAGAAATGCTCAAATCAAAAACTCAGGTGACAGCTGATGCTTGATAGGATGTGGGGGGAAAAGAAACACTTCTCTATTGTTGGTAGGATTGCAAGATGCTACAACCAGTCTGACATCAGAATACTGGACATAATATTACCTGACGACCCAGCTATACTACTACTTGGCATATACATAGAAGATGTTCCAACATATAACAAGGATACATGCTCCACTATGTTCATAACAGCCTTATTTATAATAGTTAGAAGCTGGAAAGAACCCAGATGTCCTTCAGCAGAGGAATGGATACAGAGAATGTGATACATTAACACAATAATTCATGAAATTTTTAGGCAAATTGTTGGAAATAGAAAATATCATCCTGAGTTAGGTAACCCAGTCACAAAAGAATACAAAATGGTATGCACTCCCTGATAAGTGGATATTAGCTTCAAATCTCAGAATACAATTCACCAACAACATGAAACTCAAGAAGAAGGATGACCAAAGCATGCGTGTTTTCTTCATTCTTAGTTGCAGGAGCAAAATACTCATAGATGCAAATATGGAGACAAACTGTGGAGCAGAAACAGAAGGAAATGCCATCCAGAGACTGCCCAAAATAGTGATTCATCCCATATACAGTGACAAAACCCAGACTTTGTTATAGATGCCAAGAGGTGCTTGCTGACAGGAGCCTGGTATAGCTTTCTCCTGAGAGGCTCTGCCAGAGCCTGAAAAATGCCAGGGTGGATGCTTGCAGCCAACCATTGGACTGAGCAATGAGTAAGGTCCCAAGTGGAGGAGTTAGAGAAAGGACTGGAAGAGCTTAAGGTCTTTGCAACCCATAGGAAGAACAACAATATCAACCAACCAGACCCCTCAGAGCTTCTAGGTACGAAACCACCAACCAAGGAGAGATCCATAGCTCCACTGAAAATGTAGCAGAGGTGGCATTGTTGGGGCTCAATGGGAGGAGAGGCCCTTGGTCTTGTGAAGGGGATGCGATGTCCCAGTGTAGGGGAAGATGAGAGTGGGGAGGCAAGTGTGGGTGGGTTGGTGGGTCGGGAACACCCTCATAGAAACAGGGGAATGGGTGTTGGATACTGGGTTTCAGGGGGTGGGGAACTTGGAAAGGGGATAAAAATTTAAATATAAATAAGGAAAATGTCCAATAAAAACCCACAAAACCAGAAGCCATAATATATTTGCAAAAGATTTGCAAGATTAAACAAACAAACAAACAAACAAATAACATCAGGGAAAACAAATGTGAAAAAGAAAAAGGATTTTAAGAAAGAAATGCCATGGCAAAACATTAGACAGAGCCAAAAAAATATCTCTAAAGGTGCCAATTAGTTCATTTCTTGTTGACTATGGATGCTCTTCCTGGATCCTATCCTTAAGAGTAATTTATATAGTCAATGAGAAATATTTTGTTTTATTTTTAAGTATTTATGAGGAGGTAGTTTCTGCCTTTAGGATGAGGTATTTGTGCACTTTCTCTTTAGCTCTCTTGGCTTTACCCTATCCTTAGCCAACTAAACAGTATATGGGATAGGTTCCATCTGGAGTGAGTTTGAAATATGATTAAATTTGTTGGTTAGTTCCACAATCTTTGTGGAACTATTGCATTTAGTGCATCTTGCAGACGGGTAACCTTTGTAGATGGATGAATTTGTAGCTGGGTTGGTAGATAACTTTCCCCTTTTGTATCATTTAAAATAGCTTCCTGGAGCATTAACACTATTACCTTAAATAATAACTAGCTTGAGTTCTCCATGTCCAATGAGTTGTGTAGCTGTTGTCTTCAGCAATAAGGCCTTACTATGAATTTGTGGATGGCTATTAACCTCCTTGGTAATAACCTGGGTTATCTGGAAATTACTATTGTGACCTGTCCTTGTCTCCTTTTTTGAGACAGGAGTCTCATTACCAAGTCTGTACTTGAATTTAGTAGTTTTCTATTTCAGAGTCTTGTTGATGTTATTATATGCAAACAGGCAGGTGATCTAGGAACAAATAATTTCACTCTTCTTCGTGTCTCCCATTGTATCATCTACTAACTCAAAAAGGGACATTATTCCCACAAAACATACCTAGAATCTATGTAAGCCTCAGAAACTTACATGAAATATAAACAGTGGTCTCTCACTTTGAGATACCAAAGATGCCAGCCTAGACTACAATGCTTAACAAAACTATTAATTGTGACAAAGAAAACTATTACATAATGAAACAAAATTTAAGCAAATTCTATTTACCATCCCAACTGTACAGAACACACTAAAAAAATTCCATCTCAATACTTTAACAATACCAAAGAAGCCAAAAGGAATAAGTTATCAGAGATCATCAAATAAGAAGGGATGGAAACCCACACTGTAAGTACAAAGTAGGAGGAATGAACAAGCCTTACTCATTGATAATTCTCAATATTAATGGTCTTAAACATTCAAAAGACATAACTAACAGATTAATTAGAAAATTGAATTTATCTATCTGGTGCATCTAATAAATATATGTCAACATCAAGGATAGACATCACCTCAGTTTGAGAGGATGGAAAAGTCATTCCAAGCAAACGGAATCAAGAAGCGTGCAGGCATTGCCATTTTAATATTTAAAAGATAAATAGACTTCAGTTCAAAACTAATCAAAAAAGGTAGGAAAGGATATGACATACTCATTAAAAGGAAGATTCACTAAGACAAAATTACAGGTTTAAACATTATGCACCAAACACAAGACACCAAAGTTTATTAAAAAATTACCTCTAAAAATAAATTGACCCTCAAATAGTGATAGTAACATCAATTACACACTCTGTCCTATAGTGATATCATCCAGACAAATCAGAACAGAAAAATGCAACTATTAAACAATGTCACTTACTAAATGGACATGACAGTCATCTAGAAAAAATTCCTCTTGGGGAGTAGAAAATATAATATCTGCTGAAAAGCTCATGGAACTTTTTCCAACATGGACAACATACTTGGATACAAATCAAACTTCAACAGAAATAAGAAAATTTTAATAACATCTTTCATCCTATCTGACAAATATGGGTGAAATCTGACAATCAACAATAGGAAACAGCAGAAATTATTCATACTCACAGAAACTGAGTTTCCACCTTATGAAAAATGGGTCAAGACAGAAATCAAAAAGGATATTAAAATCACGAATAGAATAGAAATGAGATAACAATCTACCCAAGCATAGGGGACACAATCAAAGCAATTCTAAGATAAATGTGCAAAGAATACAGTTTCTATATATAAAACAATAATATAATACTAACAACAATAATAATAGATAGATCTCATTATTAACTTAACAAGAAATGTAAAAGGCCTAGAGCTGGCTGTTTAGGGAGATGCAGCTATAATTAAGTCTACAAACTAGGAGGACAGCACATAAATGGACTGTCTTTAACAACAAATTAGTCAGATACTAAAGAAAATGCTAACACATTACAAAGGATGATTGGAAGAAGCAGAGGAAGAAGAGGAAGAGAAGAAAAAAATGTGTGTCTGTACAGGGAGGAAAAGGTATGTGTGTGTATGATGTGGTTGTGTATGCATTTTGGTACTGAAAAGCTCGTATTATAGTTATGCTACCAGCCTACTTTTACACATGATCTTAAGCTTCCTATCCAGGACTGTAATTCATTCTACCTTTACTCCATTCAGAAATACTTTTACTGACATTGCTACCACTGTGGTATTACTGATATTATCAGGACAAGAGCATTTTAATGAAAGTATATGCATACTATTATTAAAAGCTAAGGAATTTATATGATATAAAGGCAGACCAAAGCTTCCAATTAAAAAAAAACAGTATAAATTGTTAACATTTTAAGCTGAGTGTGACCTCATGCAATTATAATAAATTAATATTAAATGATTTAGGTCAGTGAGTTATATTTACAAAATATATTTTAAAATTACATCTTAAAAAAAGCAGAACAAAACAAAAGTCAATTTTATCTTTTTTGGGTTTTGTTGAATTTTTGTTTTGTTTGAAACATCTGTTCATGACAAAAACTAAGAAACAAGCAAACAAAAAATAATAATAGAGTAGCAACAGCTACTAGAAAAAAATAAGAACAAATCCAAAATATGCCTCAGTTGAAAAAGAAGACATGCCATTGAAATATACTTTGTAACAATCAAGTGTCATTTCATACTCAATTGTGTAAAATAGAATGCACTATTGCCAATGTCAAAAAAGTACAGTTATTTTTCTGATTTTTAATTTTCAGAAACTATAATATGCAAATAAAGAAATAAGGGCACAGTGTAGAAGAAAGTGCCATTGGGTCCAGATATAACAATTGTCTACTTTTCAGTTTTTAAATCCTTACAAATACAACTCTTTAGCAATCTGATAAATCAGTGACTATTCTGGAAAGGAGATCAATGCACATATAGAAATTTTATTTCCGCATTAACCACATATTGGAAAATGAAATGAAAACATCAACATTTTTTTGCAGTGGTAAATAACAAGTAGAATATGTCCCAAATCTCATCAATAAAGATAGCCAAATATTGCAGATAAATATTATAGCTATGAAGACAACTGGTTCATACATTGTGAGGTTACCATGCCTTTCCTGTTTGAAGACACTGTTAATTAGTAAGGGTAGTTTAGACAGAATTCCACCAACTGGTGACTCAAACAATAAAATTCTTTTTTTTTTTTTTGCTCTATAGCTATATGACTATTTCAAATATTAAATTTGTTTTCTTGTTTGTTTTTTTAAGCATTTTAATTCAATATATTCTTTATTTGCATTTCAGGTGATTTTTCCATTTCCTGGATCTCCTCCCTGAAAGTTCCATAAGTCCTTTTCCCTCCCCCTGTTCCCCAATCCACCCCTTATCACTTCCATGTCCTGGTATTTCCCAACATTACTGCACTGAGCTTTTCCAAGACTGGGGGCCACTCCTTCCTTCCTTCTTGGGCATCATTTGATATGTGCATTGTGTCTTGGGTATTCCAAGCTTCTAGGCTAATATTCATTTATCAGTGAGTGCATGCCACGATTGTTCTTTTGAGATTGGGTTACCTCACTTAGGATGATGTTCTCCAGTTTCATTCATTTGTCTTAAGAATTTCATGAATTCATTGTTTCTAATGGATCGATAGTACTCCACTGTGTATATATACCACATTTTCTGTATCCATTCCTCCGTTGAGGGACATCTGGGTTCTTTACAGCTTCTGGCTATTAAAAATAGGGCTGCTATGAACATAGAGGAGCAAGTATACTTATTACATGCTGAGGAATCCTCTGGGTGTATGCCCAAGATTAGTATAGCAGGGTCCTCTGGAAGTATCATTCCCAGTTTTCTGAGGAACTTCCAGACTGACTTCCAGAGTGGTAGTACTAGCTTGCAACCCCACCAGTAGTGGAGGAGTGTTCCTTTTTCCACACAATTTTTAAAAATGGAAGATTCAAAGTCAGCATCTTGCAAAGTGATGAGTCTCTTGGCTTTGTAAAGGCTCCCCTTTTGCTAAAAGACAGAATATAGACAGGGATGGAGGGAGGGAGGAAAGGAAAGAGAGAAAGAAGAGTAGAGGAGAGAGGAGGAGAGGAGAGAGGGAGAGAGAGATTCTAATTTTCAGTGTTCAGATAACAGAATGCCTATATTCATAATTGTGGATCATCCTTAGATAAGAGTTATTCTCTTATACCATGGTATTGTGACTTAGGATTAATTCCACATATAAATGTACAGATATTAGGGGAACACATTTCATCAAGAGTAACTGGGCCTGAATCGTCCTATGGCTAATCATGCAATGATACATTCCTATTAGGTTTTTAAGAGATATTGTTAGGGCAATATTAAAACTCCTATTGAACTTTCAAGTACTTAGTATAATAACCGTTGGCAAAATAAGTTATGAAACACTTCCATGCCCCTAAGTTACTGGTGACTTTGAAGTATGTAACATTAGTATCGGGGAGAAGTGCAATCTGCTGTCACAGATATTTTCTTGGAGCTTCATTGAGTATGAAACTCTCAATGATGAGTGTTACCCAGGAAGCTCAAGAGAGAGCCTCAAATCACTGTGTGTGCATTATGAAAGCAGCTAAATAACAAAGAAAAACCATACATTATAATATAATTTCATAAGATAAGTGACACATAAAGTTCTTTGTAGTCATTCTTTTTTAATATATCATTCACTTAATATGATTTTGAGTAGAATGATTTATTTATAACTTCAGTCAGTCACATAAATGCACACCAATAATTGTATGTTCAGATATAGAATCTATTAGATTCAAGAAAGTAGTTCATTTACATTGATTTTATCTCATAATCATACTGATTTCTTAACAAGAGCATTTGTGAACTAGGACATTTGTAAACAATGGCATTTGACTTCTGAATTTCTTCAGAGCTTCAAATGATGTTTAGAGTTTTAAAAAAAATCACAAAATCAAAATAATGTATTAAATTCAAAATATAACTTTCTCTATTTCTTTTCTCTTATTGTTTTCTTTTTAAATCGTTCAGAAAGATTTTTATCAGATCAGTGCTGAAATGCTTGTGTTTAATAGCCTATAATTACCATGAAAAATTTCTCTGAGCTCACAATCTCTGTGTGTTTTGAAACTGTTAAAAAATTTTTTTACTCAGTCTGCATTGTTGAATGTCTCTACAAAATAGGAAAAGAAGGCCATCAATAATACTTCTGAAGTTGTACATTCTCTTGACTAAGTTTGTATTTCTACTTTAGCATTCTTCTGCTGAATATTAAAAGCAGGCTTATTTTTTTTAAGTTCTAAGATGAATTATTCTGCTTGAGCAGGCCAAGCTGTTCTAAATAGCCTACTGCTGACAGTGCTTAACTAAAGTCAACAAAGAGAAGATAAGGCTTACTGAGATTGTTTGTTGAAATATTAATACCAATTCCAGCTGTAAAAATGATAAATACTTTAATAAAGATAGCCTGTTCCTCACCAACGTTTGCCATGCTCTTTATTCTATCTGTGCAAGAATATTCCCATCAGACAGATTTAATCTCACAAAAGATATGGGTTACTAAAATGTGGCTATCTTACAAGCACCACTAAAGCATTTAAAATAAGCAGCCAAAGTAAGTTAGCTACATTTCAAACCCTTTAAAACCACACTTATCTTCTCCTAATTAGTTTCTTTCAGGGCACATATTTATTTGATCTACAATGTTATTTCAAATCTATATAAAATGTACATCTGTCTATCGATACTGTGTAGTCTCATTTTTTCTGTTTGATGGCTTGCTTTTATTCTCTGTTGTGTTTTGCTTTTATTTTGTATACATAATTAGGATCTCCTTTCCTATTTGCGAAACACACTCATGTGAACTTCATGAAGTCAGGCAAAGCTATGCTTTATGGATGTCAGAGGCAAAGTGTTGAAGTGTACATTGCCAGTAAGAATGTTAGGTGGTAATCTGCTGTGAGAGATACTCTGTGTCATATGCTGTGTATACTACTGAATCTAAAGGTTTTAAACAGGGCCTGTGCCACTTCAGTTTCATGAACTTTTTATGTTATATGGCACATCAAATCTGCCAAGAGCAGGGCCATCTGGAAACAGAGTAGCAGTTGTGAAGTAGGTATTTAAAGGAAGTATTTCAAGGAAAATAATGTAATCAAGTAATAAGTTTAGGGAAAAATACAATACACATAAACATTATATAATTATTTATATTTGCATGTGTATTATATACTCTTCTATACCAACAAACATTTTACTGCCAGGTGATCTGCACCATCACCCAGTGTAATGGATGCATACGTTTCCAAAATTCATTTATGTAATACCAACTAGTTTGCTATTTTTAAGATAGCATCAACAATAGTGTACTAAACAATAGTTACACATATTTGAATATTTAAACATTACTTACAATTAGCTAGTGAATAACAAACTATGAAAAACTGTACAACAAGCATTTTATTATTAAATGTGAGATGTCATGGTAGCATAGAAAAGAATGACATCAGGCTGGTTGGAGCTAAAGGAGCTAAAGATAAATGGAGTCTGGAGTCGTAGGTATTTGTGGGACAATATCAACAAGTATATTATTGTTGCTGTAGGGTATTCCTCACTACCTACCCCAATGTTCTGGATTCCTGAATGAAAGACACTCATATATAGTCTTATATTTAATATACCTTAGTCAGCTCAATGGCTGGGCCACTCCCAAAGTTCCACATGGCTAAAGACTGCCCTCCAATATGCTTGAGTTATTACTTACAAAAATCTATATTCCATCTTTGCTTCCCAAGATTCAGTGTGTGGTGAATGGGGTGCTCCTCTTCCTTGGCTGTTACATGATTTGTACTCTGTCTTCTGCAGCTCTCAAGCATGCAACTGAGAGAGTTCCTTTTCTGCCCTGGCAATTCTAAATCCTTCTTCTCTCTTGGTCTCGTTGTCAGTGAATCATAAAGTCTTGACTCTGTTTCCCTGCCCAACCATTAGCCATTGGCAACATTATTAACCAATCAGAACCAGCTAGGGGCAGGGACCCTAGTATCTTATCTGCGGAATCTTGTGCAAACCCTTTCCTCACAACTTGCTTCTTGGTCCTGATGTTTGTGCAGAAATAGAAACCCAGATAAGACACCCCCAAAATTGACTAACAACTTGGGTTGGACACTTACTCCTTTAAACACCAGCAGCAGTAAATTTGTTTGTTTGTTTAACTAGTTTGTTTTTTTAACAGAAATTTATTTAGGCTTTCTTTTGTTTGTTGGAAAACAGCTAGATTGAGCCTTGCCCTGGGACAGTACGACTCTTATTATTTGAATGAAGTTAATGGTATTCATCTTAAGTAACACAGTTACTCTTTTAGTATATGATATTACTGTAGCATTAAGTTTTCTAGAAACCATTTTTTCTCTCCAAACTACATTTTAATTTTTTTCTTTACAATTTGATATTTTAATAGTAGAATTACATAAGAGTTATCAGTGCTAACCATACCACAGACTTGATACTTTATAGTTTTGAATTTTTTTAAATAAATTATTCAATTGCTTCATAGCCTTCTAGAAATTCTCAGGATTTGGATTTTAAAAATCAGCCAGATTACTTGATAAAATATCAAGTTATGTCAACACTCTCAAATTCTGTTACTGATAGACTTTGTTTTTCTCTGAAACCTCATTAGCCAAAATTCCATGCATTCTGTAGTATCAGTATTACTACCTTCTAGACTCTAACTAGGGGCATCAAACAAATAAGCAAGCAAATAACAATAAAACCTAGACAATCAGCTTCCTGACAACATGACACCCTCTAGTACAACTTTTTTATTAGTCATGTCAATTATTATATTAAAATACAATTTACAAAAGGAAGTTATTGAAGAAAGTACTTATTTGAGGATCATAGTGCAGAAGAATAAGAATCTATCACCCTAATGGGAATGCACGGCAACAAGCACCTATGACAGTAGGAGCAGAAAGCTGGGCACTCATACCTCTACCAGCATTCAGGAAGCAAAGAGAGTGAAATAGAATTGGGTTGTGGCTATAAAGTCCCCACTGCCCTCAGTGGAATACTTTCTCTAGTAAGGCCACAACTCCAAAAGGTTTCATAACTTCCTCAATCACCACCAACTACTAGGAAAGGGAATCAAAAGTTGAAAGACTTGAGTCTATGGGGGAGATTTTAATCAAACCCACACCTTCACTGAGGATAGGTTCTTTTAGAGATACCTAAACATTTTTTTTATAAGTCATCCTGTGTTATGACAGATGTGTCAGGAGTGTAATACAGAAATGAAATTGCTTTGTTATCTGTAGGATGTACCAGTTCAAGTTACTGGATCACTTTGAAATCTTATGTTGGTGGTTGTTGACTTTCTTGCGTGACTGTCCAATGTAATCATGACTTTGTTCATGATGCTTATAGGGAGAACCTCCAGAATGAAGTGCATATGGAACATTTTTGGTTGAAAATAGGTCATTAGACTTGTCTATCTATTTTAGATCAAATCATCAAAACAAACATGTGTCTAGTTTATTCAGTGGTTTCTGATTAAAATAGCATTATTAGATTACTTCAAATTAAGCATGAAATTCTATAAAGATTTTCATTTCCACTCTTATTTTTTATAGCATTTTCAAGACCTAAAGATCACTCTCATTTTCTGTACTCACTCATATATATTCATATGTAGAAATATAAGCACACAGCTTTTAGTATATATGTGTGCATGTTAATTTAAATCAATACACATATATATCTGCACTTATGTATGGTCATACAATTTACTCAAGAACATAAAAAATAAAGTTACATTTACATACATTTCTACTTATAAGGAATTTGGGGTACTCAGCCACAAATTGAATAGCTATGTTGCCCTGCCA
Organism: Apodemus sylvaticus; assembly: GCF_947179515.1. Classification (NCBI taxonomy): domain Eukaryota; kingdom Metazoa; phylum Chordata; class Mammalia; order Rodentia; family Muridae; genus Apodemus; species Apodemus sylvaticus. The sequence goes on from NC_067480.1 coordinate 96,327,982, forward strand.
CCCAAGCTCAAGCATCTTGCAGAAGGTAGGTTGGGAAAATTGGATCTGGAACGACTTCAGGGAAAATGTCCTCTGGACATGAGCGGACCACTGCACTCATGATCCCACAACAGCTGTAATTCTCTGCACAAGGCCTATACAAGATCCAGCCAGTCAACATTCTATCATAGAAGGACAAAGATCTCATGAACCCTTGCCATACCTGGGGAAGAGTGGATAGCTGATGGCATGGTATCTCGTAGTTGAACACTGCTCCAGGGACTCTTCCTAAACCTATGAATTTACAGGCATCACAAACTGGAACTGAACCCAGCAGATTCTTTAAAAAGAAGAAAATGGAGGTCATGGTGTTAGAAGAAGGTAGTGAGGCAAGGGTGGTTGTGAGAGTCACTTCAGTGATGAGTGGGAGGTGAGGATGATCAAAATATATGACATTCTCTGAGGATTTATGAATATGCTATATAGTAAGAAAGAAAGCATAGCTATATTAAAAAACCAAAAATTCATAAATGCATTGATTTACTAGAGTAGCACTAGATATAAGAAATCTCACTCTAGCTGAGTGTTTTGCTGTCATTTATTATTATTTTAAGATTATAATGATCCGACTTTATTTTATACTAGGTAGGGAGTACAAAGCAATTCTCTCTTCAGTGGAGGAATGGATACAGGAAATGTGGTATATTTACACAATGGAATACTACTCAGCAATTAAAAAGAAGAATTCATAAAATTTTTAGGCAAATGGTTGGATCTAGAAATTATCATCCTAAGTGAGGTAACCCAATCACAAAAGAATACACATGGAATGCAATCTCTGATAAGTGGATATAAATTAGCCCAGAAGCTCTGAATACCCAAGGCACAATTAGCATAACAAATGACTCCCATGAAGAAGTAAGGAGAGGGTCCTGATTCCGGAAAGGCTTGATCTAGCATTGGAGGGGAGGATCAGTACAGAGAAAAAGGAGAGAGGTGATTGGAGAATGTGTGGAGAGAAGGTTTATGGGACATGTAGGGAGGGGAGAACTGGGAAATGGGAAATCATTTGGAATGTAAACAAATAATATAGAAAATAAAAATATATAATAAAAATTTTAATAAAGTTGACAATTAGCTACCCTTAGAACATTTTAATAGTGCACATTTTAAAAAGTATTTGTCTTACAAATTATTCTGCAATCCAAATATACAACAGCTTGGAAAACAACATTTAGAAAACAACAGCCAACTTAAGAAGACAGCTACAACAGTACAGATTTGCTGTGGCTCAGACTTTACAGCTTTCTTACTACATCGTCTATGTCAGAGATCTGTTCCTTCAGCGGGCTCCATTGTTCCAAGTTTAAAGAAATACCTTTCTCCCTGGCTTCATTTCACCTTCGGAGTCCATCCAATATTCTCTAACATCTATTAGAATTTTTGCTTTAAAGTCCGGAACACTGACATCTCATCTTTCCAATCTGGAATATGGTATCATCTCTGCTGCTGTCGCTCTGCTCGGAGGATGCCAGAGCCCTAGAAAACTCGCCAGGCTGTTGCTTCTTCACCGGGTTTTCTGGAACTACTTGCTTTTTCCTCTAACTTTATTCAACTTCGCTGTCAAAATCACTGTCTGAAGAACTTGGAGAAATAAGTCCCTTTGATTTAGGCATTGCTCCACTCCAGCCTACCAACAGATTTATCTTGGCGCTTGCTCCCTACTAACAGAACTATTATTTCCAAAATACGTAATTTTTGTGGGACTGGAGCTAAGAGGTTAAGACTCCTTGCTGTTCTTTCTGAGAGCTTGCATTCAGTTAGTAGTATCTATATCGCGGCTTACAGCTATCTGTGCCATTCTTTCTTGAGAATCCAGTTACCTCTTTGTGCCTCCAGGAGCACTGTGATTTTCATAAATTTACATGCAGCCAAAACCTCCATACACATAAAATTAAAACACAAACTTCGCAACTGTGCCAGCTGCAAATGAAAAACAGCATAATTAACAGTTTCTAAAAGAAATAGACTTGTTATTTGTTTTTTTCTCCTTTTAATAATGTTGCAGTTTATATATTTGCAAATACCTAATATACAGAAAGTACGGATACATTTAATATGCGGTTCATTTGTACTGTTTCTGTCTAATGAGAAAATGTGAGCACACTCTGCACAGAAACTAGGATGAGGACTGTATACTTCTATGTGACTCAGTTCCTCTAGAACAGGTTTTCAGCCTTCCTAATGCTATGATCCTTTAATACACTGTCACCGTATGCTGTACTGACTCCCAACCATAAAATTCTTTTTCTTTCTACTTCATGACTGTAATTCTACTACTCCTACGAATGTAGTCCAACTATCTGGGCTGAGGTGACCACTGTGCAAAGGTTCTTTGACAACCCCCAAAGGGTTGCAACACACAGGTTGAAAACAACTGCTCTGGAATTTTAGGGAAGGCTCTTTTCTGACTTTCTTTTCTCTTTACACTAGAAGGCAGCTTGCTTTGTTTGGGGCACACTGTGAGGTGATGCTTCAAGTATCATATAACAGGCTGGGGTTAGTAATGTGGCAATCTATGAAGCAATCTATGAATCAACAAATCTGTGATCAGGTTGCAACTCATACTTTGTCTAGAATGATGCTATGTTTGTTTAATCAGTCAAAAAAATCCTGCAGGTCTCTGAAGATGCAGGAACAACAGAAGGGATGTTACCTATTTTCTCTCTCTTACTATGTACAGTGGAAACATACTATATATCTTTATAAACATTCTCAAAAATACCCATTTATTAGTGTGGTGGTTTGAATAAGAATGGCTCTCTGAAGCACATATATTTGAATGCATAGGGAGTGGCATTTTTAAGGTTTGAGAGATGCAGTTTTGATGAAATAGGTGTGTCCATGTTGGAGGAAGTATGTCATTGGGTGTGGGCTTTGTGCTAAGGCATTTCCTGCCTCTGCTTGTATAGCATAATGCATCTCTCAGGTGCTTCTCCAGCACCATTCACACCTGCTGCCGGGCTTTCTGCCATGATGGTCATGGACCAAGCCTCTGAAACTCTAAGTAAGCTTCCAGTTAACTGTTTGCTTTTATACGGATTGCATTAGTCATGGTGTGTCTTCACAGTAATAGAATAGTAACTAAGACAAATTAACTTATCATAATTGATATTGTTAATAGATAACCCCACATCCAAATATTATAGTTTATTTTCACTTATTCCCTTTGACATTGACTGCATGAAACAACATTTTTGACATAGTGTTTACAACTTGCATTGTACAACAAAAGCATCTTGAAGAATACTTAAAGCACAGTTTATTCAGTGATGAAGTCATTCTGACTTAGAACTGCATGAGTGCCTTTTATGAATCTACTGTGTTCCAAATGCTTTCTATTTTATGCATTTGATGTAAGATGCAACTAAGTTTCCAGATAAGATTCCCTCATAGGAAGCCTAGATAAATGCTACTAATAGACTAACTAAAGAAGAAAGTGCAAATGATGGAAACTGCTCACATTTAAAAAATCTTTGGAATATGCTGAACTATTGGCAGAAGTTTTAGAGTCTTCAGAAAGGTAAGTCTAATTTGTCAGATTATTCATTTTAGATTAATTTTAAAATAAAATGTGATTTTAGCTGATATGGTCCAGAGAAGTTTTGTGACTGGTTCACAGTTCTGTAGCTATTTAGTGATCACATTTACATTCCTTCTTTTACTGACACTGGTTGTTTAGACTTTTGCAATGATTCATTTCTGTGACAACGATATAATGGGAGCGTGCAAAGAGAGGCAAGCCAATAGTTGGCTTGACTGGGCAACTAAGAGTATAACTCTCAGCTTTTTTTTTGAACAATTTGTTATGGAATGGTAGAATTTATTAAGATATGCGAAATATTTTATAACTTTATCTGTCTTTCTTTTGATTTTCCTACTACTTTGGTTTGCATTAATAAAATCTTTTTGACCATATTAGTTCTGCACTGAGCATAAATCTACTCAGCAGAATAGAATTCATTAATTTTAAAGTGGATTAGAGTCATTTTAGCTACTGTGGCCTGGAAATAATTCATAACTGTCAGACAATTGGTGTAAAACTGATGATCTACCATCAAGACATTCTCTATGCAGAGCAATGCTTAAAATTCATTACAGCTCCACCATACTGCTTAGTATACTGGTATTAATTCATTAATATATAGAACACTAAATTGATATCATCATGCGCATTTCTCAAAGCATTCATCAGTATAGGTAGTTGTAGTTTGAAACATGTCTTCTTTTGAGGAAAAGTAAAATAAAGAATGCTGTATTTTATGGAAAGTAGAATTTGTCAAATTAGAATGTGGCATTATTTCAGCAAGCCTATTTCCATCCTGTTCTAAGCTTTGTAACTCTGGAAGATTTATTGTTTCAGTGATGATTAGGTAGAAATAGTAATATTCCCACAGAAAATGCAGGGAAGTGTATTAGCTTATGTAAGGAATGAGTTTGAGAGAAAATTAGTGGTTTGAAGGAATACCAATCCAGATTATAGATCAGATAGGAAAAGGAAAAAGAGGCAGTATAATTATGAGATAATCAAACATGTTTTTTTTTCATATATATCTGTACTCTGTGTTCTCTTAAAGCTTTATGCACACCTAATTTTAGACATATAAAATTAGTTTGTTGTAGTAAAATATTTCTGTTCTGTGGGTACATTAGTATCATCTTTCTCATTTGCAATAATATTTGAATGTAAAATGTAAATATATTTTGTATAATGTGGTATATTGATGGAATGCATTTCACCCCACTGAAATAAAAAAAAATAATTCTCTTCTGATGGAAATAAGCTGGAATAAGAATGTCTTATCTTTGGAATACAGTGCAATAAAATAACATGAAGAATGACTAAAAACACATTAAAGAACTTGCAGTTTCCTATGAAATGTGCTGTTCAAGGTCTCTGAAAAACATTAAAAGAACGATCCATTTATTTAATACAATTAGCAAGTCAAAAACATTGTTTCTTTTGTTCTTAGAAAATTTTAGGTTACCATTTCTTCACTGGCTAAAAAGAGAGTCAAAATGAAAGTAAGAGGGGAAAAAAGATTTAAAAAGGGGGGGAAGATTAAAAATGCAGGAAGGATGATGAATTAAGAAATGATAATGGGAAAATGTATTTTGGACATTAAAATATATATCTTCTTATGGATGGATATATATATATCATCATCACATTTTGTTGTTTAACTTGGCATTAAATCTCTCCAAATATTTGTATTTTTGCTTTGTTTTCAAGGAAATGTGTGGGAAGTGAATACAGAGAATGAAGTGTGTGTATGTAAATAGATGTCTAGAACACATGTTTATAAATCACATATATGCATATATATGATTGGACTAACATTCTAAGGTAAAGTCTCCATGTTCAATCCTCATACTTCAAACTAGGCCTAAAAAGGAACAGCACCTAAAAACAAATAGAGGGATAAAATTTTATTTGGATTTATAAGGCCTATGTGGTAAGTTGATTGGACCATGAATTGTGACAAATATTATGTTTAAGGTTTTCTGAGATTGGTTTTGAGTGAGCAGCCTTAAGAAGTGTCTGCCTTCTCTTTTAGCTGGTCCCCCTCATTCCAAGCTGAAGGTGACTCTTTAATGAATACGTGAGTTTTTCTGGCCTCACTGAAGGCTCTGGCCTTTTCCTTTCTATGTACAAAGTGGAGACAACAATTCCTTTTGGATCATGACACTGCTTATTTGGAACTAGAATTTATACTGTTGCTGTTTTTGCATCTATAGCTAACCTACTAAAGTTCTTTAAATATCTCAGCATTATTGAATCCACATGCCAGTGTCTTTTATACACTGTATGAATGATACTTACAACAATTCTTCACTGTGGCACCATATCCATTTGCTCTTCTAAACTGTTTTGAAAGCAGCAGCTGCGAAGTCTGGATGAAACACAGAAGGATGTCTTCAGAAATGTTAAGGGAGATTTCCAAAATACTTAAGGGGAACAACTTTAGTTAGTAGCTCTGAGGCTACAATCGTTGTTTTAAATTTAAGAATAGGTATTTATGAAGTGTTTATCTTCTGTTGTGCATACCTAAGTTTTACACATAAACTAACAAGAATCAATGACAAATTTTCTGCTTCTATGATCCTTGCTATCATGAAAGACCTGAGGAAGAGTGACTTATGGAAGGGGAAATTTACTAGGCTCACAATTTAAAAAAAAAGATACAGCCCACTCTGTTGTGGAAGCTTTGATGATAGGAGCTAGAGTCTACTGGTGACATTGTGTCTACTGTTAGGAAACAGAAGTGGCAGGAAATAGGAGCAGATACAAACTGTCAAAGCATGTTTCTTCAAAGATACATTTCCTGCAGGGAGAGTGCATACCTCCTAAAGTATCTATATCTTTCAAAGTGACACCAGCTAAGACCATGGTCCTATAGAGGAGAGTTCTCACTGAAACCACAAGTATGAGAATCACAATGAAAGAAAAGTAAGAATTTTAGCTTAGGCTGGGTGACTGTAAGCAATTTATTACATGAGGTTTCTATTTAGAAAATATACCTCAGGGATTATAAAAAAATGAACTTAAAATAAGGAAATGGAAGCAAATGCAGAAAGAAATTGAGACTGATGTATATTCTAGAGATGAACTGAGTGGTTTGGTGATATCTCTCTGAAGTTTGAAGGATGTCCAAGTAAGGTCAGTCTTAATTGGTCATTGGCTTAAGGAAAGACCCATTAAGAGGAGCCAATTGTCCACCCAAGATCATTTTGTTCAACATAGGAAAAGCAGGTGTAGGTGTGTGGGACTGAGATTCCATTACAAAGAACACTACTTAGCCTGAAGGTAGGTATACCTCCTTGAAACCAATGATTTGTGAGGGATTCCTATCCTTGATTGTGAAGGTATAAACTCAGAAGCAAATTAGACCAATTAATTTATATTTGTGGGTATATGTATACACACACACACACATGTATATATACATACATACATATATATATGCATTTATATACCTTTATACATTTTTGTTTCTATTTTAAAAGTTGGAATATAAATTGCTGAGAATAAATATACTGATAAAATATAAAATAGTGTTTCTTCCTAAGTGATATTGTTTACTCTACTGATAATGACTGAAAAGAGAAAAAAATAAAGAAGGTACACAAATCGCCTTAAATGACTTCTAAAAACATTATTTCATTTATGGAATAGTTTGCATCTACAGAGGACTCAAAATGAAATTTGCAAAGTAATTTATATTACTGATGCATAATTATTTTTAAAAATCCATCAGTGATAAATAGCTTCATGTTTCTAAAAAGAGAGAAAATTGTTTCAAAGTATGTATCTTTGAGAAAGCAATTGACAAGACAATTACAATTTCAAACTGAATGTTTGAGATATTGAATATAAAATCTTGGGTCTAAGTAAATGGGTGTCTTATTATATCTGTTATATATTATTATTATAGCTGTGATAAAACACAGTGACTAAAAGATACCCAGAGAGAAAAGCGTTTATTTGGTTTTCATGGACCAGTCACAGTCCATTATTAAAGAAAACCAAGGCAAGGACTCAAGCAGAAGACGTAGAGTAAAACTGTATACTGGCTTATACCCTGTAGCTTGTTCAGCTTACTTTCTTATACAACTCAGCTACCTTCCCAAGGGGTAAAACTCACCTCCTGGGTGTGACCCACCGGCACCAATCATTAATCAAGAAAACGCCCCATAGACACGCCTACACGACAACCTCATGTAGGCCATTTCTTATTTGTCCCTCTTCCTAGATATATAAAGTTTTTTCTCCAAGCTGACAAAAACCAGCCCACACAGTAGGGTTGTATGTTAATAAATACTACCTAGTTATTAAGGATTTTCTCATTGTTTTTATTCACACCTAATATACTATTAAGTTCAGTGAGTATATGGATGAATATATAAAATTACTAAATCATACTTCTTTATCTTCAAAAATATTTAAAAAATATTTTTATTTGAAACCAAGTTATTAGTCATCAATCATTTTACTTTCTATTAAGATGCATATCCATGGTGGTTTGAACAAACCCCCATAGATTTGTGTATTTGAATGCTGGATCCTAGGGCATGACCTTGTTGAATAGAACACATCACTCTGTAGGCAGGCTTTGAGGTCTCCTCTGCTCAAGCGCTGCCTGGTGTAGAATCAGAACCTCCTCTTGGATGCCTGTGGAAGATAGACTCCTTCTGCTTGTCTTTGGATCAACATGTAGACCTCTCAGCTCCGTCTCCAGCACTATGTCTGCCTACATGCTGCCATGTTTCGCATATGATGATAATGGACTAGACTTCTCAAACTCTAAGTCATTCCCAGTTAAATTTTTGCCTTCATAACGAATGCTTACCTTAGTCATGTTGCCTGTTCACAGAAATAAAACCCGAACTAAGACAACACCTAAATTAAAAACTTGTATCAAAAACAAACAAAAACAAAAAAAACAACCCCCCCCAAAAAAAAAGGAAAACAGCATATATTGGTCAATGGGACCATCAGAAAACCCTGTCTTTAATTCCTAGGACTCAAACAAATAGATAAAAGGAGGAAATCTGTTTCTCAATTAAACCACAAAAGCCAGGGGCTGTAACTATGTATACTTATATGTTTTTTTCTTTTATGTATTCTGTTTTTCAGAGACATGGTGAAATATAATTGAGATTTCAACAAAGCCCTATAGATGATAACACTCATTTGTGAATGTTATAAAGTAACTCATATGTTAAGGGTAAAAGGAATTCATGAAATTTTTTACGCAAATGGTTGGAACTGGAAAATATCCTAAGCGAGGTAACACAATCACAAAAGAATACACATGGAATGCAATCATTGATAAGTGGATATTAATTAGCCCTGAAGTTCTGAATACTGAAGATACAATTAGCATATCAAATGATTCCCATGAAGAAGGAAGAAGAGGGCCCTAATCCTGGAAAGGCTTGATCCAGCATTGTAGGGGAGTACCAGGACAGAGAAAAGGGAGGAGGAAAGATAGGAGAATGGATGGAGAGAAGAGGACTTATGGGACATATGGAGGGGGTGGAACTGGGAAAGGGGAAAGCTTTTAGAATGTAAACAAAGAATATTGAAAATTAAAAAAAAGGGTAAAAATTCAAGGAGAGGATGAAGGTAAAAACATGCTATATTCTTAAAACCACAATTAGCTAGTTTTTATCACAACATCCACAGAGTAATGAGAGACAAGGGAAGATAAAGAAGCAAACTTTTACTAAGGTACTGGGATCTTCATGAACCATTCTTTGCAAAGTTAGCTAATATATCCCAGTGAAATATTACTAGTTCAAAGTATCTTGGGTAAAAGCCCAATAAGTACCCATAGAGATGCATTAACTTTGGAGCTAAGGAACAGTATCATTACCTAGGAGCACTTTACTCTCATCTCTGCTACCCAAGGAATAATCACACCACAAGCGATAAATGCTTTATTATTCTGCAGGGTACAAAAAAGAGTAGATAACAGAAAAACAGCCAGTCCTGAACTGCTCTTGACATTGAGCTAAGAAGGAAGGTGCTGAATGATACACATAAGTACTATTGTGCCACCAAGTCTCCTGTTTACTGGTTGTTTCATTACCTGCACTGCTTCCAGTACTCTATCTCTTATAAGGCCTTTCTGCCAGCACTGCATAACTGCTCTCATCAAGCTAATGAGTCAGAATAAAAGAAACTTAACAATTTCCTTTACACATTTGGTGATGGTGAACATATTATGAAGCAGATGTTTTGCATTAAAGTACATCATAAAAATGTAATCTAATCCAACCTTAGAATTTAACTTTAAAAAAACTGTAAATTATTTATGAAACAAACAATGGGCAAAGTCCAATTCTGGCCAGGAAAGTATAGGTAAAATATTGGCATTCAATTCTCTAAGCAAGACGTATTCAACTAATGCTAGATATATGTATTTAGACAAGTACTTTTTTTCCTATTATAATAAGGACTGATACTGGATCTATAAAAGAAACCAATGCTCTGTTACTGTTTATATTCAGAAAAAAATTGGCAAAGAAGTATTAGATTAGAATTCAGGAATTACACATTATGATCAAAGTTCTGTGGAGGATGCAGTGATCTGTAATTCCCAAAGCACCAACAGATCAGGTAGAGTCAAGGATGCCTGAGAAGCCTCAATGCAAGGAGCAAGCCATTACAAATCCTACGGAAGCAGCCACTGTCACAATGACTAGGCCTAAGTCCAGAAAGGAAATTTACAAATAATAGGCTCCGAGGGAGTGGGTGATCAGCTGTGAAACAGCTTTCATATAAAATTCTAGCACAGGAAATTACATGTTATATGGGAATACTGGAAAGGAATTCTTTAAAGTATGACGCACATCTTATATACTACCTTTGATGAAAATTGGGTAGTTGGCATTTCAAACACAACAAGAATGTTTAGTGTTAAAATATGCTTCTGAAGTACATGCTTCAAATGAAGGTTTTCCATAGCAAGATTTTATGTTCACAAATCTCTTACCAGTTTAGTTTACTCCATCCCAGAAAAGGTTTTGTTGTGTGGAGCATTTACATTTAATGCTATTTATCCTTTAATAGATGCACATTTAAGTGCTTATTCACAGTTTGTCAGTTTAACAAAGTCAATTTCTTTCTCTTCCTTCTCTTCCTTCTCTTCCTTCTACGAATCCTTATTCTATAAAGAGGCTTAAAGTAAGGGTTTCATTTTCCTTGTTTTATATATTAATGTTTCACTTTTCTTGTTTATATTTTAATCCTGGATTTGTTATTTGAAAAAAAAAAGGTTAGAAATTGGTTTGTGAAATTGTTTGAAATTGTGTAATCCAATTGTCTTGTAAAAGATGGGCTTATGGATCTAAGACATAAAAGTCAAAGCAAACTTTGAACAATGAAGTCAGAGCATAACTCCAGCAAAGTATCATACTCCTAAGGAAAATATGAAGCCTATGGACATGAATGATTTGAAGTAGTTTTTGAAAAATATAAAACAAGAATGTTAAAGTCTACTCTTTGGACTGTCACCTAAAGTATGTAAAGTAGATCAGATTTCTTCTTCAAAGACTAATAATAGCTGGTGAGACAATTTGTATTGTTTGGAATTTACTTCAGATAATGCTCTCAGCCAAAGAGATTTGATTGGAATCATGCCATTATTACTTACTGAAAAATCTGACAAATGGTTGAATAAATAGGAGATCTACATGGACTTAATCTATGTTGATGACTGTTCCTACAGCCATTGGTTTACCAGAAGGCCTACTCAGGTAGATAATGGAGGGAATATAGAAATCTTCTATGATTATTCATAGATTTTTCATATGATTATTCATATATAGATTCTCATTGATTATTGATCTTATTACTAAAACTTTGACCTTAAGCCTCTTCTGCTATTGCTATTAAAAAGGAGCAGCCTCTAAAACCATCAGCTAAATAATAACATGATAGTCACTAATTTTTCATCCAAGTAAATATAGGGCTTTAAATGCACATATACTATGTATTCAACATACTTTATATGCACTATCTATACATACTACCATTGGTAGAAATTATCCTTTTCATTTTATAAATGTAGAAATTGAAGGAAGAAGTAATACTGTTCAGACCATAAGAGGATTTGAAGCATTGGTGATTTTAATCTGAATCTTGTAAATATGAACACCAAGCACAGTTTAATTAATGCTTAAAACAATTTGAGAGAACATTTTTATAAATTTTCCATAGCACTCCTCTGATGAAAATACTTTTGAAAAATTCCTATTTCAACACAACCTCTGCAGCTCTTTCTTGAGAAGCGTTTATTGCCTCTTGACTATGTATAATTATCTTAGTTCACCTCTACTTTCTCTCTCACTACCCTTGCCTTGAATTATACGAAATTATCCTTCTAAACAAATGCCAACTTAGCTTCAGAAAATAAAGGAAAAAGCACAATATGCCCTTTTCCTCAGAGCTATGAAAGTGGCATTCAATATTTTAAATCTACACGAACTGATGCTGCATCAAGTCTTAACAAATTCATTTGGCAATAATATATTATTCTCAAAAGTTATTTCCCAGGGCAAGGTCTACATAGCCTACATCTTAGAAAATTGTGTTTTATAAATGTGGCTTTTTAGGACTCAGTGAAAGACCAAAGAATCATAAAATTATAAAATTATAAATTTAGAATGCAAGTGAAACAGGAACCAATGGCATTGATGCTGTGCACTATGACCCCTAGTCTTTTTTAATTAATTAATTAATTAAAGTTTATACACTGCAAATTTCATTCCCCTCCCCATCCACCCTCCAACTGTTTCACATCTCATACCTCCTCCCCACCTCCCTGTCTCCACATGGATGTCCCCACCACCGGCCCTCCCACCCCACCTGATCTCTAAACTGCCTGCGACCTCCAGTCTCTTGAGGGTTAGGTGCATCATCTCCAAATGAATTCAGCAAAGGGGTTCCTTAGTCTTAAAATTCTCTACTTTGTCTCATAATTTATGTATATCTACTTGAATAGAAGGATGTTGGTTCTAGAAAAAAAGCTAGAGTATCTCTTGTCAATTCCATATAAAAAGAACTTAATTATAAGCAATCTGTATCATTCCAATTGTAGTACTTTTATGCATATTGATCTTTAATGGATTATTAAAGGAATAAAGTATTTTTGTAGAACTAGTCCTCATATATTGAAAGATTTTTCTGCATGTAGGTACACAGACAGGCAGATAGAAAATATATGACACAGTAAATAACTATCAATTACCAGTCTGTGTAAAAAATAATGTCTTGCCACATAGTTAAAATGGTTTTAAAAGTGAATATAAGTTTTTTTGAATGCAGTTCTTGAATTAAGCTATATGATATTAATTCTTCTTGTGCATATTAATCCACTAAATTAAAACAAATATATATTTAGAAATTGTGTTTAAATGATTATGATGTATCTAGAAAATCATAAGATAATACATTTTTTGATTATACCAAAATATTGACTTTTCATAAATAATTTAAAAAGTTTTTACAATATATAATACACTTATATAAATGCACATAGGTATACATATATAAAATTATCAGTGTGGACTGTATGCATGATACATTCAGCTGTTGCTAAGAAAGTAGAATGTTAAAATTCAGTTGATATAATTTTGTATAAGAAATTTCACGTTTGTCAAAGTAAGTATTTTGAAAAAACAAAGAAAGCTATACATCTGAAAGGATACAAATGTCACACACTGTCAGTCAATATATTTTTCAAGGAATATTTATACAGATTAAAGAGTAGAAAGATTTATTTGTAACTAATATGCTAGTAGTTCAGTGATTGCCATAATCACAAAATAGGCATTAAATAAACCAAAAGAACAAATGGTTTAGATTTGTTTGTAATATGGGAGAGAAATCACTTCTAATATGATGTGATGATCATCTCTCCAAAAATGATGATGTACTTGCAGCACTACTACTTGTTTACTGATAAATGCATTTAGCTTAATAAATACCTTGGTCATTAGACCTCAATGCAAATAGCTCAACAGAAGGTCTTAGTACCTCATGAAAACCAGTGATAGGTTCCGTGCTCAAGACAATATTATAGGCAACGTTTTTGGCATAGTGAACACTGATATATTGAGTTTAATAATATAGTAGGTAAAGTCAATATCCTTCTTTGCATCTGTAAACGCAGTACTGTACTAACAATATTCCTATATATAGCCCCCCCCCTCGTATTTTTCAGAGTAGAATTTTACTCCTGGTAAAGTAGACAGCTCATATGCAAAATGCTAATGGAAAGCTCTACAATTGATAAGTAAAGATGGAATATACTATGATATTTTATCATGGATATGCAATTTGATTAGTAGGGTAGAATTATTTTTTTATAACTAATTGTTTTACACTCCATTTTTTATTTCCCCCACCGCTGTCCACTGTCCAAATGTTCCACATCCCATAACTCCTCCCCACCCCGTTTCCATGTGGATGTTCCCACCCTCACCCTCTACTCCACTTTACCTCTAAGGACCCTGGAGCCTCCACTCTCTTGAGGGTCAGGTACGTAATTTCTGAAATGAACACAGACCCTGCAATCTTCTACTGTATGTGTGTTGGAAGCGTCATATCAGCTGGTGTATGCTGCCTGTTTCATGGTCCAGTGTTTGGGAGATCACAGGGAACCAGATTAATTGAGACTACTGGTCCTCCTACAGGGTCACCCTTCTCCTCAGCTTCTTTTAGCCTTCCCTAATTCAACGACAGGGTCCAGCTGCTTCTGTCCATCAGTTGGGTGCAAATATCTGCATCTGACTCTTTCAGCTGCTTGTTGGGTCTTCTGGAGTGCAGTCATGCTATTTCTCTTTTTGTGAGCACTCCACAGCCTCAGTTAAGTGTTGAGAATTTTGGTTTTGTTTCTATAATGACATGAAAGAAAATAATTTATTTTGATATTATATATCAATATTATAGCAATACATTTATTGTTGGTTTATTTCCTTTTGTCTTCTACTAATATGTTAATAGGTAATATGCTATAAATAATGCAAGACATTTGGTAAAACATAGCCTTTGACACAGCTGTATTCCTTACAACATCAAAATGTTCTAGGCAATCGTTTCCTAAATGTTACCAGTGTCCAGGAGCGTGTTCTTCTAATCTTTATTACCCTGTATAATGTGTGCCTGAGTGATTCTTCTCTGATTACACTCTCTGACATTGAATCTGCTGTGTTTGATGCTCTCAATTTCTATTTTGATAATTAAATAATGCCAGTTCAATAGCAACTTACTAAAAGTCAGTTTGGAACAGACCATGTTCCTGACTGCTTCAAGCAAAGTGTAATAAAAAAAAAAAGACATATTTTTTTTTAGAAATACAAGAGAAAAATTGCATTTGTGCAGAAAATTAGAATTTTGCAAGAGAAAACATAGTTCTTTATATAAAGCAAATAAAAGAATAGACTATGAACACAGCATTGACTCATGTTTAAGCTTCTCAACTTTCATTAATTCGTTCACACTGACGGAATGAATGAGAAATATGAGTGGGTTAAATTATAGTTGCACTTGTTTCTAAAACAGGAATTTTTCTCATCAAAATATTTTAGCTAAAGCAAATAATATTATTTTAAATCTGTTTATCTTCTTTTGTGTGTGTATTTTTGCATTTGTTTCTTTTTGTTTGTTTGTTTGTGTTCCCCTTGTATGCCGTGCCTTGGAGGCCAGAAAAGGGCAACAAATCCTAGCACTATTCGACAAAACCAGAACGGGGAAGTGGGAAGGGTTGGGTGGGAGGACAGGGGAAGAGAAGGGGGCTTACGGGACTTTCAGGGAGTGGGGGGCTAGAAAAGGGGAAATCATTTGAAATGTAAATAAATTATATCGAATAAAAAAAAAAAAACAGGGGAAGAATCAGGTATGGGAGGAGATGAAGGAGATGCACAGAGGGTCAGGAAATTGAACCTAGGTATGTAGCAATGGGAATGCGGAACTACCAGTAGCAATTGGAAATCGCAGATGCCAGGAAAGGAAGAGCCTCCCAGGACCCTAAGGGATGACATTAGCTGAAATATCCCACAAAGGGCAGTGAGAACCTGTTGAGACTATATCCAGAGGTTAGGAATGCCCCCTCTATCCCGGCTGAAATTTTAACCCAGCATTGCTCCTGTCTAAAGGAAATACATGAATAAAGAGTGGAGCCGATACTGAAGGTAAGGCCATCCAGAGATTGCCCCACCTGGGGATCCATCCCACATGCAGACACCAACCCCAGACACTATTGCAGATGCTAAGAAGTGCTTGCTGGCATGATACAGCTGTCTCCTGAGAGGCTCTGCCAGATCCTGAACATTAAGGATGCTGAGTCTCTCAGTCAACCGTTGAACTGAGGACAGGGACCCAATTGGAGGAGTTAGGGAAGGCCCGAAGGTGCTAAAGGGGCCTAATCTGGCATCAATGGGAGGGGAGTCCATTAGTCCTGTGAAGGCTTGATGGCCCAGTGTAGAGTAATGCTACTGGTTTTGGTGAGGCTGGAGTGGGAATGTGGGCAGTGGAGCACCTTCATAGAAGCAGGGTAAGGGGGAATGGGATACTACAGGATTTGCAGAGGGGAAGCCAGGAAATAGGATAACATTTGAAATGTAAATAATTAAAATACCCAATTTTTAAAAAAAGAAAGAAAAGGAGTTAGAGGTGGTTTTAACCACTTGTTCATTCTGAAAAATGACATGGGTCTTCTGCAGGAAGTACTCTTAATAGCTGAGCTATCTCTCTAGATAATTAATTTTAAAATAAAATTCTCCTTGTTTTATATGGATCAATCACATTTGAATATAAATGATATCTTTAGGATGTCTTTTAACTTTAAATTTGAAAGTTAGTCACCCTCAGTCCAACTTCCCAGGATTGTAAATATGTCCAATTTTTCCAGGCACTTAGAATGAGAAATAAGTTTGCCTCTTCTTAGATATTTACTTATCACATTTTTATATTTCATAATAATCAAACAGAAATTTAGTCAACTGAAGACAGCTGAATGATCTACCCTTTTTTTTAAATAAAATTATATACACTATTATCACAAGAAAAGGACTAGGGAATCTTTAGATGTGAGAAATCCAATTTTCATTTGCTTTAGCTAATGTTAAAGAGGGCCGCTGTTAGAATATTTCGTTTCCATTAATTTCCATTAGTTAGTTGTAGGAGTTTACAATTATTGTATGCTACACTAATTTTAATCCCCAACCTAAGTTAATGTGGTGCACTAGTGTGTTGTCCAGAAATGACTTGGAGACATCCATTTACCCTAACTGCTGGCATTGCTGGTCTTTCTTTCTTTCTTTCTTTCTTTCTTTCTTTCTTTCTTTCTTTCTTTCTTTCTTTCTTTCTTTCTTTCTTTCTTTCTTTCTTTCTTTCTTTCTTTCTTTCTTTCTTTCCTTCCTTCCTTCCTTCCTTCCTTCCTTCCTTCCTTCCTTCCTTCCTTCCTTCCTTCTTTCTTTCTTTCTTTCTTTCTTTCTTTCTTTCTTTCTTTCTTTCTTGTATTTTAAACATTTATTTGTTTTAGCATTAACATTTTATTTGAATTTGCATGTGGTTACACATATGCATACAAGGTAAAATGTGACAAAGGAAATATCTGACTGAGTAAATCTTAGAAACACACGGAGGGAACAAGTACACAAGGCTGAACTTTGTCCATTTGTTGGTAGTTTGCAGATGATGTTCTTTTGTTTCCTTGTCTTTTTGTTTGTTTTTTTCTCTGATAGGTAGCTTAAAACCAAATGCACAAATTATTTTTGCATAGTCTTGTCTGTTTTCTGTGATCTGGTGCTTTTCAGGAGTTCCTTCTACAGGAGACTCTTGGTTCTGACTTTCCTTTAGAAGTACTATGATATCTTTCTTTCTTTTTCTTTTTTTTTAGTATCTTCTTCATTTACATTGCCAATGGTAAAACCTTTCCCAATTTCCTCCCTCCCAAAAGACCCCCTCCCCAAAGATTCCCTACCCCTCCTCCCACCCCCTGCCTCCATGTATTATAAGATGCGTCTGCACACCCCAAACCTATATGCAATTGTTCAGATTCTACCATTAGTTTTCTGGGTCCCATGTGGCAATTAGTACACTCAAGTGTGTCAGTGTCTGGGAGGGTCACTAATAACACATCCCCTTTTCATCTTCCTCCTAATTATTAGAATCCTCTTATTCCTTTGATGCTTGGATATATCCTAACTTAGTTAAACATTCATCACTCTTTCCACTAACTTTGAAATAACTTTACTAAAATCTCAATAAATACCAAGGCCAAAATTGAATTCTCAACTACTTTGGAGTTGAGCAAGAGCCTTCTTGAACTGAATAGTTTAAAGAGATTCCAGTAACATTCTAAGACCCTATGTCAAAGCAAATACAACTAACAAAAATGAAGTGACCCAGTGATACAGATCAGTGATAATGAGCTTACATGCCATGTGCATGGCCCTAGTTCTTTAAATAAGATGGATCACAAAACATATTATAAAAAGGAATCTTGGTTCATTTCATTTATCTTTACAATAAATCTCAGCACATGCGTAGAAAGGAATTTGAAATGGATGCTTTCTGTTCTATTTATACCCAATCTTGCCATATTCTGTATTAATTAAAATATCTACACACATCTGAGCTCCCTGATAGAACAGATGGACAGCACCAGGCACTGAGATATCTCGAGTTTAAGATCTCTGGTGGCGCAAACCACAGGGGGTCTGCCTGTGCCCAGGATCTGGGCAGGTAGGCAGTTCTTCTGTGTGCCAGCTTGTTGTGGGTCCTGTGCCCTAAGTGGTGATCATCACTTGGAGTGACTCCCTGCCACCATCTTCACTCCCTGACTGGGCAGACAGGGAGCACCAGGTTCATGGAGACAACCTGAGTATAACATTGCTTGCTGCAAGACACAGCAGGGCTCCAATGGCACACAAGAGGAGGACAACACACCAGCAATCTGTGCCATTGGAAACCCAGTCATCCAGTGGTACAGAAATAGTCTTACAGGCTCACAGGAGGTTGAAGCACCAGCCAGTGACAAGACAAACTGACATCAGTGAGAACGAGATGGCAAAAGACAAACGTCGAAACGCTACTAACAGAAATCAAGGAAATATGGCAGCATCTGAACCCAATTCTCCAACAACAGCAAGTCCTGGGAACTCCAACACACATGAAAAACAAGATTTGGATTTAAAATCACTGGTCATGATGCTGTTAGAGGAACACATGAATAACATAATATATCTCTTAAAGAAATTCAGGAGAAAACAGATCAGAAGTTAGAAGCCCTTACAAGGGAAACACAAAAATCTAAAGAAATACAGGAAAACTTGGGTCAACAGGCAGAAGTCATGAAAGAGGAAAGAATTGCAGGAAAACACAAACAAGCAAGTGAAGGAACTGAGAAAAACCATCCAGGATCTAAAAACAGAAGGAGAAACAACTAAGAAATTACAAAGGGAGACAACTTTGGAGATAGAAAACCTTGGGAAGAATTTAGGAGCCATAGATACAAATATCAACAACAGAATACAAGTGATAGAAGAAAGAATCTCAGATGCTGAAGATACCATAGAAACCATGGACACAACAGGCAAAGAAAATGCAAAATGCCAAACTCTTATAACCCAAAACATCCAGGAAATCCAGGACACAATGAGAAGACCAAACCTAAGGATTATAGACATAGATGAGAGTGAAGATTTACAACTTAAAGGGCCAGCAAATATTTTCAATAGAATTATGGAAGAAAACTTCCCTAACATAAAGAGAGAGGTACCCATGAATATACAAGGAGCCTACAGAACTCCAAACAGACTGGACCAGAACAGAAATACCTCCCATCACATAATAATCAGAACCCCAAATGCACTAAACAACGAAAGAATATTAAAGGCAGTAAGAGAAAAAGGAAAAGTAACATATAAAGAAAGACCTATCAGAATTACACCAGACTTCTCACCAGAGACCATGAAAGCTAGAAGATTCTGGGCAGATCTCATGCAGATTCTAAGAGAACACAAATGCCAGCCAAAACTACTATACCCAGCAAGACTCTCAATCACCATGTATGGAGAAACCAAGATATTCCATGACAAAACCAAATTTACACAATAACTTTCCACAAACCCAGCCCTACAAAGGATAATAGAGGGAAAACACCAATACAAGGAGGGAAACTGCACCCTGGAATAAGCATGATAGTAACCTTCTTTCATTAAATCCCAAAGAAGATAGCCAATCACATATAAATATAATATCAAAAATGACAGGAAGTAATAATCACTATTCCTTAATATCTCTTAATATCAATGGACTTGATTACCCAATAAAAAGACATAGACTAACCGACTGGATACGTAAACAGGACCCTACATTTTGCTGCATACAGGAAACACACCTCAGTGTCAAAGACAAACACTACCTTAGAGTAAAAGGCTGGAAGACAATTTTACAAGCAAATGTTCCCAGGAACCAAGCCAGAGTAGCCACTCTAATATCATATAAAATTGACTTTCAACCTGAAGTCATCAAAAGAGACATGGAAGGACTTCTTGATGGTCAAAGGAAAAATACACCAAGATGGACTCTCAATCCTCAACATCTATGCTCCAAATGCAAGGGCACCCTTATTCATAAAAGAAACTTTACTAAATCTCAAAGTGCACATTGCACCTAACACAATAATTGTGGGTGACTTCAACCCTCCACTCTCCTCAATGGACCGATCAGGAAAACATCAACTAAACAGGGACACAGTGAAGCTAAATTGAAGCTTTGGACCAATTAGATTTAACATATATATATATATATATATATATATATATATATATATATATATATATATATATATATAGAGAGAGAGAGAGAGAGAGAGAGAGAGAGAGAGAGAGAGAGAGAGAACATTTCATCCTAAAGCAAAAGAATACACCTTTTTCTCAGCACCTCATGGTACCTTCTCCAAAATTGACCATATAATTGGTCACAAGACAAACCTCAACAAATATAAGAAGATCAAACTTATACCATGCCTCCTATCAGATCACTATGGAGTAAAAGTGGTCTTCAATAAAGCCCGCATACACATGGAAACTCAACAATACTCTACTCTGTGATACCTTGGTCAAGGAAGAAATAAAGAAAGAAATCTAAGACTTTTTAGAATTTAATGTTAGACATGCATTTTCAGATCTTTTGTATATTTTCTAAAGACCATGTCTTCTAGATCCCATGAAATAGGATTGCCTGTTCTGATAGGTGAGTTCTTCTTGTGCATTATTTCCTGTTCATTCCTTGTCATTCATAATGTCCACAGTGTTTGTCAGATGTTTATTGGGCATCTCTACATAATCTCTGGGAATAGGTAGGAAATAAATATTTTCAATCCTCCCTAAGACATATTTTTCAAATAGCTTCTCACAGATTCTTGCCTTCTTTTTTCTTGTAAAGTCCAGCTTAACAATTATCAACTCATTCTTAAAGAAGCCTCTAATGCTTCTGAAATATTGTCACCTCATTATAAATGTTTTTGGTCTGGACTTGGCTTGAGATAGGGCCTTTCTATTCTCCCCATGTAGATGTTAAACTCATTATCATGGTTCATCTGCCTCCAGAAAACAGGGATTGCAGGACATGCAATCATGTTCAGCTTCATCTAAGTTTTTCCTTGATATTAACTTTGGGGGTTAAAGTTTTATGCTTCAGGGTTGTGTCTATAATCCATTTTGAGTTGATTCTTGTGGGAAGTAAAATATTTTGTTAGAGTCCTTTTTTCTTCCCTCTCTCCCTCCTTCCTTTCTTCCTCCCCCCTTCTTCCCTCTCTCCCTCCCTCTCTCCCGCCCTCCCTTCCTCTCTTCCTCCCTTCTTTTCATTCCTTTTTGTGTAGATGTCCAGGATTACTAGATATTTGTTAGAAACTGTATTTCTTCCTCACTGTTGGCCATAAATTCCTTTGTTAGAGGACAGATTTCTAGAACTATAAATATCTAGTGCTGTGCTTTCTATTCTTCCCTGTTGATCAATTTGACTTCTGTCATTGGATCTTTGGCCTTAATTTGGGCAAATGGGATTCCTATTCAGGAAGCCCCTGCATCCAGCTCTGTCATTGTCACGCTGGGCACTGGCTTTGTTTCCTTCTAGTGGTTTCAGTTTAGCTTTCACATATAGGATTTTTTTTTCTTATATCTATAAGTAAGAAGTTATCACCCCTCACCAAGAGAACTTTTCTTTGCAATATATGGAGACCATTACAGAAAATCACAAGCAATTAAAATTCAGAGATTTGAAGCCCCGTCCTAATGGATACATTTATAAAACAGTCTATCACATAAGGATAAGAGACCAGAAGAAGAGGAGGTAGAACATTTTAAGACTCAAATGAACTGGCTGTGAGATGGCATCTTCTAGAAATGTCAGAAGCAATATCCATAATGCATGACTGCCTAAACATGAGCAGAACAAGAACAACAATAGTCATGCTACCCGTGCACATGGGAAATTCTAAGAGGCTATAAGCTTACATGGAGAACTACAGACAAGAAAATGATACTGAGAGTAGAGAGGAGATATAGTCTTCTGCAGGGAAGTATATACACCATAGGTTATCTAATACCAAATGATCAGCCCTGAAAATACACATACAAATAGATAGGACAGGTTTTAATTATATATTTTAGAATGAATATATCTGCAAGTAATGAAAAAGATGCCATGATTTTGAAAGCAAGGAAGAAAGATCTTATGGAAGGTTTGAAGGGAGGAAAGGGGTAGGAGAAATGAGGTAATGATATAATCTCAAAAAAAAAAAAATGAAAACAAACTATTCTTCTTCCTAAATCTCCATCAACCTTTTTTTTACTTCTCTCTCTCTCTCTCTCTCTCTCTCTCTCTCTCTCTCTCTCTCTCTCTCTCTGTGTGTGTGTGTGTGTGTCTGTGTATGTGCGTGTGTTTTATGGAATGCATGGCACAGTATACATATGGAGACCAAATTGCATTTTTTTAAAGTTTATTCTTTAAACATATTCTAGAAAGTTAATTTTGGTTAGCACCTTATCCAATATATCCCCTTCCTCCTGGACAACTTTATTATTAATTATTATTATTATTACTGTTATTATTATTATTATTATTATTATTAGTAGTAGTGGTAGTAGTAGTACTTTATGATTGTCATTATAATTGAGTTCAGATGGAATTTTGATTTCATTTTAATTTGAGTTTCCATGATGTGCTAAGAATGTTAAACAATTCTTCACATGTTGATTACTTTATATTTCATGTTCTGTGTTCAATCTGCTTAGCTCATTTTTTTTATTAGAGTTTGGTGTTTGGTAGTTGAAATTTTAAGTTCTCTATCTATTTAATTGTTCATTCTGCACCTATGAGCAACACCAAATATTTTCTTTCATTTTGTCTCCTTTTGTTCCACTTAATTGGCTTCTGATATTTTTAATGCTTTTACATATTCTATTATTTCATATGGAATAAGTTTGTTGAAAAGAATGACTGAATCAAATATGGAAAGTTTATTTTTAAGATCTTTTGATACATATTTATAAATTGTCATTCAAAATATTTGTGCCAATTTGCATTTCAATAAGCAAATACACAACTGTCTCTTATGATTCACAGATAAGAGTTGCCAAAAGATGCAAAAAAAAATAACCAAATGGAAATGCAGTTACCAGCTATAAATATGCTGCTTACATTGGAAGCAATAGAAATACTCAGTGGAGAACTAATTAAGTTTTAGAACAAAATACATGAAAGTTATTATACAAATAAATATGTCTTCATTTACTAGTTTGTCAAAATATTCATGAACCTCATAGGTAAATGAAATTAAATAGCATTTTGAATTTATTGCTTAGGTTTAAATGTATATATTATTTTTTATATCTGGATCAGGATTTTGATTTTTTTTTGTAGTACTGATCATCTAAACCAGAGTGTTGGATATACTAGGCAAGCTTTGCCCTCAAAACCTAGATATTCCTAAATTCTTTTCGAATTTCTCCATTAAATCCATATGTGAGAATCATAACTACAATGACACTATTTAGAAGCAATACAGATATCTTTTTATTATTGTTAATCCTTTTATTCAATTACATTTCAAATGATATCCCTCTTCCTTGGTTATGCCTCCATAAGCCCCCCCCCCCATTTCATCTCCCTCTCCCCCCTCCCCTTTGCTTCTATGAGGGTGCTCCTCCACCCATGCACCCATTTCAGTGCTACCCCTTATGCTGGAGTATCAAGCCTCCCTCTCCTCAGTTGATGCTAGATAAAGCAATTATCTGCTACATATGCAGCTGGAGTCATGGGTCCCTCCCTATATGCTCTTTGGTTAGTGGTTTAGTCATTGGGAGCTCCGGGAGGGGGGGGGGTTAGCCCTGTTAGTTGATAATGTTCTTCCTATGTGGTTGCTATTGCCTTCAGCTCCTTCAGTCCTTTCCCTAGCTCTTCTATTGGGGTCTCTGGGCTCAGTCTGATGGAAATACAGACATCTTATGTACTTACTTTCAAAGCACTCTGCCTGTGCATGCCATTAGGAATCCGAAAGCAGGAATCATCTTAGTCTATTCCTTTGTTGACAAGAAGGAGATTCTACTGCAAACATCAACATGTAATATGTGGGGATCCCGATAGAGTCAAGTCACTTGAGGACATTTTGCAAAAACTCTGGAGGGTATTGCTTGTCATGAAGAGGGCTCAGTCTCCTCCTTGTGCAGACCTCTTTAAATATACTTTATCCAAGCCAAATATGAGTACTAATAAACTTTGGGCAATTCAATCTAACCACTTTACATATAATGAATTGCCTTCTAAGTTTACTCTAATGCCCTCAAAGCTCAGTGTTTGTCTAGGTATGAGAGAAATATTCTTACTCTGATTTGCTTTTCTTTGAACTACTCAGACATTAAAAGAAAAACAAAATACACACACACACACACACACACACACACATACACAAACCAATAACAAAACAAAACAACACAAAAACAAACAAATAAACAAAAAACCTGGAAGAGGCAAAGTCCCACTGAAATAAACTCAGGTTCTAGCAGAAATCCACAATAAGACTTCAAATTTGTGCTTCTAAAAAATTTCCAAATGACATTTACATTGCCAAATACATTTTATTCAGAGAACTAATGTCCTACAGATGGTAGATGGTCCCTATCTAGTCCTTCTACCTATACACATGTGAAAAGAAATCCGTAGAGGAAAATTCATAACACTGTATAATGTGAAAATTTCATCACATTTAATCAGGTTTGTATGCTTTTGGCTTGTCTTATTGTATCTTGTTTTGTTGTGTTTGGCTGTCAACTCTTAGAGGTGTGCTACTTTCTGAAAAGAAATGGACAGAGAACGGATCTGGAGGAGAAGGGGTACAGGGGAAAGCTGAAAGAGTAGCGGGAGGGGAAACAAGGTTTCAGAGGCATTAAATAGTAATGCTGTACTGGAAACATTAAAAAAGCAATGTAGAATGTTTGATTTTAATGAGCAATATTTCACTACATAATGTCAACATAATATGAATTGGGTTTCCTTTGAAAGTCAAAATGTTTTTCTATTGTGCTGATAAAAATGGTTATATTGTAATAGCACTCAAAAGAAAATGTCAAAAAAGGAAATAAGACATTACAGTAGATGATAAGCAATCTTAATTTTAAAATGTCTGACATTTTTAAATAATATGGATAAGAATGTTATTAAAATTTTGTAAAAAGCTTGGGCTTAACATTTTATGTTTTCTTAAAACTGTATACAATAGTACACTTCTAATCAAACATAAATCAGAATATAAGTAACACAATTCAGATCACAATGAAATAAATATAAATTATTAAAGGAATGGATAAAATCCACTGAGCTTCACTTAGACTGTCCTCCCAAGAGATCTACTTACAAATTGGCTTCTATAGTCTCCTGTACCACAAGACACTATGTTCAAAGATATGTTTAATTGCAGTAAAATCATGTGGATTCATATACATAAAATCTTTATGTTTTAGATATTTAAATAGACAACATATAAGCATTTCTTATGAAATTTATTATAATTGAGTTTTTAAAGTTTTAGAATATGTTAGAATCTTCAATTAACATTCATTATTTAATTTTAGAAATAGTTGTTGACCTATGACTAAAATATTTTTAAGTGTCAAGGCTTAAGGATACCCTATGTTCAATAATCTCTGGCATGTATTGTGTGAGTGTGTGTGTGTGTGTGTGTGTGTGTGTGTGTGTGTGAGAGAGAGAGAGAGAGAGAGAGAGAGACAGACAGACAGACAGACAGACAGACAGAGAACATTATAAGCTTTGGCTGCAGGAATGAGCTATAATCTAGGACTATATACTGAATTTTAGATAGGTACTTATTATTGAACCATATATGGGACATTTTCAAGGTTATCAATAGCTGCTTGGGCTTTTGAGATTTTTGTTCAACATGTTATTAGATAAAGTTTATTTATTTAATAAAGGGTACTTAGTTATTGATCCTAATTCCCATATTGAAATGAAAATGAAAAATTTATTTTCTTTATTGGATATTTTCTTTATTTACATTTCAAATGTTTTCTCCATTCCTTGTTCCCCCAACACACCCCCATCACATCCCTGTCACCTGCTTCTATAAGGGTGTTCCCCCACCCACCCATTTCTGCCCCTACCTCCACCCTGGCATTTCCCTACACTGGGGCATCAATCCTTCACAGGACCAAGGGCCTCCCCTCCTATTGATGCCCAACAAGGCCATCCTGGGCTCCATGTGCAGCTGGAGCCATGAGTACACTTTGGTTGGTGGTTTAGTATCTGGGGGCACGGGAGATCTGGTTGGCTGATATTGTTGTTCTTTCTATGAGGTTGCAAACAACTTGTTAAGTCCTTTCTCTAAACCCTCTGTTGGGGACCCCATGTTGAGTACAATGGTTGGCTGTGAGCATCTGCCTCTGTATTTGTCAGGTGCTGGCAGAGCCTCTTAGGAAACAGCAATATCAGGCTCCAGTCAGTAAGCACTTCTCAGCATCCAATATAGTGTCTGGGTTTGGTGACTGAATATGGTTCCCCAGTTATGCAATCTCTTGAGGCCTGTCCTTCAGTCTCTGCTCTATACTTTGTCTTCCTATTTGCTCCCTTGAGTATTTTGTTCCCCCAAGGACGGAAACATCCATACTTTGGTCTTCCTTCTTGAGCTTCATGTGATCTGTGAATTGTATATTGGGCATTCCATGCTTTTGGGGTAATATCCACTTATCAGTGAGTACATACCATGTGTGTTATTTTATAATTAGTTACCTCACTCTGGATGATATTTTCTAGTTCCATCCATTTATCTAAGAATTTCATGAAGTCATTTTTTTTTAATAGCTAAGTAGTACTCCATTATATAAATGCACCTACCACATTTTTCTGTTTCCATTCCTCTGTTGAGGGACATCTGGGCTATATTTAGTTTCTGGCTATTGTAAATAAGGCTGCTATAAACATAGTTGAGAATGTATCTTTGTTATATGTTAGAACATCTTTTATGTATATGCCCAGGAGTTGTAAAGCTGGGTCCTCAGGTAATACTATTTCTAGTTTTCTGAGGAACTGCCAAACTGATTTCCAGAGTGGTTGTACCAGCTTGGATACAATCCCACAATCAATGGAGGAGTTTTCCAGTTTCTCCACATCCTCACTAGTATCTGCTGTCACCTGAGTACTTGATCTTAGACATTCTGACTGGTGTGAGGTAGAATCTCAGGGTTGTCTTGATTTGTACTTCCCTGATGACTAAGGATGTTGAACATATTTTAGGTTCTTCTTGGCCATTTGATATCCCTCAGTTGAGAAGTCTTTGTTTAGCTCTGTACCCCATTTTTCATAGGGTTATTTGGTTATCTGGAATCTAACTTCTTGAATTCTTTGTATATATTGGATATTAGCTCTTTATCAGATGTAGGATTGGTAAAAATCGTTTCCCAATCTCTTGGTTGCTGTTTTGTCCAATTGACAGTGCCCTGTGCCTTACAGAAGCTTTGCAATTTTATGAGGACCCATTTGTCCATTGTTGATCTTAAAACATGAGCCATTGGTGTTCTGTTCAGGAAAATTTCCCCTATTCCCATGTGTTCACAGATTTTCCCCACTTTCTCTTCTGTTAGTTTTACTGTATCTGGTTTCATTTGGATTTCTTTGATTCACTTAGACTGGAGTTTGTATAAGGAGACAAGGAAGGATCTATTTAAATTCTTCTGCATGCTCACCACTAGTTGAACCAGCAACATTTGTTGAAAATGCTGTCCTTTTTCCACTGGATGTTGTTAGCTCCGTTGTCAAAGACCATGTAACCATGTGCGTTCATTTCTGGGTCTTCAATTCTATTCCATTGATGTACCTGCCTGGATCTATACCAATACTGTAGAGTTTTTATCACTATTGCTCTGTCATATGGATTGAGGTAAGGAATGGTGATTGCCCAAGGAGTTCTTTTATTGTTGAGAATAGTTTTTGGTATCCTGGGTTTTGTTCCAAATAAATCTGAAAATTGTTTTTTCTAACTCTATTAAGAATTGACTTGGAATTTTGACAGGGATTGCACTGAATCTTCTCATGTTTTTTTTTTCCAAGATGGCCATTTTTACAATATTAATCCTGCCAATCTATGTACATGGGAAATCTTTCCATCTTCTGAGATCTTCTTCAATTTCTTCTGAGACTTGAAATTCTTGTTATACAGATCTTTCACTTGCTTTGTTCGAGTCACACCCAGGAATTTTATATTATTTGTGACTATTTTGAAGGGTGTCCTTTCCCTAATTATTCTCTCAGCTTGTTTTTTGAGTAGAGGAAGGCTACTGATTTGTTTGCGTTAATTTTATATCCAGCCACTTTGCTGAAGTTGCTTATCAGGTTTACTATGTAAACAATCTCAAAGGAAAAAAAAACACATGTTCATCTCAATGATAGTGAGAAAGCATTTTACAAAATTGAATACCCATTATGGTAAGAATCTTGGAAAGATCAGAAACTAAAGGCCCATAGTTAACATAGTAAAAGCAATATGTAGCAAACCAGTAGCCAACATCAAACTAAATGGAGAGAAACTTGAAGCAATCCCACTAAAATCAGGGACTAGACAATTTTGTGTACTGTCTCCCTACCTCTTCAGTGTTGTATTCCAATCTTAACCAGAGGAATTAGACAACAAAAAGAGATCAAAGGGATACAAATTGGAAAGGAGGAAATCAAAGTATCACTATTTGCAGATAATATGATAGTATACTTATGTGACCCCAAAAATTCCACCAGAAAATGAACAATTTCAAGTGTCATACTGTACCTCATAAAATTACAAAGTTTCTGTAAGGCAAAGGACACTATAAATAGGACAAAATGGAAACCAAAAAATTGGGAAAAGATCTTTACCATCCCTCTGACAGAGGGCTAATATCCATTATATACAAAGAACTCAAGAAGTTAGACCTCAGAAAGACAAATGACCCTATTAAAAATGGTGTACAGAGATAAACAAAGATTTTTCACCTGAAGAACTTCCAATGGCTGAGAAGCACCTTAAGAAATGTTCACCATTAGTCATTAGAGAAATGCAAATAAAAGCAACCCGAAGATTTCACCTCACACCAGTCAGAATGGCTAAGATTAAAACCTCAGTAGACAGCAGGTGCAGGTGAGGATGTGGAGAAAGAGGAACACTCCTCTACTGCTGCTGGGATTGCAAGTTGGTACAACCACTCTGGAAATCAGTCTGTCTTTTCCTCAGAAAACTGGGCATGATACTATCGGAGGACCTAATTATACCACTCCTGGACATATACCCAGAGTATTCCCCGCATGTAATAAGGACACATGCTTCACTATGTTCATAGCAGCCTTATTTATAATAGCCAGAACCTGGAAAGAACCCAGATGTCGCTTAATGGAGGAATAGATACAGAAAATGTGGTATGCACTCACTGATAAGTGGATATTAGCCCAGAAGATCGGAATACCCAAGACACAATTCACATATCAAATGATGTCCAACAAGAAGGAAGGAGAGGCACCTTATCCTGGAAATGCTCAGTGCAGCAGTATAGGGGAATACCAGGACAGGAAAGTGAAAGGGGGTTGATTGGGGAACAGGGGGAGGGAAGAGGGATCATGGAACTTTTGGGGAGGGAGGATCCAGGAAAGGGGAAATAATTTGAAATGTAAATAAAGAATATATCTAATACAAAAAAAGTGTTTTGTAGCTGCCTGAATGAGATGTTCGTCAAGTATCCTTGGGAATCAGTCTTTCAGGCCAACTATCATTGCATAGGAAGCTGTATCCACGCTTCAGGAATGACTGAATCATCCTTAATGTTTTTCTGCTTTGTGAATTCCTGAATTTAGAATTCTGCCACAGGTGGTTCTTATTTGATTTGTTTTTCTAGAATCCTCTTACTTTGACCCACGGCTTCTCTGTGTTAGTCATTTGTTAGCTCTGTAGAAAACATGGCATTCCTAAAGTTTAAGTTATCATTTGGCCTTGGACTTTAATATTCATTTCAGTTGTTGAGAAGCTTAAAGACCAATTTAAATGACAAGGTATGGGTTCTGGCTTCTGCTTGTTTCTCTGTAGCATGTCCCTACATTAGGAGTACTATTATTTTATAGCCTTTAATTATAATCAATTTAGTCATATGTAAGCTTTCGTTAGATTTTATTTATCAGAAGGCTTGCAATTTAATTTTAGCTTTTGCAGTATATATAAAAATCTCCATTCCTGGGTTTTTTGTTATTCCAGATGAATTTGAGAATTGCTTTTTCTAACTCTGTGAAGAACTGAGTTGGGATTTTGATGGGGATTGCACTGAATCTGTAGATTGCTTTTGGCAAGATGGTCATTTTAACTATATCAATCCTGCCGATCCACGAGCATGGCAGATTTTTCCATTTTCTGAGGTCTTCTTCATTTCCTTCTTCAGAGACCTGAAGTTCTTGTCATATAGATCTTTCACTTGTTTGATTAGAGTTACACTTTATATTCTTTGTGGCTATAGTGAAGGGTGTCATTTCCCTAACTTCTTTCTCACCCTGCTTATCCTTTGAGTATAGGAAGGCAACTGATTTGCTTGAGTTGATTTTATAACCAGCCACTTTGCTGAAGATGTTTATCAGCTGTAGGAGTTCTCTGGTGGAGGTTTTTGGGTCACTTAAGTAGACGATCATGTCGTCTGCAAATAGTGATAATTTGACTTCTTCCTTTCCAATTTGTATCCCCTTGACCTCCTTATGTTGTCTAATTGCTCTAGCTAGAACTTCAAGTACTATATTGAAAAGATATGGAGAGAGAGGACAGCCTTTTCTAGTCCCTGATTTTAGTGGGATTGCTTCAAGTTTCTCTCCATTTAGTTTGATGTTGGCTACTGGTTTGCTGTATATTACTTTAACAATGTTTAAGTATGGGCCTTGAATTCCTGTTCTTTCCAAGACTTTAAGCATGAAAGAATGCTGAATTTTGTCAAATGCTTTTTCTGCATCTAATGAGATGATCATATGATTTTTTTTCTTTGAGTTTGTTTATGTAGTTGATAGCATTGATGGATTTCCTTATATTGATCCATCCCTGCATCCCTGGGATGAAGCCTACTTGATCATGGTGGATAGCTAAACCTATTCTCAACAACAAAAGAAATTCTGGGGGAATCAGTATCCCTGACTTCAAGCAATACTACAGAGCAATAGTATTAAAAACTGCATGGTATTGGCACAGTGACAGACAAGTGGACCAATAGAATAGAATTGAAGATCCAGAAATGAACCCACACACCTATGGTCAGTTGATCTTCGACAAAGGAGCCAAAAACATCCAGTGGAAAAAATATAGCCTTTTCAACAGATGGTGCTGGTTCAATTGGAGGTCAGCACGCAGAAGAATGCGAATTGATACATTCTTATCTCCATGTACTAAACTTCACTCCAAGTGGATCAAGGACCTCCATGTAAAACCAGACACACTGAAACTAATAGAAAAGAAACTGGGGAAGACCCTAGAGGACATGGGCATGGGGGAAAAGTTCCTGAACAGATCACCAATAGCTTATGCTCTAAGATCAAGTATTGACAAATGGGACCTCATCAAATTACAAAGTTTCTGTAAGGCAAAGGACACTATTAAAAGGACAAAACAGCAACCATCAAATTGGGAAAGGATATACATCAACCCCACATCTGATAGAGGGCTAATATTCAATATATACAAGGAACTCAAGAAGTTAGACCCCAGGGAACCAAATAACCCTATTAAAAAATGGGGCACAGATCTAAACAAAGAATTTTCACCTGAAGAAATTCAGATGGCCGAGAGGCACCTTAAGAAGTGCTCAACATCATTAGTCATTAGGGAAATGCAGATCAAAACAACTCTGAGATTTCACCTTACACCAGTCAGAATGGCCAAGATCAAAAACTCAGGAGACAGCAGGTGTTGAAGAGGATGTGGAGAAAGAGGAACACTCCTCCACTGCTGGTGGGGCTGTAAGATGGTACAACCACTTTGGAAATCAGTCTGGCGGTTCCTCAGAAAACTGGACATGACACTTCCAGAGGACCCTGCTATACCTCTCCTGGGCATATACCCAAAGGATTCCCTGGCATGCAATAAATACACATGCTCCATTATGTTCATAGCAGCCTTATTTATAATAGCCAGAAGCTGGAAAGAACCCAGATGCCCCTCAAAGGAGGAATGGATACAGAAAATGTGGTATATTTATACAATGGAATACTACTCAGCAATTAGAAACAATGAATTCACAAAAATTTTAGGCAAATGGTTTGATCTGGAAAATATCATCCTAAGTGAGGTAACCCAGTCACAAAGATTACACATGGAATGCAATCTCTGATAAGTGGATATTAATTAGCGCATAAGCCCTGAATACCCAAGGCACAAGTCTCATAACAAATGACTTCTATGAAAAAGTATGGAGAAGGTCCGGATCCTGGAAATGATTGATCTAGCATTGGAGGGGAATATAAGGACAGAGAAAAAAAAGGAGTGAGGTGATTGGAGAATGGATGGAGAGAAGAAGGTTTATGGCACATATGGGGAGGGAGGGGATCCAGGAAAGGGGAAATCATTCGGAATGTAAGCAAAGAATATAGAAAATAAAAATATAAAAAAAAATCTCCATTCCCTTATTTCAAATTTAATTTCCATTTTGAATTAGTCATTGATAAGACAAAACTTCCATTTTAAACCTTCTCTCTTCAGAGAGATATATCATTTTTCTATTAAATTTCTTTATGAAAATTATTCCTCTCTCTCTCTCTCTCTCTCTCTCTCTCTCTCTCTCTCTCTCTCTCTCTCTCTGTGTGTGTGTGTGTGTGTGTGTGTGTGTGTGTGTTTCCTTCTTGCTATTTCTGTCCCACCTTATTTTTCTTTTTACGATTTAAGATGCACTTTAAAAGGAAACTATATTTTAGTGAATATCTAGGAAGATACATCTGAAACAGATGCACAGCATGCTATCTAACAGTTTGGGACTTGTTTTTAAGCAGCAAAATAAAGTTAAATATTTTCAGATTTTGGAATTTCTTTTGTTTAAAAGGATCCAGCCTCAACTCGGGTCCATATGACAAACAAAGCAAAGCAGAACTCTGCTAATTGTTGTCCTTATTGTACTTCTGTCCCTTTTTATTTGTGAAAACTGAAACATAGAGATAGAAAATATACTTCAGTTCTTGCATTCAGAGGACAGCAGAGTCTACCAAAACAAAAACATACCCCAGTATTAGTATAGTTATTCATGTTAGAAAACCTACACCTGGAGCAAACACACCCATCACTCATCACAGACCCTCAGACATGAGGTTGTTACTACATTATCATCTTCTGGAATAAGTAATGAGAAAAGAATCAGACAAATAGTACCTTCAGGAAAACTGATCACTTACAATGATTTCTCCCATTTTATTTTTATTTTTCCTGTTCTTGGCCATGAATTCGTTATCAATTATATTACTACTGGTGAAGAGGATTACCTCTAACAGCACCTGATAGGCCACATTGTTTTAAAGCTGTTAGCTTAAAGAATTTGGGACTAATTTAACAGTTTGACTTATGTGAGAATTTACTTAAAAGCTAATTTGGTACCATGAAAATAATAATTTTTCAACATTTCAAAGAATTTTATCATATTTACAAAAACCTTACAATATTTAAAAATATTTATATTTTAAAATATAAGCATGTGTAGACAACTCATATATAATAATAGTTATTATACATATATTTTGAGATGATGGTGTCATAGCTAGAATTCAAATACATCAATTGTTCATTATTAATTATTGGCTGTTGATTTTATTACTTCCTTCAGGGAATTATCAATACTTACTCCTAAATTGGAAATTTTAAAATTGCAATTTTTATAATTAAATATTGCATCTAAAATGTTTAGTCTTCTAAGACTTCTATGTAAAGATTATATTATGATCATGTTCACCAATTCTCCCATTTCCTCCTAAAACAACTTTGTGGCTCTTCCCCCAACACATCATACCTTCAAATCTTTTACTTTGAGTAGTTTGTACATCGCTATGCAATGGATTTCACCAAGGCCTCTTGTGTGCATATGGCTGTGAATCAACACTTTGTACCATGAATAATTCTTCAGTGGCTATATCACATCATGTTCAGCAACCAGTAATTGTCTTGATCCATTCTTTCTTCTATAACCATATGTTTACCTGTTCAGTCCTATGTATGCTGTACCTTTTTCCAGCCATGTCCTGCCTGTAAGACACCATTTTAATTCTGTCTCCATAGTGCTGTGCTTTTATATTGTTTGTGTTCCTTCTTTTACTGTGTTCTCTGAACCTTGGAGTGTTCCATTTAAAGCTAAGTACTCATGTTGCTTTCTGTGAGAGCCTCAGCAGGTGTGCATATACAATAACCACTCTTTAGTGCATAAAGAAACACATTTGATAGTCTAAGAACATAACCAGGACACAATGTGAACATAACCAGAACATGTCCATTTACCAAATTAGAAGTATAAGGTTTACTCTTGGTGCATTTGACCTTCCCAGTTATGAGTAGTAAGCTTTCCCTTGATTCTTTATCCCTGAGTAATGTCACACACACACACACACACACACACACACACACACAGAAGTATAATTTTAGAGTTCTCTTTAAACACCAGCAAATTTAGCAGTGAAACAAAAAAACTTAAATTATGGAGTAGAATATATTGTGACC
Source organism: Apodemus sylvaticus (assembly GCF_947179515.1). Lineage (NCBI taxonomy): Eukaryota > Metazoa > Chordata > Mammalia > Rodentia > Muridae > Apodemus > Apodemus sylvaticus. Next base: position 96,362,787 of record NC_067480.1, read on the forward strand.
TAAAATCAAATAAATTTAAGATATATAGAGTTAGAGAAAATTTCGTAGAATCTATATGAATAAAATGAAGAGAAGATTCAATTAAGTTGTGACTGCTGGCCTACAGTTGTCAGTATAGAATTCTGTCAAGACAAGATCTGCATTGAAAGAAAGGAAACATAACTCAAGTTTCTGCCCAGCTTTTATTTTGATTATGTATGTTCTGAATAAGATTATTCATAGCATCAATTAAATGAGAGTAATGCTGTAAACAGGCAATTGTTGAGAACCTTCTGTACAGAGCAATATTGCAAGCATATCATTCACAGTGGGAACACTGTAGCAAGCAATATAAAGCAGAAAAACACAACTCAGAAGCTGAAATTCAATAATATATATTCAATGGCAAAATATATATTTATCCATATGATATATCCTTACTCATTATCAAAGGTTAGAAAAGGAAACTGATATTATTGTGGTAGGTCTACAAGTTCCAGTCCTAGAGTGTTAAATAAAGATGAGGATTTAGGACTTTGTTCTAGTTTTGGGTTAATGCTTGCATGTGGGCTTTTGGTTTAGAACTTGAATCTTAGCTTCTTTAAAGAAGCCATGAAAGTTCTCTATGAAGACTGCAGCTTGAAGCTTGTGTAGGTAGTGAAAATTCAACTGAGTTCATTGTTTACAATCTTATATAGTTGGAGAATTTCAATGAGTTTCTTACAACATTCAAAGACATTTGAAATTTCATAAAAGTCAGATTCATTTTGATAGTCTTTGTGTCGGGACTTTAGTATGTATGCAGACACAAAGAAACTCGATTTCCATTTTAAGTACGAGTGAGATAAGAAATTCTCATTGTTTATTACCCCCAAAACAGCAACCTTGGAAAAGAAATAGCTCACAGTTAAGTGTTCTTGATTACATAATTCATCCTTATGATGCTAATCTAAGACAATAATTGACATGACTCAAAGGAAAATTACCCTATTTTTCAGATCTATGAGTCAAAGCATTGTGAGTTGCTATGAATATTTAAAACAGAATGAAGAATTTTTAGTCATTGTTTGGAATGTCTACAGTGAGAACCTTAGCTCTAACAACGTTCTCAAATACAAGAATAAACTAACAGTATGCTCAAAGGAGTTGACACAATAGAAAATATTAAACCCAAAAGAAATAATATGTGAATGACTAGATTAAATTAAGATACAAGAACAACGGGGGGTGCATGTTAACATGGTTTTTCATCAAAAACCACATTCAGTAAAACTGTATATTATGTCATAATGTAAAAATAAGTGGCAATGTGTCCCACTAAAATGTCCAGGACTGCAACATAACTCTATCAAAATAAAATGTCATTAATTTAATGTGTTTTTTTTTTTAAATATTTTCACCTCTGTGGGATTAAGTCAGGCACTGATGTCAGCAATTCCATGTATTAAGGACTCTGTACCCAACTTAAGTTTCTGAAGAAAGACAGAGAAATTAAAAATAATTTAGGGTTAGGTTAGGGTTAGGGTTAGGGTTAGGGTTAGGGTTAGGGTTAGGGTTAGGGTTAGGGTTATAGGGTTAGGCTTAGGCTTCTGGTTTAGCAACCTAGTAGTTGTGTTTCTTTCTTTCTTTCCTTTAGATTAATGAGAAAAGATGTTCCTAAAGCCACTGAATATCTTAATTTTTATTGGCTATTACTTTCCTTTTTTTTAAATTTTTGAGATAAAACTACTTAGCAGTTCTTCTCATGTTCTTCCTCTTCTTTCTCTTCCATCTTCTTTGAGTCAAGTAGAATTCGCTTATCTAATAATTTGGGCAGCATGACTTCAACAAAAGCTAACAACACTAATTCTGCAGTTAATATCATCAATTGTTTCATGTTTAGAATTACATAGATGATAATCCTAGGCATATGCCCAGGATTAAGTTTGAAAATTCATTAGGTTAGCTAAATAAAGAAGGTACAACTTTGGGTGTTGACATTTCATGCATTTGTCTTTAGTCAATAAAAGGGAAAAAATCAGATTAGGAAGAACCTTCATCCTGTTCTACTTTCCAACTGGAGACAAGACATGACTAGGTGCCTCAAGCTTCTACAACTATGATATCTCTACCATGAAAACTGTGAGTTGAACATAAGCCCTTGTTGCTTAAACTTGCTTCTCTGTGGAATTTTCCATGGCAGAAATAACAAATACATTTAAATATAATAAAGTAAAATACAAGTGTTTTCAAGTAAAGCAGAAGAAATCAGGTAATTATTTTTAAAGATCACTATCTCATAACTGCCACTGGATTAATCAATGATAGGAATTAGGAATACAATAACATATTTCTGGACCACTTCTTTATCAGTTATCTATAATTTGTTAAGACCCAACAAACATAATTTGGAGATGTTGGGAATAAAGTATTATCAAAACTGCTTAAGATAAAATAACTCTAAATAACTATTTAATCATTCATCTGATGACCAAAAGTAAAGCTATCATAAATAAAAAAAGAAGCCTGTTATAAATTGTAATGGGCAATTTTCAGTAGTTTTATGGAATGTACCACAATTAATCTTTCTGTTCTTTCTCCTTTTAGAAATTGTGATTACTAAATTTGTAACTCTTGTTATAAGATGTACTTTCTGAGTTTCTGGGCTAATATCTACTTATCAGTGATTGCATACCATGTGTGTGTTCTCTTGTGATTGGGTTACCTCACTCAGGATGACAGTTTCTAGCTTCATCCATTTGCCTAAGAATATCATGAATTCATCATTTTTAATACCTGAGTGGTACTCCATTATGTAAATGTACCATGTTTTCTGTATCCATTTCTCTGTTGAGGGACATCTGGGTTCTTTCCAGCTTCTGGCTATTATAAATAATGCTGCTATGAACATAGTAGAGCATGTGTCCTTATTACATGATGGATCATCTTCTGGGTATATGCCCAGGAGTGGTATAGCAGGGTCCTCAGTTAGTGCTTTGTCCAGTTTTCTGAGGAACCGCCAAACTGATTTCTAGAGTGGTTTTACAAGCTTTCAATCCCACCAGCAATGGCGGAGTGCTCCTTTTTCTCCACATCCTCTACAGCATTTACTGTCCCCTGAGTTTTTGATCGTGACCATTCTGACTGGTGGAAGGTAGAATCTCAGGGCTGTTTTAATTTGCATTTCCCTGATGATTAAGGATGTTGAACATTTCTTTAGGGGTTTCTCAGCCATCTAGTACTCCACAGATGAGAATTCTTTGTTTAGATCTGTACCCCACTTTTAATAGGAGTTATTTGGTTCTCTGAAGTCTAACTTCTTGAGTTCTTTGTATATATTGGATATTAGCCCTCTATTGGATGTAGGATTGGTAAAGATCTTTTTCCAATCTGTTGGTTGTCGTTTTGTCCTCTTGACAGTGTTCTTTGCCTTATAGAAACTTTGCAATATTGTGAGGTCCCATTTGTCAATTCTTGATCTTAGAACATATATTATGGGTATTCTATTCAGGAAATTTTCCCCTGTGTTCATGTGTTCCAGGTTTTTCCCCAATTTCTCTTCCATTAGATTCAGTGTATCTGGTTTACTTTCTAAATCTACCTTGGATTCACATCTACTTAAACTTTTGGATATTTATTTCTTGCCAGGAATAACATTCTAGGAACTGGTAAATAACATGCGAGGTAGGAAGTAGTAGAACATAGTAGAAACTTCCAGACAACATGCTGCATACTAGGCAACAGAGACTGGTAAAAGAGATGGTTCAGTAATACTAAAGAATTTGGGATTACTTATCCGAAGGTTACCTTCCTAGGAGGAGGTAACTTCTCCTGCCATCACACAGAGAGGTGTTTTTAAGAAGTATACTATTCTGTTGTAAGAAACATTGTATCATAATATTATTTTGTCATTTCTCTTGATTATATCAGAAATAACCAGGGAGAAGAGCCTTTGAATAATAATAAAAGTCCCTGTATTTGTAAGAACTTTATGTCTGATAAAATGCTGTGTTACACAACAAGTTTTCATATTGGACCTACTGAGGAAGATTTGTGTGTGTGTGTGTGTGTGTGTGTGTGTGTGTGTGTGTGAATATGCTAGTATTATATAATATATACCAACTCCAATTTACACTGAGTCAGTTAACCTGCTTAAGTGGAAATTTCTCGTTGTGTCTCAGTTGGGTCTCCTGATAAATTTCTGGAAGCTGTCTTTGGATAGGACATGTGATGTTTGGCTGAAAACAGACACTTGAGAGGTGTATATTTAAGAGGAATATAAGTGGAGCCTCACAAACAGGGAGAGGATGCTCTTGCATTCCTGCTCTATGCAGAGCTTCACTTCTCTGCTGGTCTTTTCTGGTATTAGCTGGTTTCTGCTGGTCTTCATAGAGAGAAAGGTACCAAAAATTTTCTTATTGTATTTGGCCTGACTCTGTCCACTTGCTCTGACCCTTGCTGATTTGGTGGAGCCTTGTTGTTTCTATTGGATCAAGCTGCCACAGCTGATTCACGTTTAGTGCTTGCTTGATCTGGATTGCTTGTATCTTGACAACGAAGAGTAGAATTAGCCCAAGGAACTACTTCTAAACAGGTCCACAACCCCATTTCTCTATTAAGCTTCATTCTTCTCTACCTCTGGCTAGAATGAGAGTTGAAGAGTTTAAGAACCCAAAATAAACTAAATTTTAAAAAGCCTAAACTTATAATGATGGTATTGTTTTGTTGAGTTCAGTCTTGCCAGAACAAATGGTTCAGGAGACCAAAATTGAATTAAGAGTCATCAAATAGTATATCCTTGAACTGAAGTCCAAAACTACCTATAAATCAGAGGCATTGGGACAATACACAGTCTGTAAAGTAATATTTTACATGTGATGGAGACACTAGGAGCAAGAAGAGCACAGCCTGATCTTCAAAATAACATAAAGCTATAAGTTGCATGAAAGAGAAAAATAGTATATCTTTACTATAAAAATGGTTGGTAGTCTTGCTTGTGAGATTCTCAGAGGATTTAGGGCCTAACCAAGGTTACATGTTTAGTTCATAAGCCTGGTTTATTGCTATTTTAACATTTTAAAGACATATGATCTTTTTTGTCACAACCCTCAAATAAATCGTGCTGGATGCTTTATATTCATGGGACAATTGGCTTTGAGGAGACTCTGGGGTGGTGAGATTCTTTTTCCTTCCATGTCTCCTTATTTCTCTCCTTATATCCTACATTAAGGTTACTTTGTTATCAATGTGTCTCCCTAAAAGAAGATATAAATTAGAGTATGCTCTCTTTTTATATCATCTCATAGAGAGGAGTCCTTCTGAAGTACGCTATTCTATCACATGAAACTGTATATTTATATTAATTTATTATTTATCTTGGCTCTATCAGAAATAATACCATGTCTACAGTAGAACCTTTGCATATAAATGGTGTCAAAACAAAATTTCTTTGTAATTTGTACAAACACATTTTCAATAACATCATAGACAGTGAAAAGAACGGAAATGATTCTTATACCAAGCTTTTCTACTAATCTTCTGCTCATTACAGAAGATGATTAACAAGTTATGGCTATATAAAACTTCCATGAGGCTATTTTTGGGGGGGGGCAGCAGCTTTATACGGATCCCTGTGAACATTGATCATTGACATATGCCTAATATGAAAGAAGTTACCCTACTGGTTAACAAAATATGTCAAAATTGGACCATGTCTTTGTTTCTACTTTGATTCTGGATAGAAAGAATCCAAGATGCCTCAGATAGTTATCTGTTTCCATGTTGTTTGCATTTAAATTCCAATTTCCTAAACCAAGTTGAACCTTTGGGTGACAATGTAATCAGAAACAGAGAGGGAATATATGTATATATATATTTGGCTTTTTGAGACAGGGTTTCTCTGTGTAGCTCTGGCTGTCCTGGAATTCACTCTGTTGACCAGGCTGACCTCAAACTCAGAAATCCAAGTGCTGGGATTAAAGGCATGCACCACCACTGCCTAGAGAGGGAAATATTTTAATGCTAGACTTTGCTTTGGACTCTCTCAAGTTACACTTCTTTCTACAGAAAAAAAGTTCTGCTTGATTTAATAGTTTACTGATAACATTCATGCTATAGAAATGAGTTGTGTCAGAAACTCCAGGTCATGACTGAGAGAAATCAAGACAGGCTGCTTCTCTGTTTCACACTTATGCTTTTGCCTCACTCTAAGCCTTGATTGATATTTCTTTTTAAAATTCATTCTTGTTCATTTATATTTGAACCCCTCCCCTTGATACAGTTTAATGTAGAAAAAATGACTCATTCTCTCCATATTTCAAAGATGTCATCTTTAACATTCCTTTCAAACCACCATATCTTTGATTCTAATTTCATTCTCCAGAGAAAAAAGTGATAGTGCCTCATATTGTAATTTGTTTCCTATATTGTTTGTATCTAAACTTCATTTTCCTAATTCAAATTGAATGTTCATGTGGCAGTTGCAGTGAGGGTTAGCAAGGGAGCTATTTTAATGCTAGTTCTTATTTTGGACTCTCTCGAATCATATTTCCTTCTACAATAAAATCTAGTTCTGATTTTAAAAAAGTGTAAGACTGTGAATGGATTCATGTGTCATAAGATGTGTAAACATTGAAGTTCGTTCTTCAATATGATATAACAGCTCATGACATGCTTAGTGGTGACCAGACTTAACTGTCACTATTGTTATAATTTATGATCTTCCATTTTTGGGCTAGGGTGATGGCCTCACTCACATAAAGGAGGAAATCTGCCAAGCCATTGCCCTGCACCTGGGGCTCAACCTGTGACTAATTCCCTGCAGAGCACACATAGTAATAAATTAATCCTGTTTAATTAAGTGGTGTTTCCCATTGGTCCTGTCAAAGAGAGGGAGAAATAGTCCATGCTGAAATACCAATTCATAATTAAACAATTATGCATGGATGCTTAGACTTCTTTATAACTTTCAGTCAACAAGAATTGTATCAAGCAACTCTGCTGTCAGAATCAAGGTGCACCTTGGTAGAAATACAATGGTAAATTATTCTTGATCTCTTATTGATTTATTCTGACCAGAGAAAATCATGTGTCTATAGCACTGAGGAAAACACAAATGGAATGATATAGGATATGTATGGTGTTCTTGTAGGGTCAGAAAAGAAAATAATTTTAAAATTCTGCATAAAATCAGGATGCAGTAAAAAATAGAAGAAATGGTTTATATTTTAAAATCACAGAATAGGATAATATACATTATAAATATGAGCTGGAGTGTATTAATTTAACCATATCTGTATGTGTATGCCTTTGGAAGAAGGCCATTAATTTCCATAACAGATTACAAATCTCATATCTTTGAAATTTAGGGCAAAAGACCAGCAGTGTCAAAGTATTCGAAAAGACTTCACTTCTTTACTCACTCACTCAGTTATTTATTCATTCTTTCATTTGTTTGTTTAATCAAGTTCTTATTAGACATTAGAACAAAACAATACATCACAAGTGCTAAAAATTGTATATCTTATGAGACATCACATTCAGAAATATGTTATTTGAATTTTGCTTATTCCCACCGGGAGCCAGAAGAAGTCTCACTGAGTAAGACAGTGTGAAAAGAGGTTGTCGGATCCATGGTTAGAAACCACAGCAAACAGTAATACTTTAGTTCCATTCCAAACCAAAGTGATACTTTTTTAGAAACTATATTACTCTGTTGAGAAATGAGATGGCAAAGGATTTCCTTCTCTAATCAGCACATGAACTTCTTTGTACATTAAGTCTGTCCTTAAGCAAAGTCTTTTGCTTCTGCTGGAAGAACTTATTCCAACTTGTGCCTGGCTCATGAACTCAGCTGCTCTACTGCAGATCACAGCATTTAAATATTTCTTTCAACTAATGTTACCAAGCTCTTTCTTTTTTTTTAAATATTTTTATTTTCTATATTCTTTGTTTACATTCCAAATGATTTCCCCTTTCCCAGGTCCCCCCTCCCCATATGTCCCATAAACCTTCTTCTCTCTACCCATTCTCCAATCACCTGCCTCCTTTTTCTCTGTCCTTATATTCCCCTTATATTAAACGCTAGATCAATCCTTTCTGGGATCAGGACCCTCTCCATACTTCTTCATGGGAGTAATTTGTCATGTGATTTGTGCCTTCAGTATTCAGAGCTTCTGGGCTAATTAATATCCACTTATCAGAGATTGCATTCCATGTGTATTCTTTTGTGATTGGGTTACCTCACTTAGGATGATATTTTCCAGATCAAACCATTTGCCTAAAAATTTTGTGAATTCATTGTTTCTAATTGCTGAGTAGTATTCCATTGCGTAAATATACCACATTTTCTGTATCCATTCCTCCTTTGAGGGACATCTGGGTCCTTTCCAGCTTCTGGCTATTATAAATAAGGCTGCTATGAACATAATGGAGCACGTGTCTTTATTGCATGCCTGGGAATCCTTTGGGTATATGCCCAGGAGAGGTATAGCAGGGTCCTCCAGAAGTGTCATGTCCAGTTTTCTGAGGAACCACCAGACTGATTTCCAAAGTGGTTGTACCATCTTACAGCCCCACCAGCAGTGGAGGAGTGTTCCTCTTTCTCCACATCCTCTCCAACACCTGCTGTCTCCTGAGTTTTTGACCTTGGCCATTCTGACTGGTGTAAGGTGAAATCTCAGGGTTGTTTTGATTTGCATTTCCCTAATGACTAATGATGTTGAGCACTTCTTAAGGTGCCTCTTGGCCATCCGAATTTCTTCAGGTGAAAATTCTTTGTTTCGATCTGTACACCATTTTTTAATAGGGTTATTTGGTTCCCTGGGTCTAACTTCTTGAGTTCTTTATATATATTGGATATTAGCCCTCTATCAGATGTAGGGTTGGTGAATATCCTTTCTCAATTTGATGGTTGCTGTTTTGTCCTTTTAACAGTTTCCTTTGCCTTACAGAATCTTTGTAATTTTATGAGGTCCCATTTGTCAATTCTTGATCTTTGAACATAAGCTATTGGTGTTCTGCTCAGGAACTTTTCCCCTGTGCCCATGTCCTCAAGGGTTTTCTCCAGTTTCTTTTCTATTAGTTTCAGTGTGTTTGGTTTTACATGGAGGTCCTTGATCCACTTGGAGTAGAGTTTAGTATATGGAGATAAGAATGGATCAATTCGAATTCTTCTGCATGCTAACCTCCAATTCAAACAGCACCATTTGTTGAAAAGGCTATCTTTTTTCCACCAGATGTTTTCTGCTCCTTTGTTGAAGATCAAGTGACCATAGGTGTGTGGATTCATTTCTGTGTCTTCAGTTCTATTCTGTTGGTCCACTTGTCTGTTACTGTGCCAATACCATGCAGCTTTGTAACACTATTGCTCTATGGTATTGCTTGAAGTCAGGGATACTGATTCCCCCTGAATTTCTTTTGTTGTTGAGAATAGTTTTAGCTATCCTGGGTTTTTTGTTATTCCAGATATATTTGAGAATTGCTTTTTCTAACTCTGTGAAGAACTGAGTTGTGATTTTGATGGCAATTGCGTTGACTCTGTAGATTGCTTTTGGCAAGATGGCCATTTTAACTATATTAATCCTGCCAATCCACGAGCATGGCAGATTTTTCCATTTTCTGAGGTCTTCTTCGATTTACTTCTTCAGAGACCTGAAGTTCTTGTCATATAGATCTTTCACTTGTTTGGTTAGAGTCACATCAAGATACTTTATATTGTTTGTGGATATTGTGAAGGGTGTCATTTCCCTAACTTCTTTCTCAGCCTCCTTATCCTTTGAGTATAGGAAGGACCAGCCACTTTGCTGAAATTGTTTATCAGCTGTAGGAGTTCTCTGGTGGAGGTTTTTGTGTCACTTAAGTAGACTATCATGTCAACTGCAAATAGTGATAATTTGACTTCTTCCTTTCCAGTTTGTATCCCCTTGACTTCCTTATGTTGTCTAATTGCTCTAGCTAGAACTTCAAGTACTATATTGAAAGGATATGGAGAAAGAGGACAGCCTTGTCTAGTCCCTGATTTTAGTGGGATTGCTTCAAGTTTCTCTCCATTTAATTTGATGTTGGCTACCGGTTTGCTGTACATTGCTTTAATGATGTTTAGATTTGGGCCTTGAATTCCTGTTGTTTCCAAGACTTTTAGCATGAAAGGATGCTGAATTTTATCAAAGGCTTTTTCAGCATCTAAAGAGATGATTGTATAGTTTTTTTTTTCTTTGAGTTAGTTTATGTAGTGGATAGCATTGATGGATTTCCTTATATTGAACCATCCCTGCATCCCTGGGATGAAGCCTACTTGATCATTGTGGATGATCATTTTGATGTGTTCTTGGAATTGTTTGGCAAGAATTTTATTAAGTATTTTTGCATCAATATTCATAAGGGAAATTGGCCTGAAGTTCTCTTTCTTTTTGGATATTTGTGTGGTTTTAGTATCAGTGTAATTGTGGCTTCTTAGAACAAGTTGGGTAGAGTTCCTTCTGTTTCTATTTTGTGGAATAGCTTGAAGAGTATTGGTGTTAGTTCTTCTATGAAGGTCTGATAGAATTCTGCACTGAAGCCATCTGGTCCTGTGCTTTTTTTGGTTGGGAGACTTTCTATGACCCTTTTTATTTCTTCAGGGGTTATGGGACTGTTTAGATGATCTATTTGATCCTGATTTAGTTTTGTTTCTTAATGGGGCTTTAACTCAAAACCTTTCATCTGACAAACTGGTAGACTAGGTAAAAAGAAATATGCTGGTATACACTAATGGTTATACAAACAATACATAATGGCATTATGTCATGTAACATTTTATGCTATTCTATAACCCAGCTGTACCACTCAGAGAATATACTTGTGGTTGGAGAAACTGGAGAGGGTTATATAATACCACTGAAATAGGACAGGGAGAGTTTAATAATTCTATCGCTACCATCATCTGGATGAACTACAATACTACTATGTATGTTATCATAACATCGCTGGACAAATTGAGTTTCTCTACCCCTTTTCTAAGAGTCAATTTGGTGAGTTGTTGAGTGTATATCTGATGAGTCTATGCCTAGAATGAGTTGATGTGATTCTTCACATTTTCTTCATTCATACCAGTTGTGAACTTGAAAATGCATCACTTCCTGCATTGGCTGCTATGGTTGTGTCACCTGGGCAATAATCTCAGCTTTTATAACTTTTGGAGGATTTCCATAGCATGCTGCTAGGGGAACATACCTATTAAACTTCATGCAAGGTCTCAAATTACTTTTGGATTCAGCTGTTTACATTGTTCAGTAAGAAAGTTGTAATAGAAGAAGTTAGGAGATGACTTAGCTCTCTTAAAAGGAATTAGGGATATGATTTAAGGGGGGAGGAGAAAGAATGCAAGTTCAAGTGAGATGTTGAGTAATCTTCCTAACAAGACTTTATTAATGCGGTACCAAGCTGAGTGAGAGATAGCAAAGGTAGTGTCTTAGTTATTGATCTATTGCTATAAAGAAACAGCATGAGTTGCATGACTTTTTTTAAAAGACCTAACCCTCAAGAGGTCTTGTGGGGTGGAGGATGGGGGTGAAGAGACATTCGCAAGGAGACGAGGGGGTAGGAAGGAGGTATGGGCTGTGGAATAGTCAGAGGGTGGACAGAGAGGGAAATAAAAATCTGGAGTATAAGTAAAAGATTAAATAAAAACAAGGAATATAAAAAAATGATACTTAAGTCAGTGTTGTTAAAAAGAATTGCAACTAATTCAGCAGCAAACAACATAAAATGTTTTCAAGTTTATTCAATTACATTTATATTCAGTAAATTAATAATTAAGATGGAGACTTCTTTCTAATTCTTTAAAAGTATAATGAAATGATGCTTTAAATCAGGTAATTCTGTTACCTCACTCAGGATGATATTTTCTAGTTCCATCCATTTGCCTAAGGATTTCATGTAGTCATTGAGTAGTCCTCCATTGTGTAAATGTATCACATTTTCTACATCCATTCCTCTGTTGAGGTACAACTGGGTTCTTTCCAGCTTCTCCTATTATAAATAAGGCTGCTATGAACATAGAGGAGCATGTATCCTTGTTCTTTGTAGAAATGTCTTTTGGGTTTACTTTTCCTGTTTTTGTCCTTTTCATTGTAGAGCTACATAAGAGTGAATACTAATAAATATGTAAACTTGTCACATATTCAATACTATACTGTTTTGAAAACTCCTCTGCCAATGGCATTAATGTAAAATTCTTCAATTTAGCTCCCATAAATTTTTAGAAAAATTGTAATAAAAAGCAGCCACATTCTCTGCCAAAATATGTCTCTACCCTAGCTGCTAATTTTCTTCCTGTTGAGCTGGGCCCAACTATTGAGATTTCCATTGCTACTTCTCCTAGCATGATTCATTAAGTTCCACTTAATGATTTTACCACTTTTCTAATCCAAAGTCTAAAGTATTCCATATTCTTCCAAAAAGCAATACATAGGTTAGATCAGTAACCTATTTATTGTAGTCCCTGTAAAAAATTCTATCTCAGTTATTGTTCTATTGCTGTAAAGATACACCATGACTAAAAGCAAGTAGAGGGGGAAAAGGTTTGTTTATTTGGCTTACATTTCCACTTCATAGTATACTACTTAAGGAAGTCAGGGAAGAAACTCAAAACAGTACATGATCCTGGAGATGAGGAGATGCCGATGCTATTGAGGACTGATGCTTACAGGTTTGTTTCTCTATAAGAAAGTGACTTGTTAAGCTCATTTTCTTTCTTTTTTCTTGCATTTTTTATTCGATATATTTTTTATTTACATTTCAAATGATTTCCCCTTTTCTAGACCCCCACTCCCCGAAAGTCCCATAAGCCCCCTTCCCTCCCCCTGTTTCCCCACCCAACCCTTCCCACTTCCCTGTTCTGGTTTTGCCCTATACTGCTTCACTGAGTCTTTCCAGAACAAAGGGCCACTCCTCCATTCTTCTTGTACCTCATTTGATGTGTGGAGTATGTTTTGGGTATTCCAGTTTTCTAGGTTAATATCCCCTTATTAGTGAGTGCATACCAAGATTGATCTTTTGAGTCTGGGTAACCTCACTTAGTATGATGTTCTCCAGCTCCATCCATTTGCCGAAGAATTTCATGAATTCATTGTTTCTAATGGCTGAATATTACTCCATTGTGTATATATACCACATTTTTTGCATCCACTCTTCTGTTGAGGGATACCTGGGTTCTTTCCAGCTTCTGGCAATTATAAATATGGCTGCTATGAACATAGTGGAACATGTATCCTTATTACATGCTGGGGAATCTTCTGGGTATATGCCCAGGAGTGGTATAGCAGGATTTTAAGCCCATTTTCATACAGAACACAGTCCCAGCAGCACTGGGTGGCACCATGCACAGTGGTCACGGTACTCCCCGTATCAATTAGTAATTAAGAAAATCATCTACAAGCTTGACTACAGTCCTGTCTTAGAGAGGCATTTTCCTAATTAATGCTCCCTCCTCTCAGATAAATTAGTTCATGCCAAGTTGACACAAAAACTATCCAGCACAGTATGTAAGCATAAGTTTTAGGTAAATATGGGATGTGTGAACATTTCTGCTTTCTAATCAGGGTTAAGAATGACACTGCTGCCTCTAATAAAGTCTGTGTGTTATACTTATATGGCAGTAACATTTAAATCATTAGCTTTAATTTAGTAGAGGTTTAATATTTACTTTAATTCAATTTAAATTAATAGAGGTTTAAGAGAAAAGCTAGCTATATGGAATACCATATATTTCACTGACTTATGATTTGATCAAACATGTGTTTGTAAATATTAAAAAATAATGAAGTCACATTGATGGAGATTAGAAAGAAAAGATATGGAGACATGGAGGAAAAGGAAACCCATCAGCCCATATTCTAGTCCAAATATCTTGTCTGGTAAATATTAAGCATTCCAGCACAATTTCTTTGAGGCTTGCTAAACAGAGGCAGTATATTGTTTAAAAGTGCTATTATAAGAAAATACATAGGCTACACATTTTTGTCTCTGTTTGCCCAGATCAAATACACACACTCATCCTATATAGCACTTGGCAGTAATCCCTGCCCCCTACCACTTACCTCCGTTCACATAGATCTTTGCTTTCTCCCCTCTCACTATCCACTGCCAACTCTTTTTCCCAGTCACCAACTCTAGCACCCTTTCCTTGCTAGCCTATAGGCCATACTCCAAGAAAACAAGGTAGACTGCTTGCAGACATTCTACTCTCTCTCTCTCTTTCCTCAGACTCAATCTTCCAGCCTCATACCGAGCTCAGAAGAAGAAAAGCTCTGATGTCTCACTGGCTGCCAGTATCACCTGGCTGCAGGCAAAACAAAATATAGAAATTTCAGCTCCTCTAGCACCATACCTGCATAGACACTATAATGCTTTCCACTATTATGGTAATAGACTGAACCTCAGAACCTCTAAACCAGCCTCAATTAAATGTTGTCCTTCATAAAAGTTATCATGGCAATGGTGTCTCTTCACACCAATGGAGAGTCTAACAAAGACACTATCCTACATATGTTTGTAAATTGAAATAATGATGATAGGTACATGATTGATAAGTTTACTGATGATGTGAAATATATGGTTTAAGTGTTAATATTAAAAATTAAAATTAGAATAAAAGTATTTTCCATGTTTTGAGGATATCAAGGTAAATGGAATTATCTGGCAAATTTTTGCTATTGAAGTAATACATTGTGCTAAAATTTATTATTATCATTATTATTATCATTATTATTATTATCCTTCTAATTTAGTGGAAAGATATAAAAATGCTTATCTATGTTTCTGACATTGTATTATAACAATACTTGTCAAATTTATATCTGTCATGTATGCTGCAATACACTTGATGTCTCATTTAAACAGTTAGTAATCTTTTGAAGATTATAGCTTTGAAAATTACTATAAACAGCAGCTGTATAGATACTATGAACACAAATATTTAGGGAGAATTTAATAGACACATCATCTCCATTTAATAAAATAAAGTGGTCATTCTTCTGGTGATAAGAGGCCACATGCTTTTGCCTAAACAAGGGCATAAATAAAAATGAATTGAGAATATATGGTAACATGTCCCTTGAATGAATACTGAGACATGCAATTATGAGAATGGGTAATCCTGATATAGCTAACTCTCACCATGTCATATGGAGTTGTGTGAATCCTTGCTATAGAGGTAGTGGCATCCTCTCTATTATGGACAACATAACATGCAAAGAAGACCAAGCCATCTGAATGTAGCTATTGGCATAATCTGAGGTAAGCCATCTTTAGTACTTGGTATCAATTGTCATGCCTTGTTGATAAATTTGGTCCACTGTAAAAGTATGTGAATATTCTCTACAATCACTACAGGTCAAGAGAATACATTAGGCTATTTTGTCATAGCAAATAGGATATGGCACACAAGAAGCATGTGGCAGTATGTATGTGCTTTGGTGTGGGCACTAAGACATGGCTCAGTTTTCTTTCCAGAAAGAACTTGCATAAGGGAGTAATTACAATTGGGAAAGGACATGCAAATGCTACTTCCTAAGCTAGATTCTGATTTAGCAATAAAACTAGAAAAAGAATGGAGAATAGGATAAGGTATTACCTTATCATTTCTTATAGTTGGCAGAAATCAGGGCTGTAACTAAAAGTTAGAACTGTTCTAACAAGTACATTTTGAGATACAAAAACTCTGAAAGCATTGGAAAAATAGACAAAGACTAAGAAGAAAAATACTTGAGTGATGAAAGGTAGTTTTCAGAAACAATCTTTACTTGAGAGAGATGAAAATGGAAGCATCAGTGTGGCGACAATGGCCTTGAAGAAGCCCAGTTACCAGAAATTATGATAATTAGGAAATATTTACCATCTGAACATTGTAAATCATTAAAAGATTTTAAGTAAGCAATCAAAGTATCCCTGCCCAGTATGGCTTATATCGATGTGGGGTGTGGAGTGGATGGAATATAATGAAAAAATAATTAAAAAATAGAATTAAAAATAATAGCCAAATATAATGAAAATAGGGTTATTAAATTATAAGGCCACCAAATCATGCTTGAGACCAAGACTACCTAAGATGAGTGTAGGATATTAAAAGTCAAATGCGGAAGTACTGGTTGGTGTACAGTAGGATATTTTAACAGAAAAGTAAGTTAAAAAATGTTACATATTGTGCAAGTGAATTTCTCTTATACTTGAAAACCTATGGAACTATATGTTATGCTTAGCATATATGTTAGGCATATATGCTAGAAACAATTCAGCAGAAGAATTTAAATTCTAAGAGCTGGGCAACCCTTTCCACATATATGTATATTGTGTTTATTTCACTCTAGTGAGAAACATTGTTGTGAAAATTGTATGTACAACCAGAGGACCTTTTGGCAGCCATATATAGACCACAGAATATTTAGAGACATACTACTAGTTCCTAAAGCATCGATGATGAGGTTGGATTACTCTGCTTCCTAACAGGTCTCATCCAGGCAAAGCAGTGCAAGTCAAACACACTGAGACCAAAAGTGATGGGAAGATGTGGGTTAGCCATACAGTAGCAGCACACACAATGAAGGAACAAGATGCTTCGTAGAAATGTCTGGATAATCAAGGAGAAAAGAGGACATCTTATCCCATCGATTGTCACTATACCCAGCAAGACTTGCTTAATGAAAGAATTTATAGAGGAAATGAGACCTTTTGCATTCCAAGAGCTGTCTGAACCAACTGGCACTTATTTGAATAGATAATGATAGGCCTTCTGAGATCCTGCCCACCATCTGTACAAAGGTTTCATTGAATAATTATAAACCATCGAGTACGGATGGTTTGTAGCTATGTGGAGAAGCATGCAAAGGAACAATAAATAAAAGATAAGGAGTTTTAACAAAGGAATGTGAATGTATTGGAAAGGCATACCTGGAAATCATAGATTGTTGAATGAAAACTGTATCAGCAGGTGTTGACTATTTCCATACCTTAATCCACATAAATGACAAAAGTTATGAACTCTGGTCTTGGCTTTCAGATACAAGAAGGTGGTATATTTCAGTTGCTGGATCTACAAGACACTGTGGTCTAGGGAATGTGGAAATAAGGATATGAATGAGTCAGAAGTCGCCTTACTTGCAGTGGCTTTCATACTGAATGTCCATTAAGGAAAAGAGAAATTACTCATTGTAGATCATTGAGCCTGATGGAGTTTAATGTGGCTTCAGACAGGAATTGGATTAAGATTGAAATAACTTTTATTTGGACTGGTTGGTTTTGAACACATTACTGGCAAAACTAGAAAACGTATACTATAGAGAACCAAAAAGATACCCCAAGGCAAAATCCCAAGCCCTATACATTTTTCCTTGGCCTAGCCTTAGAGGTAATCATGCATTACTTATCCAACTATGGGTGTGGCCAACCTTAGTACACACCTTTAATCCCTTTGACTGGAATATAAGAGCAGGCCACCTCTTCCATGTCCACTCCATCAGTTCAAGCTCAACCTTGCTGCCCAGGGAAAGTGTAAGCACTCTGCTCCTAAGTGTTGGAGCTACATGAGGAAGGGCCAGCTCTCTTGTACCACCCAGAGACTAGGTGAAACCAATTTTCCTGAAACTGTGCCAATAGGACCATCTTTATTGAGCTGTCCAGGCAAGGAGTGGAGTCTTGCACAGTTGAGTGCTGCACTTGATGAAAGACAGGCCAGATTTTTAGTTCTCATGCCCTTGGGACTTGATCTACCCCCTCTGCTTATGTTTTGATCAGGGCCAGTTCTTAGATTTGTGAAAAGATGAGATTTTAGTACTTTCTTTCCAACCTTCAGATGCAGTTATAAAATGTTTAAGTATTAAAATGACAATAAAAACTAAGTTTTTAAAGTTTCATTTTCTATTTTTAATTATGTATATGTTTCTCTGTATGCAATGTCTGTGACTACTGCTGCAAGAAGAAGATATCATGTCCCTTGGAGCTGGAATTGTATGATATTATGAGACTCACCACATGGGCACTACAAAATCAACTCATATGCAAGATCAGTAAATGGCCTTAATTACTAAACTGTGTCTCTAGCACTGAAAATACACCTTTTAGCATTGGAAAACTTACTGAGTAAACAAAGTCTTTTTTGTGCTTCCTAAAGCAAACAAAATACATCAGAATGAGAACATGTGGAAGTACCCAAAGGGCAGTGGTAAACATGCCAAGTGTTGCCATTTGTACTTTGTATTAAAGTAATTTATATTAAAGCTAATGAGAACCAAACATTTGAAAATCAACTTTTGTCATTTTCTGTATTGTCTGACAAATTTTTATTACTCTTAGTCTTCATGCTGTTAGGTTATAGTATATATTTTTCTCTTTTCCATTTTGATTGTCAGGATTACCTCCACTGGAAATTTAACTGAGGGTGATTTGGCTTTCGGATATTACTTAGTAACAGTCTGCAAGACATTAATGCTTTTCTGAAACCCATAGAAAAAAACCAAACCTATAAATTCACTGTGAAATAGCAAAAAGCAATGAATTTATGATTACTAAGCTGTATATAAATGTAACACACTTTAAAGAAAACCAGATACATGTACATTGAAGAGTATTTAATGCTATATTCTGTTTCTTCATTTTTAATTATAATACATGAAACATAGTTTTAAGATTAAATAAAAAATGAAATATATATTCTTAATATGAATTATACTAATTAGATTATTGCTATGGGATTAACATATATTAGATTTAACCAGGAGCAGCAACACTTTAAAAATTGACTTGCAGCCACCATTTGCACCAGGGAGCCAGGCAGCTCCACAGCCTTCTGTGCACAGCCCACCAGGAGAGAGTGATCTCCCAGTAGTGCCTTCACTTCTGAGCACAGAGGTGAGATCTCCACCTTCTCTCTGGAGGGGAAAAGCTAGGAGTGCACAGGGCCTAAGATCAGTGGAGCTGCTGTGACAGGAGTCTTCCAGGTACCATTTGCACAAGCGAGCCAGGGGCTCCAGAGCTTTCTGTGCACAGACACTGACAGAAGAAAATTGGTCTCTCAGGAGTATGGGCGCAGGCTTACAGGCTCATAGGAGGGACAAGCTCCAGCTCGATAGACAGCAAGGCCAACTAACACCAGAGATAACCAGATGGCTAAAGGCAAGCACAAGAACCTTACCAACAAAAAACAAAGCTACTTGGCAACATCAGAACCCAGTTCTCCCACTGCAGCAAGTCCTGGATACCCAGACACACCAGAAAAACAAAAGTTGGATTTAAAACTCTCATCTCATGATGCTGAGAGAGGACTTCAAGAAGGACATAAATAACTCCCTTAAATAAATACAGGAGAACATGCGTCAACAGGTAGAAGCTCTTAAAGAGGAAACAAATATCCCTTAAAGAATTACTGGAAAACCCAAACAAACAAGTGAAAGAACTGAGCAAAACTATCCAGGATCTAAAAATGGAAGTAGAAATAATAAAGAAATCACAAAGTGAGACATTTCTTGGGAAAAAAACCTTGGAAAGAATTTAGGAGTCATAGATACAAGCATCAACAACAGAATACAAGAGATAGAAGAAATAACCTCAAGTGCTGAAGATAACATAGAAAACATTGACTCAACAGTCAAAGAAAATGCTAATTGCATAAAACTAATAACAGAAAACATCTAGGAAATCTGGGACACAATGAGAAGACCAAACCTAAGGATTATAAGTATAGAAGAGAGTGAAGATTTCTACCTTAAAGGGCCAGTAAATATCTTCAACAAAATTAAAAAAGAAAACTTCCCTAACCTAAAGAAAAAGATGCTCACGAACATACAAGAAGCCTATAGAACTCCAAACAGACTGGACCAGACCAGAAAGTCTTCCTGGTACATAATAATGTACTGCTGAACTGCTACTAATAAACTGCTACTAAACAAAGAAAGAATCTTAAATCAGGGAAAATGGTCAAATAACTTATAAAGGCAGATCTATCAGAATTACACCAGATTTCTCACCTGAGATGATGAAAGCTAGAAGATCCTGGGCAGACATCACACAGAACCTAAGAGAACACAAATGCCAGCCCAGACTACTAGAGCCATCAAAACTCTCAATCACCACAGACGAAAAAAACAAGATATTCCATGATAAAACCAAAATTTATACAACATCTTTCTCTGAGTCCAGTCCTACAAAGGATAATAGATGGGAAACACCAACACAAGGAGGGAAGCTTTTCTCTAGAAAAAGCAAGAACATTATCTTTTTCCAATAAACCCAAATGAAGATATCCACAGAAACATAAAAATAAGATCAAAAATAACAGGAAGCAATAATCACTATTCCTTAATATCCCTTAACATCAATGGACTCAATTCTCCTATGAAAAGACATAGACTAACAGAAATATTTTTCATGTAAATCTTCAATTTTATCAGAAAATGTAATTCCTCTTTCAATTTATTTAGTAAGGTTTTTATGTCTACCATTTTATCTGTATCATTTTCTATGATAATCTTCAACTTAACATGTTTTCTATATATTTGTTGTATTTTATCAGAAGTATTTCCATGTAAATCTTAGATTTTATCAGAAAATATAATTCTATTTTCAATCAACTTAGGAATATTTTTATTCCTACCATTTTGTCTCTATATTTTTTTCCATGAAACAGTTGACCATAATCTGTTTTCCAATATATTTCGGCATTTTTATCAGAGATATTTTCCATGTAAATCTTCAATTTTATCAGAAAAATGTTTGAGATTCTGCTTTCAATCAACTTAGAACTATTTTTATATCTACCATTTTATCTGTATAATTTTCCATGATAATTTTCAATTGTACCATATTTTTCTATATATTTCTTCAATTTTATCAAGAATATTTTCCCAGTAAATCTTCAATTTTATCAGAAAATGTTTATAATTCCACTTTCAATCAACCTAGAAATATTTTTATGCCTACCAGTTTATCTGTAAAATTTTCCATGAAATAATCAATTTTAACGTGTTTGTTTATGTATTTGTTGAATTTTTATCAGAAATACTTTTCTAGTAGATCTTCAATTTTATAAGAAAATGTTTATAATTCTACTTTTAATCAATTTAGAAATATTTTAAACCTACCATTTTATCTGTAATTTTCCATGATAATCTTCAATTTTAACATGTTATTCTATATTTTTCTACAATTTTATCAGAATTATTTTCCACATAAACCTTCAATTCTATCATAAAATGTTTCCACTTCATTTTTAATTAATTTAGCAATGTTTTGATGTCTATCATTTTAGTCTTTAATTTTCCATGAAAATTGTCAATTTTAACGTGTTTTCTATATATTTCTTCAATTTTGTCAGAAATATTTTCCATGTAAATCTTTGATTTTATCATAAAATATTTTTACTTCCTATTTCTTTTTTTCGTTTTTTTAATTGAATATCATCTTCATTTACATTGCCAATAGTAAAACCTTCCCTGATTTCCCCCTCCCCAAAGACCCCCAAACCCTCCTCCCAACCCCTGCCTCAATGTATATGCCCCTCCACCTGACACACTCCCACCGTCGCCCCCCCCTCAATTTCTCTTTGTTGGGGCATCTAATGAACCTTTACGTGACCAAGGACCACTCCTCCCACTGATGCTCAATAAGGCCTTCCTCTGCCACATTTTTGGCTGGAACCTTGTATACCCCTTGGTTGAGGGTTTAGTCCCTGGGAGTCCTGGGGTGTCTGGGTGGCCAAAATCATTGTTCTTCCCATGGAGCTGTAAATCCCTTCAGCTCCTCTGGACCACCCTCCAGCTCCTCCATTGGGGACCCCAAGCCCAATCCAATAGTTGGCTGCTAGCATCTGCCTCTGTATTTGTAAGGTTCTGGCCAGGTCCCTCCAGAGACAACTATGGCATGCTCTTTTTGGTATACACTTCTTGTCCTCCATAGTAGTGTCAGGATTTGGTGACCATTTATAGGATGAATCCCAATATAGGACAGTATTTGGGTGGCCTTTACTTCAGTCTCTGCTCCACACATTGTCTTCCTTATTGCTCTTGTATTTGCTCCCTTTCTCAGAGCAACCAAAGCACCCTCACTTAAGTCCTTCTTGAGCTTCCTGTGGTAGGTGAATTATAACTTGTTTATTTTGAAATTTTGGGCTAACATCCACTTATTAGTGAGTGCATACCATTTGTGTTCCTTTGTGATTAGGTTACCTCACTCAGGATGACATTTTCTAGTTCCACTATTTGCCTAAGAAATAAATGAATTCATTGTTTTTAATAGCTTAATAGTACTCCATTGTGTATATATACCACAGTTTCTGTATCCATTCCTCTGTTGAGGGACATCTGGGTTCTTTCCAGCTTCTGGCTATTATAAATAAGGCAGCTATGAACATAGTGGAGCATGTGTCCTTATTACATGTAGGAGCAACTTCTGGGTATATGCCCAGGTATGATACAGCTGGGTCCTCAGGTAGTACTATGTCTAATTTTCTTAGAAATTGCCAAACTGATTTCCAGAGTGTTTTTACCAGATTGAAATCCCACCAACAATGGAGAAGTGTTCCTTTTTCCTCACATCCTCTCCAGCATCTGCTGTTCCCTGAGATTTTCATCTTAGCCATTCTGACACGTGTGAGTTGAAATCTCAGTGTTGTTTTGATTTGCATTTCCCTTATAACGAAGAATGCTGAACATTTCTTTAGGTGCTTCAGAGCCATTAGAGTTTCCTCAGTTGAGAATTCTCTGTTTATCTCTGTACTCCATTTTTTAATAGTTATTTGACTCTCTGGAGACAAACTCCTTGAGTTCTTTGTAAACACTGGATATTAGCCCTCTATTAGATGTAAGGATAGTAAAGATCTTTTCCCAATTTGTTGGTTGTTGCTTTGTCCTATTGACCGTGTCCTTTGCCTTACAGAAGCTTTGCAGTTTTATGCAGTCCCATTTCTCTGTTCATGTTCTTAGAGCATTATTGTTCAGTTCAGGAACTTTTCTCCTCTGCCCATGTGTTCAAGATACATCTCCACTTTCTCCTCTATAAGCTTCTGTGTGTCTGGTTTTATGTTTTGATCCTTGATTCACTTGGGCTTGAGCTTTGTACAAGGAGATAAGAGTGGGTCAATTTGCATTTTCCTGCATGCAGTCCTCCAGTTGATGCAGCACCATTTGTTAAAAATACTGTCTTTTTTCCCACTGGATCTTTTTAGCTCCTTTGTCAAATATCAAGTGACCATAAATAAGTCCATGGGTTCTTTTCTGGGTCTTCAATTCTATTCCATTGATCTTCCTGTCTGTTTGCATACCAATAGCAATTTTTTTTTTATCACTATTGCTCTGTAGTAGAGCTTCTGTTTATGGATGGTGATTCCACCAGAAGATCTTTTATTTTGGAGAATAGTTTGTGCTATCCTGGGTATTTGGTTATTCCAGATGAATTTGAGCATTGCTCTTTCTAGATCTATGAAGAATTGATTTGGGATTTTGATGGGGATTGCATTGAATCTGTAGATTTCTTTTGGCAAGATGGCCATTTCTTCTTTATTGATCCTGCCAGTCCATGAACATGGGAGATCTTTTCATCTTCTGAGACCATCTTAAATTTCTTTCTTCATAGTCTTGAAATTCTTGTCATACAGATCTTTCACTTGCTTTATTAGGGTCACATTTAGGTTTGAAATATCATTTGGGACTATTGTGAAGGGTGTCATTTCCCTAATTTCTTTCTCAACTTGTTTATTCTTTGAGTAGAGGAAGGCTGTTGATTTTCTTGAGTTAATTTTATATCCAGCTACTTTTCTGAAGTTGTTTATCAGCTTTAGGATTTCTCTGGTGGAAGTATTGGGGTTGCTTAAGTATACTACCATATCATCTGTAAATGGTGATATTTTGACTTCTTCCTTTCCAATTTGTATATCTTTGACCTCCTTTGGTTGTCTGATTGCTCCTGCTAGGGCTTCAAGTACTATTTTGATTAACTAGGAAGAGAAATGGCAGCCTTGTCTGGTCCCCGATTTTAGTGGGATTGCTTCTAGTTTCTCTCCATTTAGTTTGATGTTGGCTACTGGTTTGAAGTATATTGCTTTTATTATGTTTAGGTATGGGCCTGAATTCCTGATCTCTCTAAGACTTTTATCATGAAGGGATGCTGAATTTTGTCAAAAGCCTTTTCAGCATCTAATGAAATGAGCATGTGTGGTTTTTTCTTTGAGTTTGTTTATGTAGTAGATTACATTGATGGATTTCCATATAGTGAACCATCCCTGTATCCCTTGGATGAAGCCTACCTGATCTTGGCGAATTACAGTTTTGATGCATTTTTTGATTCAGTTGGCCAGGATTTTGTTCAGTGTTTTTGCATCAATGTTCATGAGTGATATTGGTCTGAAGTTCTCCTTCCTTCTTTGGTCTTTGTTTGTTTTGTATAAAAGCAGTATTGTGGCTTCATAGAATGAGTTGGGAAGTGTTCCTGGAGTTTCTATTTCGTGGAATAATTTGAAGAGTATTGTATGAACTCTTCTTTCAATATCTGAAAGAATTCCTTGCTAAACCCATCTGGTCCTGGGCTTTTTTTTCTTTTTTCTTTTTTTGATTGGAGACTATTAATGGCTGCTTCTATTTCCTCAGGATTTAAGTGACTATTTAGATGGTTTATCTGATCCTGTTTTAATGTTGGCACCTGGTATGTATCTAGAAAGTTGTTCATTTCATCCAGATTGTCAAACTTTGTTGAATATAAACTCTTGTAGTAGGATCTGATGATTTTTTGAATTTCCACAGTTTCTGTTGTTATGTCTCCCTTTTAATTTCTGATTTTATTTATTTGGGTAGTGCCTCTGTGCCCTCTGGTTAGTCTGGCTAAGGGTTTATCTATCTTGTTGCTTTTTTCAAAGAACCAGCTCCTTATTTTGTTGATTTTTTTGTATAGTTCTGTTTGTTTCTGTTTGATTGATTTCAGCCCTGAATTTGATTATTTCCTGCCTTCTGCTCCTCTTTGTTGTATTTGCTTCTTTTTGTTATAGAGCTTTCAAGTGCACTGTCAAGCTGTTAATGTAAGCTCTCTCAATTCTTTTTGGAGGCACTCAGAGCTATGAGTTTTCCTCTTAGCACTGCTTTCATTGTGTCCCATAAATTTTGGTATGATGTGTCTTCAGTTTCATTAAATTCTAAAAAGTCTTTATTTTATTTCTTTATTTCTTCCTTGACCAAGCTATCGTTGAGAACAACATTTTTCAAAGTCCACATGTATATGTGTTTTCCATTGTTTTTGTTGAGCTAACGATCAGCCTTAGGCCACGGTGATCTTATAAGGTGCATGGAATAATTTCAATATTTCTGTATCTGTTGAGGCCTGTTTTGTGACCAATTTTATGGTTCATTTTGGAGAAGGTGTTATGAGGTGCTGAGAAGAATGTATATTCTTTTACATTAGAGTGGAATGTTCTATAAATATCTGTTAGGTCCATTTGGTCCATAACTTCAGTTAGTTTCACTGTCTCTCTGTTTAATTTATGAGTTGATGATTTGTCCATTTTGGAGAGTGGGGTGTTGAAGTCCCCCACTATTATTTTGTGGGGTGAATTGTTTTTTTGAGCTTTATTAAAGTTTCTTTTATGAATGTGGGTGCCCTTGCATTCAGAGCATAGATGTTCTGAATTGTGAGTTCATCAGTCCAGATGAAGTGTGTTTTGAAATTCCAGAAAGAATACAGAAACCACAGAAAAAAGTGGCCATCCAACAAAAACATTCCAATAAATCAGCACCTAGAACTGTAGTTATCCCAAACAAAGGAGCATAAATGCCAATGTAAGAGCACAATCAGTAATAGCCAGGGCAACATGCCTTCACCAGAGCCCATCTCTCCTATTACACCAGACCTTAAATATTCCAAAATATCTGAATAGTAAGACCTTAGAACCATTTTATGAAGATAATAGAAACCGTTAAAGAAGAAAATGAATAAGTTATTGAAAGAAATCCAGGAACCTCCCTTCCCCCAAAAGAAAACAATTGGAAGAAATGAAGAAATTACTCAGAGAAAGCCAGGAAAATAGAAACAGTTGAAGGAAATAAGTAAAACTGTTTGAGACCTGAACATGGAAATAGAAGCAATAAAGAAAACACAAACTGAAGGAATTCTGTAAATGAAACATTTAGGAATGTGATTTTACAGAAACAAACTTCACCAATAGAATATAAGAGACAAAGAAATAATCTCAGGCATGGAGATACAATTGAAGTGGAAACACAGGTCAAAGAAAATGTTCAAACTAAAAATATTTGAACACAGAATACCGAAGAAATCTGGTAGAGTATGGAAAGTCTAAACAAACACAAACAAGATGATTAGAGAAAGAACAGCAGATCAAAGGCCCAGAAAGTATTTTCAAAACAATCCTTGAAAGAATGTTCCTACCCTAAAGGAAGATATACCTATAAAGGTGTCCCTTCCCCCACAGCATTTAGCTGGACTTCTCAGTCCATCCTATTCAAGCTGTGACATTCCTGGCCAGCAGCCTTCACCCTTCCCCTGATGTTATCTCCATCCCTTGTTCCATTGGGAACAATAGAGCCAGCTGTTTTCACCTTAACAACCAAGGCTGCCTCAGGGCAGTCTCACCTGGAGACCAGCAGAAAACCTGACTGGAAGCAGGCAACCCACTGAGAAGAAGATCCAAGGAATTCACGGCCATTTGGGGGGCAGGGTAGTTTTCTAAAGACTATATATATTGGCTAAATAATAGTAAAGTCAGTCTCTATCGGCAACTGTTGTCTTGACTCATTTCTCTTTCGTCCCCTTCCCATTTATCCCCAGAATTCTCTTCCAGGTATCCAGTTCACTTGTGGTGGCGGGCGGCTACATAAAGGTACAAGACATACACAAAACACCAAATAGATTGGGTCAGAAAAGAAGCCACCATGCCATATAATAATTAAAATGCTAAACAATCAGAAAAAAAGCATACCTTAGAGTAAATGGTTAGAGAAAGACATTCTAAGCAAAGAGACCTAAGAAGTAAGCTAATATAGCCACTTCAATGTCTTACAAAATAGACTTCCAAACAAAATTCATCAAAAGATGTGGGGAAGAATATTACATATTCATCAAGGGAAAATTCATCAATATAATATTTGAATTGTGCCTGAAACACAAGAGAACACATTATTTTCATTTGTAAAATAAACACTCCCAGAGCTTATTTCACATATTTATCCCCACATACTGGCAGTAGACTTATATAGTCCATTCTCATCAACAGACAGGTCATCTGGACAAAGACAAAACAGAGAAATGCTGGAGCTAACTAATCTTACAAACCAAATAAATCTGATGTTTGATAAAAAAAAATCCAGAAATACAGACTTATAAAAAGAAAGCACCCCAACAAATGATGCTGGTCGAATTGGAAAGCTACATGTAGAAAAATGCAAATAGATACACACCTATCATTCTGCATAAAACTCAAGTCCAGGTTGACCAAAGACCTCAATGGAAAATGGAAAATGACTGAACCTGATAGAAGACAAAGTGTGGAACAGCCTTGAACACAATGGCACACGAGCCAAGTTTCTGAACACAATACAAATAGGGTAGGCACTAAGACTGAATGCTACTACATGGGAACTCATGAAACTAAAATGTTTCTCTAAGGTAAAGGCTATGTTCAATCAGACAAAAGGGCAGTATGCAGAACTAGAAAAGGTTCATACAAACCCCACATCTCATAATGGTCTAATATCTAAAATATATTAAGAGCTGAAGAAATCAATATCAAAACCAAAGAAATCCATGTAAAAATTGTGTACAAATCTAAACAGAATTCTCAATAAAAGAACCCTGTGGAAGAGGAGGAGGAAAGATTATAGGAGTCAGAATGGTTGGAGGACACCAGGAGAACATGCTCCACTGAATCAACTAAGCAGGACTCATATTGGCTCCCAAAAGCTAAACTGGTAAGAAAGCAGATATTCTGTTTGGTACATGTTATGGCTACTAGCTTAGTGTTTTTGTGAGAATTCTAAAAGTGCAAGCCTATGTATCTCTAATTCATTTAATGGTTCTTGGGACAGTATTCCTCCCATTGAGTTGTCTTGTCCAATCTATTTGAGGGCTTTTTCTCCCCTCCCTTTTTTTTGTACCTTGTTTTGTTCTGTTTGGTGGTCCTATCTTGGAAGCCAGCTCTTTTTGGAAGATGAAATTGAGAAGGAAATAGCTCTGCAGAAAGAAGAGATACAGAGGAGATTCTAAGAATTGAAACAGTTGTCAGAAAGTATTGTATGAAAGAGGAAACTATTTCAATAATAAAAAGAGGAATAAAGTCAAGTCTTAATTGCTAGACTTTCTCCTATTTGGATAATCACACAGTGATGATAAGAATCAAGCACTTCTTAAAATAATAAAAATGAGACTTTGTTTTGTGTGTGCTTTTTCCTTCTATATAAATATTATTATGAATAAAATTAAATATCATTACTTTCAGAGAGATATAGTGTTTAAAATTCCCACAGATACTGTATTTGATTTGACAACAATAACTGCATTCACTCTGAGAATTTACTGACAAAAGCTATATTTATAAATAATGTGAGAAAAGAGAAAAGAGAAAACTTACAGCAAAATAAAATTCTATAGATTATATTTCATGGCAATAGAAGAAATAGAAAAAAAACTACTTAAAGAGAGAGGAAAAAAATAGAGAATGGGTACAATGTGTTTGAAGATTTGTTTTATGTTTATGAAGGGTTTTGCCCTTAGGTATGGAACCAAATTGCCCAAGTTCTTGGTGTATATGGAAACCAAAGGAATATGTTGGATCTCTGTATCGGGAGCTGAGATATGGGTCCTGAGACCTAAACCAGGGTCTTCTGTGCAAGCAGCCAATTCCCCCTAATATCTAAGCCATTGATTTTGCATGGGGATGGATGGATACAGCTTTAAGTGTTATGATCAGGAAAACGTCAAACATTTGAAAGGGAAATAGAGCATTCCTCATTCCACATATCTATCACTGAGAGATTTCAGGTACCTATCATACCTGACAGAAAGGAAGATAGTCAAAGAAAATCCTTGAAAGTAGGAATGAAAATAGAAGACATCTGTGTTTTGCTTGGTCTTGTTTTGTTTTTGTTTTTTTTGTTGGTTATTTTATTTATTTACATTTCAAATGTCCCCCTTTCCAGTTTTCCCTCTGCAAACTCCCCATCTCATCCTCCCTCCCCTTTGCCTCTATAAGCGTGTTCTTCCACCCACCAACCCAAACCTGCCTCTACCATCCCCAATGGCCTGCCCTCCCATTGATGCCAGCAAAGGAAATCCTCTGCTATGTATGTAACTGGAGTCATGGATCCTTCCATGTATAAACTTTGGTTCATGGTTTAGTCCCTGAGAGCTCTATGGTGTCTGGTTAGTTGATAGTTTTCTTCTTCCTATGGGATTACAATCTCTTCCAGTACCTTCAGTCCCTCTCTATCTCTTTCCTTGGGGTCCCTCAACACAGTTCTCTGCTTAGCTGTGAGTATCTGCATCTGTATTGGTCAGGGTATGGCATATCAAGCTTCTGTGAGCAAGAGTTTCTTGGTATTTGTAATAGTATCTGGGTTTGGTGTCTGCAGATGGGATGGATCCCTAGGTGGGGCCGTCTCTGGATGGCCTTTCCTTCATTCTCTGCTCCATTTTTTGCCCCTGCACTTCTTTCATATGGGAATAATTCTGGGTTAGAATTTTTGAGATGGGTGGGTGGCCCCAACCCTCAACAGGCATCCATGCCTGTCCATTGGATATGGTCACTACAGGTTCTCTCTCCCCTTTGCTGGGTATTTCACCCAATGTCATCCCAGCTGGGTACTGGGAACCTCTCACTTCCAAGAGGACTTTCTAGTGGCTACCACCAATTAACCCCCACCCTGCTACATATTTCTATTCATTTTCCTGATCCTCTGTACTTCTCTCCTGTCTGTTCCCATATCTAATCCTGCCTCCCTTTTTTATCCTCCCTCTCCTTGTTTCCTCCCAGGTTCCTTGTTCTCTCTGCCTCCCATGATTATTTTGTTCCCCCTTCTAAGTAGGATTCATTACACATAACATTCTAAATAATGAGTGACTATGAGTCTATAGTGCTGTTAAGATAATAATAATTACCTGAAAACCCCACTCCAAGTTTTACTAGATCAAAACTCTCAGATGATTCACATAGTTTGCTTAGGTCATAATTGACTCAGACAAAAAAGATTTTAACATGTAAAGACTATTCTACCTAAAACTGTAACAACAAACAATTTTCTTCTAAACGTGATGTGAAAGAAACCATTTGAAGCACATTTAAGTATCCTGTTCTTGGAAATATCAAAGAAAGATTTGAGATAACTATTATTACATGCTCCTGAAGTGACTGGAAAAACAGATATTAGATGTGAACATCTTGGGAATTTCATTCAAGGAATTGAAACTATAAGACACAGTCAAATAAAAACTGAAAATTTAAGAATCATAAAATTATTATGCAACTTGAACAATCCCTCCTTCCTTCACCTCATCACATGGTTTAACATGTTTGTGAAAAGAACTTGTAGATTTGTAGATGGAACGAAAAATAGAATCAGAAAGAAAAAAATCTACCCAAAGGAACCTTCAAACATCACCACAAGTCACATACAGTGGTGGTATTTCTACATTTTAACTAATATTTCACTGGAACTTGAGAAGGAGAAAGAAGAAAAATGGCAGAAGGAATATGGGAACAGGGACTATGGGGTATTTTATAAAATAATAGAAGACATAAAAGTACAGATTCAAGAAAAAGCTCCTCTTGTTCTAAGACCAAAACAAGGAGTTTGAATCCCCAAACAACTATACTTGGACACGTTAAAGTCATAACGTGTGATTTTGATGTAAAAAAAAAATCAAAGATTAAAAAAAAATCTCACATTTTTAAAGATAATAAATAGATGAAAAAGTTCATAACTTAAAAGAAACAAACATCAGAATTGTAATGGACCCATACAGAAATTTCCCGAGCTGTAAAACAATATGGGATGTGACAATAAACTATTTTATGTATACTAGAAAATATCATTTTTAAATATAGGATAAATAAAGATATTTTCCTTCAGTCAAAACCTGAGGAAATTCCTATCTTTGTACTTCTTAAATTGTATTGTTTCTTCAGAGAGAACTTAGACACACACATACACACACACATACACAAACACATTATTTATACAGATATACAATATTCAGAGAGATTTTTAAAAGATATGGTGGTTTCTAATTTACAACTCTTTTTAACATTACTTGACTCTCTGAAGTAAATATGTAGAGTTTATAACACATCAGAAACAAATTATAAGAAAATAATATAAATGTTTAGTGTGAGTTTAAAAAAATAATTCTCTGAGAAAATGTACTTAATTATATTTCATATGTTGTCTTTAAAATTATTCTTAAAGAAAAAGTTAATCTATTAGAAGGAATAAACTGCAGATGGACAATTTATAAGGTCTTATGCTTTAGAATGCTTGTTCTATAAATATTTATTATGGTCAGTATATAAACTGCAAAGGTTTTGACTGTTATGTGCCATTTATGATTCAATGACTCTCACTATTTCCAGCCAAGATTCTCTCCATTCTCTGATCCAAAGTTCACATGCTTCGTGAAAAGGATTGCTGGAAACCACACTCGGGATTTTTGTCCCCTGACCCACCCTTGTAATACCATGTTCATAGGTGAGAACCAATCACCTATTTCTGTGAACATTTCTGAAATTGTAATTCTTGATACTTCATAGATTTATGTTCAACTTATTATAATAGCCTGCAGGTGTTGTAAAAGATAATCACTTAAATTTGAATCTCAAAATCACAGGTGATTTTTTAACAAAAAAGTTTGTGTGTTTCAATGTTACATAAAAGATGATAAAACTATTGTTTTTCTGAATGATAATTTTCCCAAAACCTTTGTTTTTTATTTTGTTTGGTTGGTATTAGGATTTTACCTGATATATCTAATTGTGTGTGGCACCTTTATGAGTGACTGTCAGAAAGCATACTTCGTACAAGACAATTTCTAAAGGCAATATAAAAATATGACAGATTCCTAGAGAGCTCTTATCTGTTAGAAAAATGACTATAGAACTAGCAAGATTACATATTATAGTATCAGTAGGGTCTCCACTGAGGACTGTGATATCTAGCTACAGGTTCTCCTCTTTAAAACTGTGCAACTTATGGGTTTCATCTTTACTAGCAGGGCTTAAATTCAAGCAGAAAGCAGTCCATTACCCCCATGATGCTCTGCCATTATTGCTTCAGTGGGCATATCCTGACAGGCTGAAAGTAGCTAGACCTCTGATTTTACAGCTTAGTAAGACATATGATTCCTTCTTCAATGTGTGCTTCTGTCCTCTGGCAATATGACAGCACCTTCACACTCTATGAAAGCTAGGTAGTGGAGAAGACAATCCAGGTGAGTATTGAGTCTCTTGAGTTCTATGCTCCATCTGTGTGATACCCTTAGCACGAGGGGCCTTTATTATCAAAATCCAAGAATATCAGCGAGAGGACTCTGTTCAATGGCCATAGTGTTGTATAAATTCATAATGAACTATTATTTATAAACATATATCAACACATAGATCAATCAGTTCCAGAGAAGCTTATTTCTTTCACTGTCATTTAACAAAGAACACCCACAGCTGTGTCAAGGTGCAGAACATAATACACTGGAATTCTCTGAGCCATGGGTAAGATCACTGTATCACACTTCATGCTGCCAAGCTTCAGGAATTATTACATAAGAGGATGGAGAAGGCTAGAAAGTTAGAGGCAGTGCATTACTATAAGGAAGCAGGATTTTCAGGAAAAAGCAAGGCAGTGGTACATACGGTATCACAAAAGTTGTGATGGCAAAAAAGGGAGCTCTGTAACATCTGTCCAGACAATATCCCAGCATCTATCTGGGTATTCATCAGAAGGTGAATGACCACTACTAACTGAAGAGTTTTAGTAATTGATAATTGCTGGGAGAGGAAGATTCCACTTTTTTGTAGTTTTGTGTTTGTTTTGTATTTTCTCTTATATTTCTTTTTTGTTTCTTTTTTTTTTCAGTGTGGTCTCTGGAATTCTATATATTCTATAGTATTTTGGCAAGAGAAGTTAAACTTAATTTTTTCAAAAGAAAGAAAGAAAGAAAGAAAGAAGAAAGAAAGAAAGAAAGAAAAAAGAAAGAGAAAGAAAGAAAGAAAGAAAGAAAAAAGAAAGAAAGAAAGAAAGAAAGAAAGAAAGAAAGAAAGAAAGAAAGAAAGAAAGAAAGAAAGAAAGAAAGAAAGAAAGGATACAAAGTTAGATACATGGAAAGGCAAGTACATCTGTGAAGAAGTGTGGGAGGGCTCAATACAATAAAAATGCATTGTACGAAATTCTCAAGATACTAATAAAAATTGCAAAGGAAAAAAAAGAAGCAACAAAATAAATAAAAGAACAAATGAAGACACCTACAAGCAAACAGCAACGTGAAAAAAAATCGATGGTCCATTTCTATCTTATTGATTTCTACTCTTCCCCAAATGATATCAGAGTGCTCATCTGTGCTTGTTAGTCTTTCTCTCAGCAGCAACAGTTTTGTGCCCAGCATCACCCATGCTGCACTCTGCTTGTGGGCCTGAGGAACTCCTAATACTGAAAACAGACCTAAGTGCAGTCTCAGTGTTGATGAGGTTTCCATGCCAACAGCAGAACGATGGATCCAGACTCACATTATGCCTTCATGGACATACTCACAGGCCCAGACGTTACAAGCAGAATCCC
This sequence comes from Apodemus sylvaticus, assembly GCF_947179515.1. Lineage (NCBI taxonomy): Eukaryota > Metazoa > Chordata > Mammalia > Rodentia > Muridae > Apodemus > Apodemus sylvaticus. The sequence continues at coordinate 96,396,530 of NC_067480.1, forward strand.
TGCTATAAACCCTTGACTTTGCCTCTAAGTGTCACTTTCAGTGTGTTGCTTAGATTGTCTCTTTAGGATTCTTCATGTGCTCCTTTAGAAATATTGTTGCTAAAAATGGGATTTTCTTTTTAGCTAATATTTCATTGTTGTTCTAGACAAATGATATTTTTTAACATGTTTTCTCTTCTTATCATCTTGGGCGTGCTCAAAAGAAAATCCTTACTTTATGAAAGCATACAAGGCAAAGCACATTCTAGGTACAGAACAGTTTAGATTGTTAATGGCAATGTCATTATAAATTAATGTTTTAAGGAAACTAAAATAACTAATGGATTATAAGTCGAAGGCCCTAAATATGTCCATTCGTCTATGTAATAAGTACAAATGCTTAGAAATGCATTGTCTACATGCACTCTTTTCAACTCAGCTCACTATCTGGCAGAGATTTCTAGAGGCCAGAAGCTTTGTAAATTGAATGTAGCATTTAAATTCATGTCTGTGGGAATTTTAAAGTATTCCCATGATGAGGCATAAACTAGATGTTGACAAAATCAGTGCTGTAATTAAAATAATACTCATGCATCGTTAACTAAAATCTATACTTTGGGAGATATGTATAGTTTTAATTAATCAGTAATAGTAAATAAAATTTATATGATAAAGCTTAATATTTTGGTAAGTTTTATAGTTTTCTGCAAATAGTTTCTAAGTAACCTTTTCAGAAGTAATTATACAGCAGAGAAATCTTTCCATGGTGGAATAACTGAGCCTAACTAACTTTAGACTAGGATGGTATTTGGTAGTTCTCTTTATGCCAAACTTCTAAAACATAGATCCCTATAAGACTAGCTTTGCTGAAATATGTATTTGCCTATAATCCCATTTATTTTACAGAGGACATTGAATCCAAGTGACACAATGTTACCATTAGGACATGCAAAATGGGTTCCTGCCAGTCATGGATTTCAATTTACATGGCTTAATTAAATAACAGTAATACTGGCATAATGTTATATCATTTTTAAAATCACAGTAACTAGCTGTGGGAAACTGCACCTATGTTGTGAGCTCTTTACTCCACTCATTACTTTATAAGTAAAAGGAGCCCATCTTTCTACATGGGCCAGTGAGTGACTTTCGCTCATCATTGAGCATTCACTTGGCAAAACTTGCAGTTGTGATAACCTCTTGCCTCTCACTTGATAGAGAGGCTTAGAATAAAATAATAAAATAAAATAAAAGGATAATCAAAGTATCAGTTATTTTTTTTACCAAAGATAAAAATAAAGAAAACAAAATTAAAACTGTGAATGTTATATTAGTAACAAATATTAGTAGGGAGAAGTTAGTGGGAAATTGTTCGCATTTTAAAAGATGAGGCCTGCATCCAGAAAAACTTAGTGAACCTGATCTTACTGATGAAAAGGAAGAACATGATACAAGGAATGGAAATGTCCCAGACGCGGATGCTGCCAGCATCTTTCTGGTAAAGCCACATAGGGATCTCATGATGTTGGAAGCTCAAAGGAAAAAATATTGGAAGATCAACAAAATTTTAAAATCTGTATGATTTGTTGTAACACAGGTATAATAATAATTCCATAGATGCTATATGATTAAAAGAAGTTAAGCACTGTTAAAAGCTTTTAGAGTATTACAAAAGAATCAAACACTAATTCCCAACCTACCAGAATACAACAGCATTTATCTTAGTTTCACTAATTTCATCATGTTTAGTTCAGTTTTACCATACATAATATTTTTGTCTAATTTCCAAAATGCCTCCCAACCAACAGTATCCATTTTCTATAGTTTGTCTATTAGAGATGTTGGTTCAATTGCGGAATTCCACACAGATTTAATATTAAAATTATTTTATAACTGTTGGCATGTGTGCTTCCATGTTACCACACAGGATCCAAGTATCTTTCTCTCATAGCAGCATAGAATGTCAGGAGTGTCCAGACATGTTCATTGACTGTCTGTGAAGCTTTTCCCAAGAGGGAACAAAACTGAATGTTTTATCTATATATTGTAGTCAGCATATGGGAAAAGAAGGCCAAGTTCACTTACAGCCAATATATATATATATATATATATTTATATATATATATATACTTTTATTTTATATATATATATATATATATATATAATAAAAGTATATAAATTAGTGTAGCGTTGGTCATGTTCAAATATTGAGTCTCACTGGTCCAGGTATCAATTGTCTAGTAAATGCATCTTACAAAATAATGCAATTGCCTCTTAACATTACATTTTACCTATCATGAGCACAGCAAAAATAAATAAATTTGAAAAACCATCAAATCTCTGTTTATCATTTTAACTTTACTAGTGATAATACTAATATTTTATTGATTATGATGTTCCAATGTTTATGACTTTTAGAAAGATATATTATAGTACAGTGCTGTCTTTTGAGAAATACACATGTGTGGGTGCACGAATGCAAGTATGAGAGAGAAAACGAGAGAGGGAAAGAGAAATTATTTGGGAATGCATGCTGTAATGCAATTCTGGAGGCCAAAGTTCACTTCTTGGAGTTGGCTTTCTCCTTGACCATGAGTTCTAGTGTTCTAACCCTGGATGTCAAGTCTGCTGGGCTGTTTTCTCAACCTTAATGCTATCTTATTTTTTCTGAGTCAAAATATTGCCATATAATAAAGTTAACAACAAAAAATTAATTTTACTATAATTATATTTTTTTCTATTTTCACCTTGAAAGCTTTTTTCTTGGTTTTGTTTTTGTTGGTTTTTTTTGTTTTGTTTATTTTCTCTTAAAATAGTTGATATTTTCAAGCATTACATAACCTCTTGATTCTTTAAAGCATTTGTGGAGTTACACTTCTTTATAACATTTCAGAAGAACAAGAGCCAGGCCCTGAAATCGCAAAGCTAGTCTGCTTTTAATGTTTTCCAAAGAAACATCACACAATCTATTTTGCCTTCCCCGACCTTAGCCATCTAGGATTGAAAATGTGCTCCACTGTTTGCCTTGACGTTTTCTTTTAAGTCTTTGCTTTTTCTTTTTCAGATGGAGTAGAACAATTGTTTGGTTGGCCTTTGTTTCTTACACTAGAGAAGTTGGATAACAGCTGAACAATTACTATTGTGAACTCAGCGTTTGAGACAGTTTAGCCAATTTGAACTTCCCCGACGGATCTTTCTAGGTTTTGTAACCTGATGTGTGGAGGAAAATGCCTATATTCCTTTGTTGTGAAAATTATGCTATTATTCTTTTGGTTTTTATTATTTTTGAAACAAAAATACTGGTTGAAATTTTCCTTTAATGATGTCATTTATTTTATTAAAAATATATATTTGCATTTATGAGTGTGCCCATGTGAAAAAAGAGGGCAATTTCAAGATATTTCTCCTTTTGATTTTTCTGAGAAGCTTACTAGGAACACTGTCTTTTGTTTGGCAAGGCTGGCTTCAATGAGAGTGCCAGGGATTGTGGTGTCTCTAGCCCCTCCATACATGATCTACTGCTTTTTATACTTATCATGGAACTCAGTTCCTTGCACTTGTGGGGCAAGTACTTGCCCAACTGAGCTATCTACCTGACTGGGATCTAGTCAGTTAAGATAGTTTCCTCAAGAAATAAGATGTTACATATGGCTTCTAACACTTTAATTACAAGCTATAGAAACATATATCTGATAGATAAGCATTAGACAAGTTTTAGTCTGATGCTCTGTTTAGGATCATTATGAAAACATATTTAAGTGAAATATCCAGAGATTGGCATTTCAACCATAATTGCATTATGCGTACTACCTGTATCAATATTTCAGTACACAGAAAAACAATGAAAATTTCCCTCCAGAACTAAGAGTTGGAAAGCAAATATTAAATAGTTTTTAAAAGGAGAAGTGCTACGATGATAATTTGATAATTTTCAAATGGCTATGTTCTAATGAATTTGTTAGTGCTATTAGAATATATTCTCTCTCTCTTTCTTTCTCCCTCTCCCTCTCCCTCTCTCTCTCTCTCTCTCTCTCTCTCTCTCTCTCTCTCTCTCTCTCTCTCTCTCTCCCTCTCTCTCTCTCTCTCTCCCCCCTCTCTCTCTCTCTGACTCCTACCAGGAAGTAGTGGCATATACCTGTAATCAAAGAAATGAAGAGGCAGAAGCAGGCAGACCATTTAGTTTAAGTCTATAAAGTGAGCTTCAGGACAGTTAGCATTACAGAGAGAAACAATGTCTTGAAACCACTTTTCCAAATTAAAAAATATTGAAATAAAATGTATTCTTTTTCACTTACAATTAATTTTTATTTGATTAGCATTATAGCACTTTTTTCCTCCTTTTTTTCTTCCATTCTTTCTATTTACCCTCCTTAGAACCTCTATTATGCCTCCTAATTATCAAATTGATAGTCTCTTTTCCTTTGATTATTACTGTTTTAATACATACATAAGTATATACATAGATAGATAGATAGATAGATAGATAGATAGATAGATAGATATCACTGAATCTTTTTTGTACATGGATATTGTTTTACTGTTAGTTTTAGGAAAACTGTGACAACCTCTGTGCCTTAACTAGTGAGTTAATGAACAAATTTCTGCAACCTTACTTCAAAAGGGCAAGTCAGTTATGCAAAAGCTTGGATATATCTCAAATGAATTATGTAAGTTAAAACATGTTCAAGGTGTTTCTATGCCTGACAATCTCATTAGGGCAGGACTATCGAGAAGTAAATCTGTTCATTGGATTCCAGAGTCCAATGCGGAACAGTGATTTGGGAGGAATCTCTTTTGTTGATTCAGCTGATAAAATAATAAATTTCATATCACTCTTCCTATATTTTGAGGGGATCCTTTCATGGTCTCCAGATGTTAATTAGAAAACCTAGATGTTCTCTAATGGTTCCTGGTTTCATGAATAAAATCTGACCAAATTAGAGAATGCAACCCTTCATATGCCACTAAAAGCACTTGAATCCCTGTGTCCTTCAAGGAAAAAAAATGAATATCCATTTACAGGCCTTCTCATTTACCCGATGTGGACTATTTCTCTCTATATACCTTGATTGTGTGTCTTTCTGTCTGTGTCCTCTCTGTCTCTGTCTCTGTCTCTGTCTCTGTCTCTGTCTCTCTCTCTCTCTCTCTCTCTCTCTCTCTCTCTCTCTGAGTACTGTGTGTGTGTGTGTGTGTGTGTGTGTGTGTGTGTGTGTGTGTGTGTGTATGCTTTTGGCATATTGTGGTGCTTCAATTTTAAAAATTTTGCTTTCCCTGTGTCTGAGACACTTACTGTGCTTTAATTATCAAATTAATAGAGAGAATGAACTTGGCTAAGTTCATTTTGGAAGGTAATACTACTTAGAGAATTTTGGTTCATAGAACTAGCACTTTGTGGAATGAATGCAGTGTGGAATATATTATAGAGGCTACTTAAAATCAGAATTCTAGAAGTGATGTCTGTATTTTTCCTTAAGTTTATACTTACTTTTATGTTTTCTATATTTTGAACCTGATTTCTACTTAAAATTGATTATAAGATAAAATAAATGATTTTCTATCTTTGCTTGGATCAGTGTTTAAAAGTCAGCTTTAGAGTCAACAAATCTAAATGTCTTATACTAAGAAAAACATTATATTCATGTTATTCTTATTATTAGATATATGAGGCAATTTAATGGGACAGGAGGAAGAAAAGAAACTAGACTAAGATGTTCAACTGATGGGAAAGTTTTAGTGCATATATCAAGGTGTAGCTTTTCTACCATGGGAAATTGAGAGGTTTGCCAGAAAAATAGATGGCTGAAATTCTTTATAGTGATGGATGTCTTAGGAATGAGGACCTTGTAGCACAATATGAGAAAGACTGTGCCAACACACATATTTCATTTGAGAATGATGGGGTAAGGTCATATGTAAACTTGTAGGAATCCCGTCTTATGACAAAAACACTTTATCACTTATATTAAACTACCCTCCCCTGTCTCTTCAGCTGATAAAGTAAGAAATTTCATATCACTATTATTGGATTTTCAGGGATCCATTCATGGTTTCCAGGTGATACTGAGGAAATCCCGATGCTCTCTTGTACTTCTTGGTTTTGTTAATAAAAATATTCCCAAATAAGTTCAAAGAGTATGTCAAGAAAATTTTTTTAGAATTTCAAAAAAAAATCAAGCAAAAAAAAAAAACAAAAACAGCAAAAACAACAACAACAAAAAAAAAAACACCCAGAGTAGGGAGATAATGAAGGGAAAAAATTATGGCTTGAAGGGGATTTGTCTTTTCTGACATTAATTCCTAAATTATATGTTACTGTTTTGAAAAGGTGACCATTAAAGTCACTATATTTAACCTCACTTATACATTAGTAACTCTATGCATATACCATCGTATGGCACCTCATGGACAAATACTTCTTCTATTTGTGTGTAAAATTTAAAATAAATTCAATTTAGCTTTTTCTAACCTATCCTTTTTCTTTTCTTCTCTCTCAAATAGCAATGCTTCCAAAAAAATATTTGTCACTACATCAAGTCATTTTACATTATAGTTACTTACTTAATTCATTCATTTTTTAAAAATAACACTAAAGAGGATTTAATGATGCAATTTAATATTTTTCTTTCAGATACTAATATACTAAATATATAAATTTTCTAATAACCTAATTTAAAAAGAAAGAATTTGATAATACTGTGTCATTATATTTTGCCTCTTCCTACCAGAATCACTTTGTGCAGCCTGGTCACAGAGGGTAGGAGAAGAAGTGAAATTTTAGCTTCTTAAGAGCTAAAGGTAGAAGAGGGTAGGAGAAGAAGTGAAATTTTAGCTTCTTAATAAAAGGTTTCAATGCTTTCTCTTTGGATTCCAAAGGGAGAGAGATGAACACTCTGAATGCTTATTTTGGCTGAACCATTCCAATCATTTGCCACTTGTTATAGTATGAATGTTAGTATCTAGCATCGCAAATGTTCATTTTAGATTGCCATATACTCATGTATATGCATAAAATAAAAACTGGCTGGCATTGAAAGGAAAACAAAAGCCCCCATGTCACTCATCTGAACACAAAGCCCAAGTCTTTCTTCCTTCCTGTTTTCCTTCCTCATGCAGTCTCCTGCCAAATGTCGGGACATTGCCCCATCATTTCTTTTTTTCTTTTCTTTATTAGATATTTTCTTTACTTACATTTCAAATGTTATCTCCTTTCCTTGTTTCCCTTCCAAAATTTCCCTATCCCAACACTCTCGCCCTGCTCACCAACCCACCCACTCCTGCTTCCCTGTCCTGGCATTCCCCTACACTGGGGCATCGAGCCTTCTCAGGGCCAAGGGTCTCTCCTCCCCTTGATGTCCGACAAGTCCATCCTCTGCTACATATGCGGTTAGAGTCATGGGTCCCTCCATGTGTCTCTGAGACATCTGGGGGATCTGGTTGTTTCATATTGTTATTCTTCCTATGGGGCTGTAACCACCATCAGCTCCTCGGGTCCTTCATCTAGCTCCTCCATTTGGAACCCTGTGCTCAGTCCAATGGCTAACCTCTGTATTTGTCAGGTACTGGCAGAGTCTCTCAGGAGACAGCAATACCAGGCTCCTGTCAGCAAGTGCTTGTTGTTGCCATCCAAAATAGTGTCTGTGTTTGGTGACTGTATATGGGATGGATCTCCGGGTGTGATAGTCTCTGGATGGTTGTTCCTTCAGTCTCCATTCCACACTTACATATAGCTCTAGCACACAAAGTCCTTCAAGGTTCTCTTTGCTACTTCAGAGCTCAAATGTGTCCCAAATAATCAACCATTAACGCAACTGTGGCACCAGGTGACAAAGGTCTCTGATACCTGTTTCAAGTTTCATGTCATTTTCAACTAGCCAAAGATCTATTTTATTCTGTTTTCTGTCTATTCTGCTTCAAGTGTAGTATATACAAAAACGGCTAGGACATTAGAGTATATGAGCTGGGGCTAGGTGGGGAAAAATCTGGTGGAAAGTGAGTTCAAAGACAGAGCAGAATAACAGGATATTTCTTTTGGATTTTAAGACTACACTTTCTGTAACTGGAGTATTCACAACTTTTTTTTTCTGATAGTGCTATGGATAGTGCACAAGAGAAGACTACTCAGACATAATCTATAGCCTAATGAAAATCATTATTTCAACATGCTGGGGTTATAATCAGGTATTCAGGACCTAAGTGTAGCCATGAGCATTTTGAGGAAGAGGGATTAAAAGGCAAAAAACACATACAGTAGTTCACTTAGAAGCTGCAGCAAGAGATTTATAGAAGCAAGCAGTTTAGCAGAAGCTAGGATAAGCTGTTAACTGGTGGGTACAGAAGGCAATCGGTAATAACCTTCTATAACTCTTACCTCATATTGAGGCCATCCATTTGTGATTCCCAAAGGTTACTGAGGCACCCTGTTGTGTTTTCTTAGTTTAAATAATAAAAGCAATTTAAAAATGGATTCAAACATAAACTGGAGGGAATCTTTATTAGAATTTAAAAGAAAAACTCCCAGAGTAGGCAAGCTGTTAATCTCAGCAACTGTCTCCAGGAGAGCAGAGGAAAGAAAGGGGGGTGAGGAGTCATGTCCTTTGCATTACCAGCATAGATTTCTGCCACAGAGCAGTCAGGTGTATGCACAGCAGAGAATGGGGCTCATAGGCAGGCTCAGGAAGCCTAAAGTACCAGTGAAGCTCACTTGGCTAGAAACCAGCCTAGAAAGTGCACTCACCTTAAGTTATACTAAAAATGTAGATGGAGTCATTAATCATTATATAGTATAATATAACTTTCTCCCAAATATCAGCTCTCCTATAGCAGTGGCTGATAGTATGGAGCTTCAGACAGAATTCAGCCTTCTAGTCTAATTACTTAGAAGAGGATAACATTTCTTTACATATTTTTATTTGTAAATAATTATATATATACTTTTTTGTATCTTCACTAAGATGCTTTCCTTAAGCACTGTGCATTTCCTCAACATTTCGGACTTCAAAATTATTGCTCTAATAGTTCCCTCTTTTATTTTTCTTTAATCTTTTTTATTTTTTATAAATTATTTATTTATTTACATTTGAATATTTTCTCACTTGCCAATCCTCTTCCCCTCCACAACCATCCCGCCCTTTCCCTCCCCCTTGCTTCTAAAAGTGTACTTCCCCATCTACCTACATACTCTTGCCTCACCGCTCTAGCTTTTCCATTTGCTGGGGCAACAAGCCTCCCCAGGACCAAGCGCTTCCCCTCCCATTGATGATAAGGCAAGCTTCTGCTCCAAATGTAGTTGGAGCTAGGGAATCACTCATATATATTCTTCGGTTGATGATTTAGTTCCTGGGAACTCTGAGGTATCCAGTTAGTTTATATTGCTATTATTCTTCCCATGGGCTTGCAATCCCCTTCAGCTCCTTCTGTCCTTCCCTATCTCTTCCATTGGAGTCTTTGGGCTCAGTCCAATGACTGGCTACGAATATCTGCATCTGTCAGTCAGAGGACAGCCCTGACTACAGAGGGCATCTGACTACAAGTATTTCTTGGCATCACCAATAGTGGCAGGATTTGGTGTCTGCCAATGGGATAGAACTCAAGGTGTGTCATTCTATGCATGGCTTTTCCTTCGTTCTCTGCTTCATTTTTTCTCCCTGTGTTTCCTTTAAACAGGAACAATTCAGTGTTAAAATTATTGAGATTGGCGAGTGGCACCTTCCCTCAACTGGGGCTATGCCTTTTTACTGGGGGTGGTCTCTTCCAGTTCTGTCTCCATTCTATTGGGTATTTCAACAAATGTCATCTCCATTGTGTCCTGGTACTTCTCACATTCCTGCTGTCTGGGTCTTTCTTGTGATTAGCCTCTGTGATGGTTTGTTTATTCTTGGCCCACGGAGTGGCACTATTTGAAGGTATGACCTTGTTGAGGTATGTGTGTCAGTGTGACTATGAGCTTTAATACCCTTGTCCTAGCTGACTTGGAGTTAGTATTCTGTTAGCAGTCTTCAGATGATGATGTAAAACTCTCAGTTCCGCCTGCATCATTTTTGCCTAGATGCTGTCATGTTCCTCCCTTTATGATAATGGACTGAACCTCTGAACCTGTAAGATAGCCCCAATTAAATGTTGTCCTTATAAAAGTTGATTTGATTTTGGTGTCTGTTCACAGCAGTAAATCCCTAACTAATACACGCCCATTCTTCAGGACCTATGGATACATATTCCTATTCATTCTCCAGGCTCTCTGGACTTTTCTCCTGTCTCTTTGCATTTCTAAACCTGACCTCCTTTTTCCCTCTCCTTTCTCACTCAGAAGACTCCCTATCTCTGCCTCCAGGGACTATTTTATTCCCCCTTCTAACTAGGATTGAAAAATCTACACTTTGACCTTCCTTCTTAATAAGCTCATGTGGTCTGTGAGTTGTGTCATGGGCATTAGTTTTTTGGGTTAATATCCACTTATCAGAGAGTACATACCATGTATGTCCTTTTCAATCTGGGTAACTTCAGTCAGGATGAAATTTTCTAGTTCCATCCATTTGCCTGAAAAATTTGTGAAGTCACCATTTTTAGTAGCTGAGTAGTATACCATTGTATAAATGTATCATACTTTCTGTATGCATTATTCTGTTGAGGAACATATGGATTGTTTCTATGGAGAATGTGTCCTTATTATATGTTGTAGCATCTTTTGTATATATGCCAAGTAGTGGTTTAGCTGGGTCTTCAGGTAGAACTATTTTCAATTTTATGAGGAACCACCTGATTGATTTCCAGAATGGTTGTATCAGCTTGCAATCCCGCCAGTAATGGAGCAGTACACCTCTTTCTCCACATCCTTGCCAGAATCTACTGTTGCTTGGGTTTTTTATTTTAACAATTCTCATTGGTATAAGGTGGAATCTCTGGGTTGTGTTGATTTGCATTTCATTGATGACTAAGGATGTTGAACACTTCTTGAGGTGCTTCTAGGCCATTCAAGACTCCGTAGTTGGGAATTCTCTATTTATCTCTGTAAATCATTTTTAATGGGATCATTTGTGGTTTTGGAGTTTAGCTTCCTGAGTTCTTCTTGTGTACATTTTGAATATTAGCCCTCTATCAGATATGGGGTTGTAGAAGACTTTTTCCTAATTTGAAGGTTGTTTATCTGTCTTATTGGCTGTGTCTTTTGTGTTACAGAAGTTTTTCAATTTCATGAAGTCACATTTATCAATTCTTACTCTTAGAGCCTGAGCCATTGGATTTCTGTTTAGGAAATTTCCCCCTGTGCCCATGAGTTCAGAGGCTCTTTCCCATTTTCTCTTTTATTTAATTTAGTATATCTGTTTTTTTTGTGGAGATCCTTATCTGCTTTGATTTGATCTTTGTCCAAGGTGATAAATATGAATCTATTTTCATTTTTTTCTACGTAAAGATTTCCAGTTGGACCAGCATTATTTATTGAAGATGCTTTCTTTTTTCTATTATAAGTTTGTGGCTTCTTTTTTGAAGATCAAGTGTTCACAATTATGTGGGCTTATTTCTGGGTCTTCACTTCTATTCCATTGATGTACTTTTCTGTCTCTGTACCAATGCCATGTGTTTTTTTTTTATCACTATTGCTCTGTAGGAGAGTTTGATGTCAGAGATGGTGATTCCCCTGGAAGTACTTTCATTGTTAAGAATTGTTTTTGATATCCTGTTTTTGTTGTTGTTGTTTGTGTTTCCATATGAAATTGACAATTGCTCTTTCCACGTCTACAAAGAACTGTGTTGAAATCTTGATGGGGATTGTGCTGAACCTGTAGATTGGTTTTGGTAGGATGTCCATCTTTACTATGTTAATCCTAACAATCCATGAGCATGGGAGATATTTCTATCATCTGAGGTCTTCTTCCATTTTTTTTTCAGGGATTTGAAGTTCTTATAACAGAGACCTGTTGCTTGGTATGAGTTACACGAAGGTATTTGATACTATTTGTGGCTATTGTGAAGGGTTTTCTTTTCCCAGCCTCTTTTTCACTTGTATAAAGGAAGGCAACTGTTTTGTTTGAGTTAATTTTATATTCAACCACTGTGCTGAAGATGTTTATCAGTTATAGAAGTTCTCTGGTAATTTTGGGGGGTCTCTTATGTATGCTTTCATATCATCTGCAAATAGTGATATCTTGATTTGTTCATTTCAAATTTTTATTTCTGTATCTGTCGAAAAAGTCATCCATTTCATCTAGTTTTTCCAATTTTGTGAGTAAAGGCTTTGGTAGTAACAGCTGATGAAATTTTTAATTTTCTGCTACTTTGTTATGTCTCCCGTTTCACTTCTGATTTTGTTAACTTAAATACTGTATCTCTGTTCTTTAGTTAGTTTGGCTAAGGGTTTATCTGTGTAGTTAATTTTCCCAAAGAACCAGCTTTTGGTTTTGCTGATTCTTTGTATTTTTTTTTCCTTTGTTTCTAATTGGTTGATTTCAGCCCCAAGTTTGATAATTTCCTCTTATCTATTCCTTTTGGCTCTTGGGTGTGTTTGCTTTTTGTTGTTGTTGTTGTACAAGGGCTTTCAGGTGTGCTGTTAAGTTGCTAGTGTAGGATCTCTCCAGTTTCCTTAACAGGGCACTTGGTGCTATGAATTCTCCTCTTAGCACTGTTTTAATTTTGTCCCATAAGTTCAGCTATGCTGTGTCTTTGTTTTCACTGAATTCTAGAAAAACCTTAATATTTTTCTTAATTTCTTCTCTGACCAATTCATCATTGAGTAGAGAGCTGTTTAGTTTCCATGTGTATGTGTGCTTTCTGTTGTTTTTATTGTTATTGAAGTCTAGCCTTAATTTGTGATGATGATCTGATGAGATGCATGGGTTATTTCAAATTTCTTGTGTCTGTTGAAGCTTGTTTTGTGACCAATTGAATGGTCAAATTTGGAGAAGGTACTGTGGGTTTCTGAGAAAAAGGGATTTTTTTTTTTTGTTTTAGGGTGAAATGCTTTGTGTGTTTGTGTGTGTGTGTGTGTGTGTGTGTGTGTACATATAGATATGTAAAATCCATTTGTTCTTAACTTCTATTAGCTTTACTGTGTCTCTGTTTAATTTCTGTTTCAATGACCTATCCCTTGTTGAGAGTGGGTTATTGAACTCTCCCACTCTTTTTGTTTGATGTTCAAAGTATGTTTTAAACTTTAGTAAAAGTTTGTACAAATGTGAGTGCCCTTATGCTTGCTTGTGTATCTAGCCTGTTAGCCTGTGTCTTTTTATTTAGGGATTGAGTCCATTGATATTGAGAGATACTAAAGATGTTTGATTGTTAGTTCCTGATTTCCTGTTATGTTTGTTGTTGGAGGTAGAATTATGTGTTTGTGTGTGATTCTCCCCTTTTGGGTGTGTTGTAAGATGATAAAAATTTCTTGTTTTATTTCTGCCTTTGGTATAGATACTCTCCTTGTACCAGAATCTTTCTTCTAGAAACCTCTGTAGGGCTGGATTAGTAGATATATATTGTTTAAATTTGGTTTTGTCAAAGAAATATTTCAGTTTCTCTATCTAAGATGACTGAGAATTTTACAAGTCTATTAGTCTGCACTGGCATTTGTGTTCTCTTAGGATCTGCATGGTATCTATCTAGTACCTTCTGGCTTTTAGAGTCTCTGTTGAGAAATCTGGTGTCATTCTCATAGGTTCACATTGATATGTTAACTTGTTCTTTTTCTCTTACTGCCTTTAATACTCTTTCCCTGTTCTGTGCATTTAGTATTTAGTGATTTGATTATTATATGATGGAAATATTTTTTCTGGTCAGTTCTATTTGGTGTTCTGTAGGCTTTTTGTACATTTATGGCCATGACATTCTTTAGGTTGGGGGAATTTTCTTTTATAATTCTGCTGAAGATGTTTTCTGGCCCTTTGAGCTGGGAGTCTTCACTCTCTTCTGTTCCTATCATTATGTTTGGTCTTTTTATTTTGTCCTAGGTTTCTTGGATGTTTTAGGTTAAAAGGTTTTATGTTTTGAATGTTTTGAACTGTATTTGACTGTTGTGTCAAAATCTTTTTTTTATTAAATATTTTTATTTTCTATATTCTTTTTTTCCTTTTTTTACTGATATATTTTTTATTTACATTTCAAATGATTTCCCCTTTTCTGGGTCCCTACTCCCCGAAAGTCCCATAAGCCCCCTTAGCACCCCTGTTCTTCCATCACCCCCTTCCCACTTCCCTGTTCTGGAATTCCCCTATACTCTTGCACTGCGTCTTTCCAGAACCAAGGGCCACTTCTCCATTCTTTTTGGACATCATTTAATTTGTGGATTATGTCCTGGGTATTCAAAGTTTCTAGGCTAATATCCACTTATCAGTGAGTGCATACCATGATTGATCTTTCAAGACTGGGTTACCTCACTTAGTATGATGTTCTCCAGCTCCATCCATTTGTCTAAGAATTTCATGAATTCATTGTTTCTAATGGCTGAATAGTACTCCATTGTGTAAATATACCACATTTTTTGTATCCATTCCTCCGTTGAAGGACACCTATGTTCTTTCCAGCTTCTGGCTACTACAAATAGGGCTGCTATGAACATAGTGGAGCATGTGTCCTTATTGCATGCTGAAGAATCCTCTGGATATATGCCCAGGAGTGATATAACAGGGTCCTCAGGAAGTGTCATGCCCAGTTTTCTGAGGAACCGCCAGACTGATTTCCAAAGTGGTTGCACCATCTTGCAATCCCACCAGCAGTGGAGGAGTGTTCCTCCTTCTCCACTATTTTCTATCTTTTTTTTTTACATTCCAAATGATTTCCCCTTTCCCAGATCCCTCCTCCCCATATGTCCCATAAACCTTCTTCTCTCCATCCGTTCTCCAATCACCTCCCTCCTTTTTCTCTGTCTTTATATTCCCCTCCAATGCTAGATCAATCCTTTCCAGGATCAGGACCTTCTCCATACTTCTTCATGGGAGTCATTTGTTATGCGATTTGTGCCTTGGTTATTCAGGGCTTCTGGGCTAATTAATATCCACTTATCAGAGATTCTTCTCAGCCTGAGATTTCCTATCTCTTATATTCTGTTGATATTGCTTGCATCTGAAGCTCCTGACCTCTTTCTTAGCTTTTCCATTTCCAAGGTTGTCTATATTTGTGCTTTCTTTATTGTTTCTACTTCCATTTTTAGTTCTTGGCCTGCTTTTTTTCAAGTCCTTCATCTCTTTTGGATGTGTTTTCCTGTATTTCTTTAATGAGTTATTTAGATCCTTCTTAACGGTTTCTATTATCTTCATGAGATAGGATTTTAGGTCAGCAGCATCCTTTTGTGGTGTATTTGAGTATTTATGGCTTGCAGTGGTGGTATAGTTATGTTCTGATGGTGTCAAAGTATATTAACTTCTGTTGCTTATGATGTTCTTGCCTCTCACCATCTGGTTATATCTTGTGTTAGCTTGCTGGGTGACTCTGATGGAGCCTGCCTCCTGTATCCCTGGGTTGCCACAGATCTCCTGGGGGATCTGTGGCCCTTGCTGCAGCTGATCTCCGGGAGATTAGCAGACTGTTTTCCTGTCTACAGCAAATCTCCTGGGAGCCCTGTAGTCAGTTGCCCTGGCTACTGTAGATCTATCTCCTGGGAGCCTTGTAGACTGTTCCTCTGGCTAGTCTAGATCTCCTGGGAACCCGAAGAGTGTGTGCTGTTGAGAGAGAGGGGGAAGACAGGCTGATTACTGCCTTGCAGGTTCAGACTTGAAGGAACAACTCTCTTTTTGCAAGGTGTTGCCCTTCTTGGTTGCCCTGCATCAAACTCTATGAAAGCTTGAATGGTATGTTTTCTTTCCTTCTCTCCTCTGATACCATTTCTATTCTGAATGGTATTCTCAGGTATACAGTTATCATGCCCTGGTTTTCTGGTTTTTAAACTCTAATAAAATCTGAGTCAGTTCTTAAATCCTTTTATTAAAGAAGGGTTACTCTATCCCATTTATCAATACCCTTTTACAGTTCTTAGAATACTAGGCTTAGGGCAATTTCTTAAGATTATCAAAAAACATTTTCATCAACAACCTCAATACTTGTCTTTCTTTCTCCCCGCTTTATAGTTTTAAATGCCTGGAACAGCAATATACAGCATAACAGCTCAGAAACTACTACCTGATTGATTGAAAATTTTAGTATCTTTCCCCAAAGTAGAAATTAACTGGGAATAATTAGGCAGGTGGTGAGGCTATTTTACAGTGCTTTGGTTTTATCTTCTCTTTATATCAAAGTACTTAATATCTAAAATAGCTTCTTAAAACAAGCATCGGTAAAGTTTAAAAAATAAGTTTTAAATAAGAGTGTGATATTTGTCCTTATATTTATTTTGTGTTAGTGTTATATGTTCAACCTGCTTTGTCAAATAGAATAGTATTTGGAAAAATCCTTATGATTTACTCACAATAATATTTCTTTAATACTTTAAATTTATTTGTATATTTGACCTCAATACAATATTGGTATATAAATGTTTAAAAACATTTAACAGCAACAAATTGATTGGCTGAAATAGCAAAACATACAAAACAGAAATTAGCATCAGTACAGAAAGTGAAAGGGGAAATCATTTGAAATATGAATAAAAAATATATTGAATAAAAAAAAAGTTTGCACCATAAAGAATCAATGTGTATTTCAGGAAAAAAATATGTTCAAACCAATTTACAGTATTTAATATACCATTTGGTTTCTATGTGGTAACTTCCTCCTGCATATATTTTTATGTTTTTAAATATTAATAAAGAATAAATTACAAAATAAAAAAAATGAAAAAGAAAGAAATTAACAATCTGTGAAGTAAATTACCATGCAAAAGAAAGATGCTGAAAATTATAATTGTAAAGCATTTCACCTTTTGATTTAGACACAATTTGTAGAAAATATTCAGTAGTTAGGAGCATCTATTCCATTTGACAAGCATTCAAGTTGACTTCCCTACTCATGGGCCAGGGGGCAGATAGCCACCTGTAACTCCAGCCCTAGACTCTCTGATGTACACTCCCTTTTGGCAACTATGGCACCTCCCCCATATGTACAAACCCACACAGAAAGAAAACTCAGATACATAATTAGAAACAGAAATTAATATTTTAATTTTTTTATAAAAATCCTTGAAGTACAAGTTTTGTGATCCTGACATTAACCTAAGCATCCCAGCATGTGAGATATAAGAAAAGATTAAAGGAAAAGAATTCTTGCAGACTCTGCTTTTCCTCAAGTTCTCTATGGAGTAACATTTAAGATTCTATTTCCTCATGAATACGTGAAAGTATTTGATGTTTCCCTATATATGAGATTATCTTCAGCGAAGAAGGCCCTCGAAGTAGTAATAGCTATTCACAAAGTCTTATTCATTTAGAAATACTGCCCAAAGTATTGCTATGCAAAAAAATGTAGCAGTTATCAAGAGTGTTCATTCATATGCTTGTAAATATCAATAAACATAATATTTGATATTTTACAAATTTAATCGCTAATCAAAATTATTATGAATATAGTAACAATTAGTACAGTTATATTTATTTATAATAATATTGCCAACAGCTTCCTTTTTAAAAATGTAAGATTTTGAAATATTTTTCATTTTTTCTTCTAATCACTGAACAGGTGCATTTTACTTTAAAGTACTGTAAGTATTCTCCTGTTTAAAAAAAATCCCCATTAATATCTATCATATATGGACATATATATGCATATTCATATATATTCAGTTTCTAGCAGGGAAATTAGCTTACAAAGCATGCATCTGGCATCTATAAAAAGTATGAAAATAGAACAGATATTCATAATTTACAATGATTGTAAAGAATTTTGTTTGTTTGTTTTCTAGTTAGCACAATGTAGTTAACGTAAGTATTCATATACCCTTAATATTCTCCACCTTGTGACATGCCTGTTTGCCCAATCTCTAGAGATTCTTTTACTCTGTCATACACTTCTCCCTTCCATCCTTTAGTCAGTCAGGACAGATTGTGATACTTAGTTCTGTCAATGGACTGACACAGTCCCTACCTGCTTTAATGTGTGAAGACAGACAAACACAGACACATATTCTTACTAGCTTCCTTTGGGCTTTAGCAACTGCCTTAAACAAACCAAATTAGTCTTGCTCAATTGTGTGCATTTTATTTGTGAATTTCTTTGTATGGTAGTTTTGAGGATTTATATCATAATTTAAATTCATCTGAAAGTATGTTTAGATACCCTTTTTGGCAGACTTCATATCCAATTCTTTGTTACAATGCCTCCCATTGCCTTGGGTGAACTGTTTTTGTAGCTACTAATGATCCTAGAACAGAATGTTTCTCAACAACATAAGGAGAGTCTAAGACAGTGCTCTTGCAAACAGGTAACTCTTGTGCACAGAACAAAGTAAGAAACCCAAAATGGCGAAGCACTCATGGGTCTTCTGGACATCCTAGGGATTGGAAAAGAGTAAATAAAGAGTGTCCTTGATAAGAAGCGGGTGTTGAACATTGATGTCTAAATTTTTTGAAATTATTTTCTTAGATATTTTCTTTATTTACATTTCAGATGTTATCCCCTTTCCTGGTTTCTCCTCCAACAACCATCTATCCCTCCCCACTTATTCTGCTTCTATGTGGGTATTACCCCCACTCCCACACACACTCCTGCTTCGCAGGTCTGGTATTCCCTTACATTGGGGGCATGGAGCCTTCACAGGACCAAGGGCTGCTCCTCCCATTGATGCCCAACAAGGCCATCCTCTGTTAATTATTCAGCTGGAGCCATGGGTTGCTCCATGTGTACTCTTTGGTTGGTGGTTTAGTCCCTGCGAGCTCTGGTTGTTGATATTGTTGTTCGTCTTATGGGGCTGCAAACCCCTTTAGATCTTTCAGTCCTTTCTCTAACTCTTCCACTGGGGAACTTGTGCTCAGACCAATGGTTGGAGGGTGTCGTTGTTGAGTTATAAGCAACCTATTGCTTAGAAGCACATAATACAGGGCACTGACTTCCCAGGGAATCTGTCAGACAGGGGCAAAACATTGAAAAGCAGAATACATAAAAGTTCCATTACAGTGTGTGTTGGGTTGTGTATGCTTGGCCCAGGTAGTGGCACTATTTGAAGGTGTGGCCCTGTTGGGCCAGGTGTGGCCTTGTTGGAGTAGGTGTGTCAGTGTGGGTGTGGGCTTTAAGACTCTACTCCTAGTTGCCTGGAAACAGTATTGTGCTGGCAACCTTCAGATGAATATATAGAACTCTCAGCTCCTCCTGTACCATGCCAGTTTGGATGCTATCATGATCCCTCCTCGATGTTAATGGACTAAACCTCTGAACCTGAAAGTCAAGCCCAATTAAATGCTGTCCTTGTAAGAGATGCCCTGGTCTCCTCTTGCTTCCCAGGCTCAACAGGGCTGAGATTAACTTAAATGCCCAACAAAGGGGAGGGAGAAACTGTAGAGACCATTATCAGAGGCTAGGCAAGGCCCCAGTTAGGGGATGGGACTACCCACTCATCTCCAAACTTTTAAACTAGAAGGGTTTCTGTCTGCAGGAAATACAGGGACAAAGTGCGGAGCAGAGACTGAAGGAAAGGCCATCCAAAGAATGCCCCACCTGGAGATCCATCCCATATACAGACACTATTGAGGATGCCAACAAGTGCTTGCTGACAGGAGCCTTATATAGCTGTCTCCTGAGAGGATCTGCCAGAGCCTGGAAAATATAGAGGCTCATAGTCAACCATTGGATTGAGCATGGGGACCCCAATGGAGGAGTTAGAGAAATGGCTGAAGGAACTGAAGGGGTTTGCAACACCATTAGAAGAGCAACAATATCAACAACCAGACCCACCAGAGCTCCCAAGGACTAAACCAGCAACCAAGGAGTACATATGGAGGGACCCATGTCTCCAGCTGCATATGTAGTAGGGGATGGCCTTGTCTGGCATCAATAGAAGGTGAGGCCCTTGGTCTGGTGAAGGCTTGGTTCTCCCATGTAGAAGAATTTCAGAGCAGAGAAGTAGGAGTAGGTGGGTGGGAAGGGGAGCACCCTCATAAAAGCAGGGGGAGAGAATAGGGGTTTCTCAAGGGGATACCAGGAAAGGTGGTAACATTTGAAATATAAATAAATAACATATCCAGTTTAAAAGGAAAAATGAGCAATAAAACCCTAACTAATAAACAATGCTTGCTGAGTTTCTTATTGGTTTTTTGAAGTATAAAAATCCTCCATTAAAAGATGCTGATCCTGATTCCCTGAGAACCCTTAGGCCACTCTAGCCAGAGAAGCAGGTAAGCTAACTCTAGATCTTCACCTTTCCCTCTCAGAAGATCAAATAGCTCTTCCCTTCCTGTGTCTTACTCATTTCTTTACCCTAAATTTTCAACTCCAGCAGTTCTTCTCTGGGAAGCAACAGGCTACTTTATCCAAGGAATGAGGTAAGCTAACTGCAGATCTTTACCTTACCCATCAGTCCTCCAAGTCCTATCTCTCAGTCCATCCAATCCTCTGTAGTAGTTCTTCTGTGGCCTCACCACCCTCTTGTCTCCAGGGCATTGATAAGATGTCTGTGAAACACCCTACCTATATTCCTCCTGTGATCCCCCTCAGCCCCCTCCTCCTAACCCATCCCCATTCTGAAGTCCCAGTGTTTAAGAAGACAAAGAATTAGAGGCAGACTCCCTCCTACATGTAATTGAAGGCTCTGGCCCCGATCCTTTGGGGCCCATCTCCAGATAATTAGGATTTGTTGTTACAGCAGTGCATCATTCAAGGTGGAAGGTTAAATGCCATCCTTAGCAGCAAGTCAGATAAAGTCTGGAAATACTGCAGCATTGAACCAATAGAGTTGGTCTTGAAGAATGATAAAATAGTCTGAATCATTTTGCTTTTAGTGAGAGAGAGAGGGGGAGAGAGAGAGAGAGAGAGAGAGAGAGAGAGAGAGAGAGAGAGAGAGAGAGAGAGAGAGAGAGAGAGATAGAGAGAGACAGAGAGAGAGAGAGAGAGAGAGAGAGAGAGAGAGAGATCTGTCGATCCTAAGAAAGCTTCAGTTCAGTCCAGCTGTTTTGGTTCTGAGTCCTAAAACCCATCTTTAGATTGACAAAAAGACATTGGATGACCCATAACCAATTCGTCCCTGTTTCCAAGGTCAACTAAATTGCTTCTACAGGTTTAGGGGTCCTGATCTCTCTTTAACTACTCCATGCTGGCAAAATGGACAGTACATGGTGGACAATAGTTTAAGCGCCTCAGAGGTGGGACACAGGAAATGCAGCCTTCTAGTCAAGTCTTATTTCCCTAGGTATACTTATCCTATAGTCATGCTATCATTCAGTGTCCTTTGATGGGATGAGTACCTGAGGATGTTCTGCATCCTCAAGCATTCAATTTTTATAAGCAGTTTGTAATATACCTAATTTTGAATATTATTTCACACTTAAGAAACTAAATTTACTTCAAGGATATTTTGAGTTGTCACTTATCATTGACCCTAACTTAGAGGACCATAGGCCCTCAGTCATGTAGCATAGCACCTGTAACATGTCTCCTTGCTAATGAGCCATATCAATAGCCTTGGCCTTCAGCCATTGGGTTTCTTTTCTCTGATTGCCTCATGACCTTCTCCAAAATATATATTCTCTGCCCGATTCACTCCAAATAAATCATATACATTCACATCCATCCCCTAATAAGGAAATATGAACAAAATACTAACAATCTCAGAAAGATGCTTCATTTGAGATTGCCACAGGGACAGCCTTTACCTAAAAGAGCCTCAACGCTTCTGGAAGAAGGCCTTTTCTCTTTTCCTGTCCCCTCCCCTTACCACTCACCACTCCCTCCCAATTAAACAGTATCATGCTCACATTGGGTGCCATTCTTCCCTTCGTGTATGGTGTTCTTCAGTACTCTAACACCCTGAAGGCAAATGAGAAAGGCAGACCCTTCTTTCTGATTTCCTCTCCAGGCAGTACACTGGTAGCACAACTCGGCACCATGAGAGAAGACCTTGGTACCACAACATTCATCCTGGGCTGTTTCCTGTTCCCACTGGATGGGTATCAGAGCTCTTATGTCCCTAAGACATCCTTGACATTGTCCTGTCAGTGCATTAGAGGTGTTCAGACATCGTTGGCAGAGAGTCAGAAATTGGAACCTATAATAATTTGAATTTCCTAATTATCTCTAACAATTTACGATGAGTTAGTAGTTTTATAAGATCAGGAAATTACAGTTTTATGCCTGTTACGTTGAGACTTAAAAAGTTTACAATTTTTAAACTGTACGTCTTTTTTTGTAGTTTCAAAATAAAGCATTAAATCATAAACACAGTCCATAGAGAGACTGGTAACTTTCCTTTCCTGATCATTTCTTAGTGTGCCATTTCAGAATATCAGTTTCTTGTATGACTCAGTTTATCAAAATACCTAAATTTTAACAAAGTTAGCAAGGACAAAGAAGTTTGATAAATATTCTCAAGTCAATCTGTGCTTAGCCTTTTTTTCAGGTTTTAAGCATAAAACCCATGTTTGGTGTTGCCATATTTTAGTTAACAAGTACAGTCAGCCTGAAGCAGAACTATAGGAGATAAAGAGCAAGGCTAGTATATTTGGAGAATTTCCCAGTATTATGGGCTTTGATGGATTAGGCCTTTGTTTTTATTTTGGTGGGAAGCATTTTCTATGTGCAAATATTTGTAGCCTGAATGTTAAGTTTACCTATGTATACATTTTTAATTATTAACCATGTGTCATAAGTTTTAAGCCAACCTTTGTTATATATTCTACAGGTTCTTAGCTGTATCCAATAAACTTATATAAACTATGTGCAAATGTTGCTTTTATTTGTCAGATGCAATTGTTGTCTCAGAGGCTTATTGCTGAATAAACTCAACTTTTCTAGATTTTTCTGAACTCTGGCTGGCTGGTTCAAATCACCTATTCTAGTCCAGTCGCCTCTGCAAGCTGACTAATTCAATCTGACTTCTGTCAGCTTCTTACTGAATTGCATTGATTGGCCTCAAACTAACTCGGCAATTTATTCTAACCCTCTGGTTACTTCTAATTTTCTGGCTTCTACTGCCTCTGCACAAATGCAAAAATGAACTCAACAAATACAAATGAACACATGGGTGGCTCCATGTGTTCTCTTTGGTTGGTGGTTTAGTCCCTGGGATCTCTCCGGGTCTGGTTGGTTAATATTGTTGTTCTTCCTATGGGGTTGCAAACTCCTTCAGCTACTTCAGTCCTTTCTCTAACTCCTCCATTGGAGACCCTGTGCTCAATGCAATGGTTTGCTGAGAGCATCTGCCTCTTTGTCAGGCTCTGGCAAAGCCTCTCAGGAGACAACTATAACAGGCTCCCATCAGCCAGCAGTTCCTGGCATCCACAATAGTGTCTGGGTTTGGTGACTGTATATGGGATGGATCTCCAAGTGTGGCAGTCTCTGGATGGCTTTTCCTTCAGTCTCTGCTCCACACATTGTCTCCATATTTCCTCTGATTACTCACTTTGTTTGCCCCTCTATTAGAGGTTACTTTCAAGCATGGCTGCTTCCTTTTGCAAACTAATTTCACCTTTGTTGTTTGGGATTAAAGCTGTATACTAAAGGATTCAGACAAGGGGATTAAAGGTGTGTGAAGGTCTGCATTCCAGCTAGATCACCCAGACCTAGCAAAAGTTTGGATGTGATCAGAGCAGCCATGTTACAGATTAAAATTTCTCTACAATTGTGAATTACAGAAAGTGTTTATAATATCCATATAAAGCTTGAGTTACAGTTTATATCTTAGCAAGTGTTAAGTAATTGAATGAAACCAATAGTCTTTTTTCCCTTTGGCTGCCATCTTGCTCTTTTTATTTCTACCACAAAGTCAGATTGCTTATTTGACATAGGTCAGAACCTTTCCACGTTCAGAGGCAACGTGTCAATATAGAAGAATGGCATAGGAAAATATTTCAACATAACACATATCCAAAACATATTTGTATCCATGTCCATGATCAACTTAATCTAGTGACCAGATTAAGTTGAGTGACTAGCTAAGAGATACACAGAAAAACCCTGTCTTGAAAAACAAAAGAACAAAAAACCAAACCAAACCAAACCAAAACAAAATGTATTCCAAACCCTAGCTATCAAAGGAATCATGGTAAGCTTCAATGGCACGTTGAGGCCTGGGTGGGAAGAGTACTTAAAGCCACCCATGAGGACATGCTGGGTACAGCACTGCCTCATCCCAGCAGCTTGGGAGTGGCAGTAGCTTGATACTTGTCTGGCTCCCATGTCCCAGTGTAACTGGAAGAGACCAATGGGAGCAATGAAATGGGATAGAAACTGGAATAATGAAGCTAATACACAGAACACAGGGTAGATATCAATTCATATGTTTCAGTCACTGCAAAGTAGAGCATACAAAGACAGAAAAAAATCACAAAAGAAGACATGAGCAAAAATGGCAGGAGGGACAATGACAACAACAATTGGAGGTATTCAGATTCACCAGTTTTACCAAATAAGGTGTTTCTTCTATTTAAAAAAAACAATAAAAGGCTTTTTCTCAACTACCTACCTGGACACCCAAAGCTCCACAGACATACTCAAGGCTTCCTACGTGTCAGGTTTCCCCTGTTGAGTTCCGCTAAGACTCTTTTCTTTTCTTTTCTTTTCTTTTCTTTTCTTTTCTTTTCTTTTCTTTTCTTTTCTTTTCTTTTCTTTCCTTTTCTTATTTATTTATTTATTTATTTATTTATTTATTTATTTATTATTCTTTAGTAATTCTTTGTTCCCTTCCCATTCCACCTTCTGACTGCTTTACTGCTTTAGGCTACTGGTAATGCCTGATATCCTGTTCTGGGGATATCCAAACTCTTGACTACCAATATAGCAGAATGTCGTAAAGGTTCGTTTCCTTTATTTTGAAGCCAAGGCATTGAAATGATGCCAAAGATGCCAATGGGTACTCTGATGCTAGGCCTCTCTGATTTCTTTCTCAGACCCCAGTCTTGCCAGGATGATCCCAGGGTCCCAAGGCAAGCCTTATAAAGAACTAGGAACTCTGTCTAAATTCGCAAACAACCAAATAGGCTTTGTGATGTCTTGCTTGTTGCTCCAGAATAGGAAAGATTGGATCTCATCAGACATCCCTCCCTACCATGTCCCCATATTGGGATCTCACAGAACCAGATTCCATAGAGAATATCTAAGACTTACCAGAGAAGGGCTCTGTTAAGACCTAGGTAGCCACTGCCTTTCTGTCATTGTAGTAGCATTTTGTTTTATGTCTATGGCCAGCCATCTTATATTATTACAGGACTTTCTACATTGCTGTGTTAATCATTGCCAGCATATGCTGTTAAGTTCTATGGTTTGGTGAGTTCTATGATTTTGTGTTAGTGGAAATTCCCTAGACCCTTGCCTTCCCTGAGAACCAATGTCAGTAAAGGCCAGTTAGAACTGCTTTACAGTTAGCTACAATAAATTTAGACATGAATCAAGTACCACAAATGCCTGGGAGCACTTCCTGCACCTGTGTATGAGATTTTATGCTTGCTATGAGTTTTGTGGCTTTTGCCTTTTAAAGGTGCTCCTGAGAAATAGTCAGGGTCACAGCCTTAGACAGAAAATTCAGCGAACTTTCAATGACTCAAAATGAGCACTACTGTCTGATCTGATCAAACCCCACTCTGACCTGCTTACCCTTCAATCAGTCTTGGGGGAGGGATAGAGATATGTGTTCAATAAACTATCCCTGTTTGACTGAAATTCCTGTCTGGGTGGTTTGTGGGGTGATTCCTGAAACCAAACATTTGGGGGCTCATGCAGGAGGATAGTCTCCCAACTCCTACTCCACCCCTCAGTTACAGATAGTGAACACCATCTCTCTGTGTAGAGATAAGTTTTACTTTGCCAGCACAGAAGCAGTGATGTTTCTAATTTGGTTTAGACCCCTGGTGGCTCAAGTGAGAGAAACTGGATGCTTAATTTCTCTCTTAGTTAGAAGTTGGGGGGAGCGATGCCCCAACTCTCTACTCTGGCAAAGAAGGACAGATTCTGATGTTCCCCTTCACATATGGTTGGGATTCTTTTCCTAGAGTCCCAGTGTGAAGTTCTGTCTCCTTTGAAACTTGTTTCTGTCTGTGTTTTTGCCTTACTATCACTTTGACCTTTACACATTTCTCCTATTGTTGGCTTCTAATCTGTTTCACTAGGGGACAGTTGTCCTCCACTCTGGGCACCCCTCTCGGGGGCAATCCTTTGCCATTTTAAGGACTTTCAGGTGGTCATATCATCTTGCGGGATTGAGTTTTCCCTCGAAAACTTTGTATTTTTTGTGAACTTGAATGACCCTCCTTCAGCCCCAGCTGTCCTAGAGAGGACTCTTTTGATCTATGGTTCTACTTCCCATAGAGACTATAGTCCTCGGATGTTCTATACACCCTCTCCAGGCTCCCTGAGACATAATCTGGTGATTTCTTCTCTTTGACACCACCAAATGGTTTAAAGATTTGCATTCCACCTCTTATCAAACCCAAAGAGGAGGAAAACCATGTTGGCATCACACGCAGGACTTGCTGATCCTGCCCCACCAGATCATGGGGGTTAGTTGCCACCTTGTGGAGCCCCACCTCCTGATGCCCCACCACTTCCTGGGGGGTTGATTCCTATAGCTTCCTCATCTTCTTCCATAACCACACTGCCTCATCCACAGTCTAGCATCCATTTCTGTCCCTCAGCTGAAACCTTTGTCTCATGCATTGTTGCCACACCTGCTGCTGAGGGAGGCGTTTCAATGTTTGGATGGTCTACCCTTGGATGCCACTGATATAGACTCCTATATGGAAGTGATCAAGGTCCTCTTCCATACCCAACAGAACTTTGGGTACACGTCTCAGACAAGAAGGTTCAAATTTGTGTCCCCAAAGTGACCTAATTAGGCTTCCAACTCAAGGTGGGTCAGCATAATCACAGAAATGCAATGAAATCTTCTCAAGTATTCCACTGGCTAAGAGCTTGCACCAAGTAAGAGAATTTTTAAGGTCAGCTGACTTCTAAACACTCTGGATATCCAGCTTTTCTGAAATAGCCAGTCCACTCTATGAGGCTACCAGGGGGCTGGAAGGAACCTTTGTATAGACAGAAAATTCATAGAGCTTTAAATGACCTGAAATCAGCATTACTTATTGTCTACTGCTACCCTAGCCCTATCTGATATGATCAAGCCTTTCTAACTATTTGTGGACAAGAGTCAGGGAATTGCCAAGAGAATGCTGACCCAAAACCTGTGCCCCTGGTGATGATAACTGATTTACCTGTTTAAAAATGTGGACCCAGTTTCAGCAAGATGGCCTAACAACTTGGGAATTATAGTGGTCGCTGCCCTGCTCACCAAGGATGCTGATAAATTAACCTTTTGGAAGCCTTTGATCACAAGTTCCCCTCATGCTGTAGAGGGAGTACTCAAAAGGCCCCCTGATTGATGGATTTTAAATGTTGGCACAACTCACTATCAGTTGTTGTTCAACCATCTCCAAGTGTTCTTTTCTCCCATCACCTCTTTGAACCCTGCCACTCTGTTGGCTAACCCAGACATGGAAAACCCACTGATAGCTGACTTGAAATCTAGCAACAAGTGCAAGGAACCCAGTCAGACATGACTGATTAGCCCTAGCCCAAGGCAGATGTACACTGATGTACACTGATGGGAGAAGTGGCTGACCAAGAGCAGACACCATGTGCATCTCCCCTCCTGAGTGGGGCCTCAGCCCTTAAGACAGAACTGATAGCCCTCACTGACTCACTCCAGTTGGACAAGAACAAAGTGGTTAATATCTACACTAATAGATGATATAAATCTGCCACTGCCTGTGTTCATTGAGCAATGTACAGCGAAAGGGGACTATTAACCACTGAAAGAAAAAACAATAGAAAATAAACAAGAAATCTTAGATTACCTGGGTGCTTGCTGGCTTTCAAAGAAATTGGTCATCATTCATTGTCCTGGATATCAAAAGGCATAGGCCTCAGTGACTGTTGGTAATCATAAAGCTCAAGATGTAGTCTAGAGCCTCCTGAACCTCCTAAATCTCCTGAACCAGTGACCCTCCCAGACCACATCCTGCCTGAGCAACCAGCAAGTCCAAAGAGGAAAATAAGGCATGTCAACTACTCCCCCCAAACCTACATCAGGATGGAAAATGGATAGGCATCCACATATTAAGATAGAACTTACCCAGAATCCAATTTTAAGCACTCCTTGGATTTGTAATCCAATGGTTATAATCTTCAAATTTTGGAACCCTTTTCCTCCTTGTGCAGACTGTGACCCAGAGCATATATGGGGATTTGGAACTTACCTATATGGACAAGGGACAGCATTTACTATTCACGTGCTGGTGATATCTGAAGTCCTGTATAGGCCCATAGCTAAAGGGTTGGAGACTCATCCTTCCACAGTCATGCCCTCTGACCCCATTACTGTACCTTCTGGTGGTCATGAAGTAGAGATCTCTTTCAGATTCCAGAGATGCTTATAATTTACTTGGAACCACTGTTGGATACCATTTGGAACACGTTCAAGTTCCTTAATGATACCAGGCCTAATATGATTAGTGACTGTTGGTTTTGCTTAGATCCCCAACCATTTCATTAGTTGGGTATCACAATTATAGACTCTAAGCCCTCCCAGAAAATCAGTCTGGTACCATTCAATGATACTGTCTCTTGTCCATGGTACTCACCCTTCACTCTAGGAGATCTGCAAGGAAATGGAATTTGCCACAATCCCACAATTATTTGTTGGTACTATTCCTTTATGCAGACACCTGTCATAACCCTAAAAACTATTTCGTTCAAACATTTTAATTCCTTGGGCAAGGAAAATAATAATGATCTCCTAGCTGCCCCTAAAGGCATTTAGGTTAATGTGCACATGGGGTCTAACACCTCGTGTGTCTGCCAGCCATTTCACTAATGACCAAAGCCCAGAGGCATGTGTATTAGTGGATGTAGTTTCTCAAGTCTCATATTATGGTGGAATTGTGGGACAGATTCTTCTGGGCCCACAAGCACCATTCCAGCCCAAAAGGATGGCCCCTATTCTAGTGCTTAAATCTGTGGTGATCGGTCTGGCTGTTTCTGCTTTTATAGGTACTGGTACTTTGGTCTCAGTTCAAGACAATTTCAAATATCTGAGTGAATAAGGTAAAAAAGATCTGGTGAGGTTACATATAGCCAACCCATTAGTAGAAAGTCAGGTCGAACCTCTGGCCCAAGTGGCCTTGAAGAATGACCAAGGTCCTTTCCTTAAGAAAAATGGTGTGTGTGTGTGTGTGTGTGTGTGTGTGTATAGAGAACAATGTTGTTTGTATGCTAACAACTCTGGGGTCCTTAGAGACTCTCTAGGTGAAGTCAAGCAAAACCTCTTGGATAGGGACAAAGAAACAGTCTATGGGCTCATCTGAAAGGGGATACCATATATCTTGTCCCCTTGTTTGACTTCATTAATAATTGTCCCTAATTGGCCCCTTATGGCTTTTTTTGTTGGTTCTTACTTTAGGACCTCATATAATCAATGCTCTGGTGTCCTTCATTAAAAACCTTATTTTAGCTGTCCAACTCATGGTCCTTCAGACCTAATACAACCCCCTTGATTCAGAAGAAGCTTTACAGTTAACTGCTTCACTTTCAGAAATAGTTCAAGAGGGGAATGTTAAGACTTATGTAGCTGTTGCATTTTTGATATTACTGTAGACATTTTGTTTTATTCTAGTATCCAGACAGCTTATACTGATATTGTCACAGAGGACCTTACTCATGCCTGAGTTAGACATTACCTGCATATGCTGTTAAGTCTATACTTTGACCTTCTTGTTTTTTTATAATAGACTTTCAATATATCTCTACTATTGTTTCTCAGCATCTTTTTTATTCAATATATTCTTTATTTACATTTCAAGTTATTTTCTCTTTCCTGGATCCTCCCTCCGTGAAAGTCCCATTGAACTTCTTGGTGATTTCCCAGACCCTTGTTTTCCTTCAGAGCTAATCATAATAAAGGTCACTTAGAATTGCTTTTTATAGTCACTCACAATAATCTTGCAGCCAAATCAACTACCACAAAAACCCAGCAGTGCTTCCTGAACCGGTGTATGAGCTTTTATCATTGCTACGAGCTTTTGAGGTTTTGCCTTTATAAATAGTCTGGGTCTCTGTCTCAGTTGCCAAGTCTGACCTTTATCCTCAGTCAATCAGTCCTGGATTTATGTATTGAATAAACTGCCCCGGTTTAATTGAAGTTAGTGTCTGAGTGGTTTGTGGGCATGATTTCTGAGCCACAACACCCTCCGTAAACTGGTACTTGCTTTTGATGTAGCCATTCACTTGGGTATGCAAACCTATGGAACAGCCCTGGAGCCTTGGAATATCTGTTCAAAATGTCACAGGGTTGAAAACATTAGCATTTGACATGGTAAAAATAAAGGCTTGTTTGTTTGTTTTGTTTAAGATAAGACTTCTATAGTTCAGTAGTAGGGGTTTTCCAAATAGAGAAATTGGCAGGTGGAGTTACAGCAGCAGAACATAAAGGTAATAATCTGGTCATAGCAACCTCCTCAAACAAGGACCTGGTGGCATGATGGTCATATCAAGGTAGTAATAGCAAGGTGTTCATAACAAGAGGTGATCCAAACAATCTTTTGAAACAAAGATGTGATTGCCATTTTCTGGAAAGAGCAATACTGTTCCATTTATAGTTGTGGTTATAGGTCTTACATAGCCCAATCCTTGAGAAACAGAGCGTTTATCATAAACAGGGTTGAACATAGTAAGTTTGCCATTACTACAAGATGATTTTAAAGCCTAAGATAGAAGAAGGCAGGTTAATCAAATCCTCCCCAGGACTTGTAATGCTAATAAATCTTGTCTTTTCCCTTTACATATCTTTTGACACGCCAATTGAGGATTTCATTTTGTTCTTATACCTGGCAGTTAGACAAATCAACTACTGATGTACTGAAGGACACACTGGAGAGTGACATAATATGCTTGACTCCCCTATTTGGCTGGCAAAAGCTGGATTAATTACAGTATCATTGCCATAAAGGCAATTAGGGATCACTCTAGTGTTACCTCTAAAGAGGCACACAGATGAAGTGCTTGGCATAATGGAAAATCTGATCTGAAATGCCATAGAGATGTTAGGGTATGGAGAAATGCATATTCTATTTCAGGACATCAGCAAAATGCTTATTACAGCTGTTGTCACTTGGTTATTTCTCAATATGCTTCCAGAAGATATTTTCTTCTATAGTTTCTTCTTCTTCTTCTTCTTCTTCTTCTTCTTCTTCTTCTTCTTCTTCTTCTTCTTCTTCTTCTTCTTCTTCTTCTTCTTCTTCTTCTTCTTCTTCTTCTTCTCCTCCTCCTCCTCCTCCTCCTCCTCCTCCTCTTCTTCTTCTACTACTTCTCCTTCTCCTCCTCCTTATCCCCTTCCTCCTCCCCCTCTTCCTGCTCTTCCTCTTCCTCCTCTTCCGCCTCCCCCTCCTCCTCCTCCTCTTCCTCCTTCTTTTTTCTTCCTCTTCTTCCTCTATTCATTACCAAAAAAATGTTAGGAGAATTGATAAGAAAATGGTAAAGTTGCAAGTGGATATGGAGAGGTCTAAAAAACAAATCCATAAATCAAATGGAAAAACCAGAAGGGTCATTCTATTCTTTCCTTTTTGAGTGGGTTGCTGAGTAAACTGTACAACTGGAAAGGTTACCAGTAGAGGTTAAAGCACTTGGGAAGTAAGTAGCACCAGAAAAGGGAACAAAAAATTTCAGACTTGGTAACTGAGAAAGCCAGCTTCCCACAGGATAAAGGAGAGAAGCAGACTGTGACCAAACCCTTCTCCAGGCCCTTTTAATTTCAAAGTTACAAGTGCCTAAAACCTGTGGGTGGTGCAGGGAGCAAGGAGGAGAAGTAGCCTGTATGGGGAAAGAGGGTTAAAGATAAATAGGGCATTTGAAAGAAAGACTTAACCTTGAGTCAAGTTTATAACCAGAGAATTACAAACTCACCACTGATTTTCTAATTAATTTGATAGGAAATGTCTACTAATAGTGCTATTCTTGTTTATGATGAGATAACATGATGTCTTATTGAAGTGATAGCTCTGAGGTATTTTAAAGGGGTTATCATTTCCTACAGAATGCATCACCCTTATGTCAAATAAATATTAAGTGAATGGGCTACCCAAATAGAGTTATTCTTGAGACTAGAAAGGTGTGGTAATAGCTCTACTAGAGACCAGTCAGCCTTTACAATGGATAAAGTGGTGGAGGGAAGAAGCTATGAATACTGAGCAATGAAATAGAGTAAGGGGAAATAAGGATTGTTAAAGAATTCTCTGTGAAGGGTGGGGGCTGCTCCCCTGCTGCTTCTCCTGCTGTTGTCCCTGCTTCTGCTCCTGCTGCTGCTTTTGCTATTGTTGGATTGCTCATTGCAATAAAGACTGGCTTTGCTCCAAGGAACTCAATGTCCTTAATCAGCAGGCAGATCTATCTATCTATCTATCTATCTATCTATCTATCTATCTATCTATCTATCTAACTTTTTCCTCAAACCTTCCTTTTTTTCTATCTAGTGTTGAACAGTTGGAAGGGATTAAGTTGGAATAAGGTTTGGAAAGATGGTAAATATAGGAACCTAATAAAGTAGCCCCAAATGTGTAGCAACAGAGGAAAGTATAGGAAACAGACCCAGTAAAGGTCTGTTTATAAAGTGTTCCTTCTTTTCAAAAGAACAGGATTTTTGGCTAGAGATAAAACAACATTCTCTTTGGGTGGGATCAAATTTCTTGTGAAGTGGTCACCCAAGAAATATAAACAAACCCACCTTAAGCCATACTTAAGCTATGTCTTACAGCAATATTTTACTGATTCTGGAGACTTCAAAAGTTACCTTATGTTAGCTGAGCTTGAAGGAAAAGGTGCATAATGAAGATGAAGGTATTGTAAAAGAGTGTGTCGTTTTGTTTTATTTTATTTTCTCTGTCCAAATTGGGTATCCCCTGAACCTTCATAGAAAACATATCTATTTTCCTAACTGCTAGATTTCCCTGAGTTCTAAAATACCCTTCCTCTTCATACCAGCTGATCTGGTCAAGTGATATCATGAAGCCAAGTTCCTATATATGGAATTAGATATAGTTAAAGACAAAAGTCACCTTGGCCATTTGTGTCCATTACCTTGTTTGAGTTCTGGCACACCTGTTGTGGTAAAAAAAGAAAACATTGCTCTGTTCCATTATTTACTTCCCCCAAGTATTTCTTCTTGTGGCACCAACATTCCAACTTTATTTTTTCCATATATGACTCCGTAACTCAAGTCCCACATAATGATAATAAAAAAAAAATGCTTTGGGGATATTAGTGCCTCTGAGAAGAGTATGTGTAAATCAAGACTGAAGTGACTTAATGACCTAAAAGCCTCAATAGGCAGTGAAATTCCAGACAGGAAACTTGATCTGATTGTTACCACCTGTGCACTGTTAGAGTGTAGATAAGATGATCAACATACCAATTTTCACTTTTACCACTTTGAGACTGGGGGGGGTCGGGACAGGGGAGGCATGGCCTACAGAGAGAATCTAGTTTCTTCTCAGTCCCTTTATCTGTCTTATAAAACTTCTCTTCTAAGTTCCCTGCTTCCTTATACAGAATATCACCTTCTACAGAGAGAATGTTGCTCTTGTAGTATTGTGATGAAATGATGGTTCTGTTCCTTGCTGCCATTAATCTTGATGTAGCAAGGACCATTTCCAAGTTTCAAAACCTGAAAAAAGTATTTGTATCTTCTAGCTTATCCTTGTCTTAAAAGAGAGTATTTGGAGGTTTTTACAAGAATTTCTTACATTTTGTGCCACTAGAGCCAGATTAAAATGTATAGGAATAACCAGTTTGTCCTTGCTAGCTGACCAAGGATCTCATCAAAATCAAAAAGGTAGATGCTGTGATCTAACCAATGGACTCTGTAACCAATCGAGATGTGATAGTTCTCACATAGGAGGCTTATAGGTGCATTTAGGTGAGGGTGGAGGGATTAAGAGAGTAGGGAGAAGAGGGACTGGCCTTTCATAAGGGGATGTCACACATGTATGTGCATGGGGGAGGATATGTGACTAGTGGTGACAGTAGGAATCTGTTGAATTTTGGCAGCTAGTGATGACAAATCCTTCTATTGATGGGGCAGGTGGTGGAGATTCCTGATTGCTCACAGTAGGGAATCAGCTAAACACAAAGAAAGAGCAAGTCTAAGTTATGTCATTCTCTTGAAGCTGCAGAAGACTTGCATAATTCCTATGCTGATGGAACTATGCTGCATGATCTGAGTTTTTGGCAGGCAGTACAGCATTTCTCACCTTACAAACTTTAGGGTAGTAGCTATCAGCCTGAAAAATGAAAATTAATTTTTTAAGTGTCTGGATCATGTAGTTGCAGAACACACAGCATGATGAGATGGTTTTTAATCAGTCCCAGATGAGTCAAGACCAAGCTCCTCTCCTCTCGCCCCCACTCAACTTCCTGAGTCAGAAGAACTCTGAGAACACTGAGAACATAACACGTCTGAATTGCATTAAAAAAGAAATTACAGAACTGCCGAATTTAATTCAGGCCCAGCTCCCATTCTGAGTTCCACTTGGCTGGCATAGCTTTAAAAAAAAAAAAAGTAGATAAGGAGAAAAGAAAAAAAAAAAAGAAGGTGGGTGTTTCCCACAGGTTAGAAGTTGGAGTTGGATTCCAGTCAACAAACTAGATGTGGGCTGAGGCAGTGAGAGGTGGCTGTTGAAGTCATTGTGACAGTACTGAGGAGCTGGAGCTGACAGAGTGACATTGAGCGATGCAGCAACTCCCAAGCCTTGCCAGGAATGTACTGCTGTTTTAGCACAAAGAGAATGGAGGCTCTGCATGAGGCAGTGACTCATGGAGGAAGTGGAGACATCATGCCCTGTCCTCAGTGAAGGAAGGAAAGGAAGTATACTCCAAATCAGAATGTTAAAATGAATCACTGGGAGCAGACGACATAAACTCAATAGGGTATGCACTGGCAGAAAAATGTGGCTTCATGATAAGTCTCCGTATCTCCTAAGGTTTCATTTTTACAACACACATACACACAGAGAGAGGGGGGGGGAAGAGAGAGAGAGGGGGGGAGGGGAGAGAAGGGAGGGAGAGAGAGAGAGAGAGAGAGGGAGGGAGGGGAGAAAAGGGAGGGAGGGAGAGAGAGAGAGAGAGAGAGAGAGAGAGAGAGAGAGAGAGAGAGAGAGATTCCAATCTTCCACAAACTTGACTTGGAATTCTAGTTCAATTCTTTAATGTATGACTCTGAAAAATTGACCACCTGAAGATTGAACACTCATTCTGTAACCGATTCTATCAGCGTTTATTGTAGTAGTCGATTAATATGCTCTAATCTACCTGGCAGAAGCATGGTGTTCTGGATTCCCAAATGTGAAAAAGACAAACACAGGCAGCCATATATTTACTATGCCTTTAACAGCTCAATGGCTGTGCCACTCCCACACCTCCATGTTGCTAGTGCCTCTCCTTCAATATTCCTGGGTTACTACCTACTAGCATCTATATTCCATCTTGCTACTCTAGACCGAATGAGGGGGAAGGGGGCCCTGGGGTCTCTCTTCCAAAGCTCTTACATGATTAGTAGGCCTCTCTTCAGTAGCTCTCAGGCATGGATCTTATTCCTTTCATGACATGGAGTTTCTAAATCTTCTGATTCCCTTGCCTGTGAATCCTAAAGTCCTGCCTCTGTTTCTCTGCCCAGCCATTAGTCACTGGCAATTTTATTTACCAGTCAGGACCCACTTGGAGCAGGGACCCTCAGCATCCTACATGTAGGATTCTCATGCCATTTTTTAGAACACAGTTAACGTAATACAAGAGTTAACAAAAATCCACAAGCATTAGATTTTCCTATAGACCAGACAAGAGAAAATATATAGGGAAAGTGACATCACAGGTTATAAAAGAACAGTAATGATTTTATTTTCACCACTAGTCTTTTTGTAATTGATCATAAATGGCTTCTTAATGACCAGGTTTAGCAAAATTTTTGAGTTAAAAAACATTAAAAAATTTATTTTGTATGTGTATGTGTTTGTGTGATTTATGCCCCTTGTACTTGTTGAGGTCTTAAGAAGGTATGTGATCCCTTGAAGCTATAATTTTATGTTCTTGAATGGTGATGAATGGTTCAGGGAAGAGGACCTGCATCTTCTGATATGCCCTTAATTGATAAGGTAGCTGTCTAGTCTCAAGACTTCATTTTCTTAAGGTACTTTCTTGCATATCATGCCCTGTAGAGCACAGATGGACTAATTCTTCTCATACTTAACACACAGAACATATAAAATGAGATTCAGCAGAAGAACTTAAACATAGCACACTCTCTCGCATAAAAACCCACAGGTTTTCACCCTAAACTCTCCTTAGAAAATCGAATCTCAAGAATTTCTCTCTTATTTTGCTACAGTTAAGACTCCAGAGACTACATGTATGAAAAGCTAAAGAAGTGAGGTGGGAAAACAACCTTAACAAGTTGTGGACTGCAGAACACTGAGAAAAGCAGCAACTGCTTGAAACACATGTGATAAAAAGATTAAGAGCACTTTTTTCAAGGAAGCTCAACATCACTGTACCAGGTGAGTTCAAAGAAGTTTTATGGAGATAGAGCAGGAGATGGGTCAAACTGTTTTATTTTCTCCTAGAAGCATTTTGATCACATTGAAACCTGAAGATAAGATTAAGGTACATAGGAAAAAAAAAAAAAAAAACCCTGCATCTGATATGCAAAGACCAGTCAGATTAGCTTCAGTTCAGGAAGCTGGGTGACAGGTATGGTATGCTGACCTTTGTGTCTAAGAGCATAACCACTGAACATTGTAACTAGGGAGGAAGATATTGCTTCACTAACAGCATCTCCTTGACTGCTGAACATTGAAGTTATTGTTAACATCTGCTTCATTTTATTAATTGTGGCAGTTTTCTTTCTTAAGACTAATAAATTAGAGGTAGTCTAGCCAATTACATGTGTTTGAATATTATCAAGATGCTTAAGGGAGAATCTACTCTACACAAACTCAATCAGTAATTACACAAATGGGTGGAAGATAATTAGATAAATACTGTGTAACCAATGTCATTCACCATGATCTGAGTAGCTATAGAGAATTTTAATACATTCAAAATGATTAAAAGATAAACTTTAAAAATGATCTGATTGTATATGATGTCAACTTTCAGTAACATTGTTGAATGAACAAAGTTTGTGATTAAGCCATTAAACACAAATCCTTATGACTTTTAAATTTCAAAATCAAGTGAATAGAATGGCTTAGTTTCCAAAACATTAAAAGTCTTAATATAAAGTTCCAAGGAAAGCCTGTGACACTCTTTCTCAGATGTAAATAAATGTAAGGAAAAAAATAGTATCAAGTGCTGTAAGATAGTCTTCTCTTGTTGCTTAAAAACTAAATGCTATTCTCAAAGCATGTTGGGAAGAACTGAAGCATCAGAGTTGACATTTATGTAAGTATGTGATCTACAAGAGCATTTGCATTTTATTCTATTTAAATGAAGACAACACAGAAAAAATGAGGGACTAAGTGGTCTCATGGAAAACAATTTTAATAGTCTTTTTGTTTTCAAGTAGGTGGAAGAAATATTGGAAAAACGATATCAAAGAGAAAATAAAGACTGCTTTCTTCTTTTTAGAGAAAAGGATGCAGATATGATGTATTCTTTATAGTTATTATTATCATTTCTTTTGAGAATTTCACATATATATTGTATTTATTGAATGATTTGACCCTCCCTCTCTCACCTTCATCTCCTTCAGTTTTCCCATGATAATGGCTTTAAAAATAATCATTGCTGTTATTCAAATGTAGCATACGCAGTGGTTTGAATACCATTGGTCCACACCGGCTCATGTGATTGAACTTGGACCACATTTAGGAATGATTACGAGGTGTGACCTTATTGAAGGAAGTGTGTTACTGGAGGTGAGCTTTGAGGTTTTAAAAGCTCATGCTATTGTCAACTAACTCTAACTCTGCCTAGTGCCTGTGGACTAAGATGTAAGTTCTTGGCTACCATCCCAGCTGCATGCCTGCCTGCCTGCCTGCCTTCTGCAACATTCCCCACTGAGATAATCATAGTATCTATTTGGAAGCTGGAGCTTCAGTAAAATTTACCTTTTTCAGTAAAATTTGCCTTGGTCATCATGCTTCTTCAGAGAAATAGAAGAGTAAATAAGATCTTATGGAAATGACATACTTAATAAAAAATAGAAAATACAATGAAATTATGATGTATAAATATTAATTATGACTAATTTTTATTAGATATATTCCTTATTTACATTTCAAATGATCGCTACCCTCCTGGTTCCCCCTTCCTGAAAGTCTCATAAGCCCTCTTCCCTCCCCTTGTTCCCCAATCAACTCCCTCCCACTTCCCTGTCCTGATATTCCCCTACACTGCTGCATCAAGCCTAATTAAATTTAATATAATCTGCAATTGGCACAAAATAAATACTTTGCAAAAAATACTTATATTAAATTTGCTAAGTCACATTTTACTATATTCTAAATGTGTATCCTCTATTTATTAATATATGTAAAAATCATAGCTAAGAGTGAAAGTGCTATTTTTAAACTTATACATTGTTGAACCAGAAAGTGAAATATAAGGAGACATATGTAGCAGAGGTAATATATCTCACTGAATCAAAAATATAAAAAAGATAATTAGCACCACAGTCATCAATAATCTATAGTTTTCATTTTTCTCTCTCTATTGAGCAACAAATGATTTTGTTTTCAAAGTGCAAAGATGCTATAAAAAGGAAGAGAAACCTATGTGTCATAGATGAGCTATACCAAAGGCTACATGGCTCTGCACCGAATTCTACCACACACTCTAGTATATAGCAAATAGAACAAATTGAACAGGAACTTTAGTTACACAGGATGATTATAAGCATCCATCGATTGGCTTAAATGTTTTATGCATATTAATTTTAATAATGTATTGCAGATTTAAAGTTTCTTTGCTGGAGTTTATGTTACATAGTTTATACACACACACACACACACACACACACACACACACACGCACACATATATTCCTATCGTGTGTGTATATATACATATATATGTACCAATATTTCTTCATATATTTCTTATATTTCGATGATTATGTTTCTAAGTATTCATCTTTTCAATTTCTGTCACTTTTGAACAAGTATATATTTATGTAATAATACTTTCAAATACAGTGGATCAAATTTAAAAACATGCAGATGGAGAGTCTGGTACTTTCGTTATAGACAATTGATTGTTTGGAATACACAGGTAAGAGAGGATGTTTATAGATTTAATATTGTAAGTTCAACCTCAGAACTTAACATTTTCTGTCACCTTTTTTTTTTTCTTTTTTTTTTCTTTTTTTTTTTTTTTTGGTTTTTTTGAGACAGGGTTTCTCTGTGTAGCCCTGGCTGTCCTGGACCTCACTCTGTAGACCAGGCTGGCCTCGAACTCAGAAATCCGCCTGCCTCTACCTCCCAAGTGCTGGGATTACAGGCATGCACCACCACCGCCCGGCTTCTGTCACCTTTTTAATTTATAAAATTATTTCAAAATTCTAAAATCATGGTCTGGGACACATTAGAATGCTTTTGTAGTGTGTATGGGATCCTAAGTTCAATTCTAACATCTAAGTACATAGGCAAAGCAAGAAATTAATTAGATTACCATCAACTAAAATATAAGAGAAGTGAAACAAATTTTCTCAAATTTTTCTAAGTGTGTTTTTTTTTAAATAACTGTTTATCTTAAAAAAGTTACAATGGTTGTAGCAAATAAAACTATAGTTAGTGGAATGTCATCTTTAATGGCTTTGAACACTTAATGGAAGTCTATAAGTAAAACAACACCAACAAAGGAAATAATAAGTCTTACACATGTATTTTCATTCAGGAAAATTTATTTCCTCTGTATTTTCAATATTTTTCTAATATTCTATAATTTTATTTACTTTGTTTCATGGTGGTGATAATGGGTGTTGGTGGTGGTGGTGGTGATAATGATGGTGTGTGTGTGTTTGTGTGTGTGTGTGTCTGTGTCTTTGTGTGTTGTGTGACATTTTCTTAATCTATTCAAAGTATTTCATTTTGTTGGAAACTCCTTAAACAGGATAGTAAACTATTTAAAATAGCTCCAGGAAGTTCCTGTAGCAGATTCAGATTCCTTAGACCCCTCTTTTCCAGAGTAAACAATAAAAGCCAAGATACTCCCTGAGATGAGGACTTAAACTTCAGATTCTCAGAGAAGCCAAGCTTCAATTTTTATCACTCTTGCTCTGTAGTATAGCTTTGTCAGGGATGGTGATTCCCCCAGAAGTTGTATTATTATTAAGAAATTTTTTCCTCTTTTAGGAACTTTGTTTTTTACAGATGAATTTGAGAATTGCTCTTTCAATGTCTTTGAAGACATTGGGATTTTGATGGGGAATGTGTTGAATCTGTAGATTGCTTTTGGTAGGATGGCCAATTTTTACAATGTTATTTATACCAATTCATGAGCATGGTAGAACTCCCAATTTTCTGGGGTTTTCCTCAATTTCTTTATTAAAAGACTTGAAGTTCTTTTTATACAGATATTTCACTTGTTTGGTTAGAGTTATCCCAAGATATTTTATACTATTTGTAACTACTGTGAAAGGTGTTGTTTCTCTGATTTCCTTCTCAGACCATTTTTCACTTGTATAAAGGAAGGCTACTGATTTGAGTTAATTTTATATCCAGGGACTTGGTGAAGTTGATGTTCTACAATGTTCTTTCTTTGGTCTTTATAAAATTTAGTTATCAGGGCAATTGTGGCCTCGTTAAAATATGTGTAATGTTCCTTCTGCTTCTACTTTGTGGTATAATTTGATGAGTATTGGTATTAAATCTTCCCTGAAAGGCTGGAGAGATGGCTCAGTGGTTAAGAGCACTGGCTACTCCTCCAGAGGTCCTGAGTTCGATTCCCAGCAACTTCATGGTGGCTCACAACCATTGATCTGATCTGATACCCTCTTGCTGGGTGGTGGTGTCTCACGCCTGGAATCCCAGCACTCTGGGAGGCAGAGGCAGTCGGATCTCTGAGTTCGAGGCCAGCCTGATCTACAGAGTGAGTTCCAGGACAGCCAGGGCTACACAGAGAAACCCTGTCTTGCAAAAAATCAAATCCAAAAAACCAAAAAAAAAAAAAAATCTTCCCTTAAAACCTTGCAGAATTCTGTGCTAAAAAAAAAAAATCAGGCCTTGGTTTTTATGTTTTAATTTTTAAAATGTTTATTGTTGGAATATCTTTAATTAGTATTTCTATTTCATTGTGGGTTATGGGTTTGCTTAAATTGATTATCTGATATTAATTTGACTTTAGTAGGTGGTACATATCAAGAAAATTATCCATTTATTTTAGAGTTTTAATTTGATGAAGTAGATCTTATAATGTCTCCTTATGATATTTTATTTCCCTTTGTGTCTGTTCTTATGTTATTTTTTAATTTTATTAAATGTTAGCTCTAATTTTATTAATTTGGATGTTCTCTTTCTGCCTCTTAATTAATTTGGCTAATGGTTTCTTAGGCTTTCTGATTTTTTCAAATAACTAAATAAATATTTCTTTGATTCTCTGTGTCATTGTTTGTTACTTGTTCTTATTTTATGCATTTTCACTCAGTCTCTTATTTCTTGCTATCTATTACTTCTTTTGTGTGTGATTTCTTTTTTTTTATTCTAGATTTTTCAGGTATGCTGTTAATTTCCTAGTATGTGATAGCTTTAAAATATGTAGGGAGTTTATAACACCAATTGCCTCTCAGAACCATATTTAATGTCTCACATAAGTTACAATATTTTCATTTTTGTTCAATTATAGAAAATTTTTATTTCTTTTCTTAATCCCAGTCTTACATCATTATTTGACATTTGTAAACTGTTCAGTTTCCATGAGTTCATAAGCTTTCTTTTGTTTTTTGTTAATAAGTCTCAGATCCTGCTTTAATCTATGGCACTCAAACATATTCAGAGGTTTACCTAAAGTTTCTTGTTTCTGTCAATTTTTGTTCCGTGTTGGACTATGTGATCAATTTTGCAGAGTTTCATGAGATTCTGAAAAGCAAATTCTTTTGTGTTTTGGTGAAATGTTCTACTTCATTAGTTGTAGTATTTTGCTGCTTAATTTTATCTAGTTAACCTCTTTATTGCAGAGTGGGGTCGTCATGTCTGTATGTGATTTATATCATAGAAGCTGTTCTTTTATGAACTTAAGTATGTTTGTGTTTACTGTATAGATTAGAATAGCAATATTCTCAATATTTTTTCCTTTTCATGAGTACATAATATCATTCCCAATCTCCTCTGATTGGTTTTCATTTGAAGCCTATTTTGTCAGATATTAAGTTAGCTACACCACCCTGA
This sequence comes from Apodemus sylvaticus, assembly GCF_947179515.1. NCBI lineage: Eukaryota > Metazoa > Chordata > Mammalia > Rodentia > Muridae > Apodemus > Apodemus sylvaticus. Next base: position 96,438,975 of record NC_067480.1, read on the forward strand.
TACTTAGGTCTGCTTGCTTGAGATATAGTCTTCTATACTTTTACTCTTAGCTGATATTTATACTAGATGTTATTTATTTTGGATGCAGCATGAAGTTAGATTCTTTTTTGCATCCATTCAGTTAGATAGGTACTTTTTATTGGGGAAATGAGAAATTCATGTTGAGAGTTAACAATTAGCAATATTTTCTCATCTCTGTTCCTTTGTGTCTGCCTCCCATTTCAATTTTTTGGTTTGGGGTTATTCATTCCTTGTGACTACTTTTCTCTAGGGAGGTAATATTTCATTTCTTTAGATCAAAATATTCATTCTAGTGATGTTTTAGGCATACATTTTTAGATAGATTCTGCTTAACTGTGATCTATCACAGGATATCATATTTTGCTTTCTTCATCTTTTATGATTAGAAGTTTGGCTGGGTATAATAGTCTGCGATAGCATCTATTCTCATTATGAGTTTGTAGAACTTTTTTCCAGGCCTTTCTGGCTTTTAGAGTTTCCACTGAGAAATCACGTATCATTGAAGCAAGTATTTCTATGTTATTTGTTCTGTTCCCTTGCAGCTTTTAGTATCTCTTCTTTGTTTTGCATATTTAATGTTTTGAATGCCATGTGCTGAGGGATATTCTATTCTTGCTTAATCTATTTTATATTCTTTATTCTTATACCTTAATTGGTACCTCTTTAGGTTAGGGAAGTTTCTTTTTTTTTTTATTCGATATAATTTATTTACATTTCAAATGATTTCCCTTTTCTAGCCCCCCCACTCCCCGAAAGTCCCGTAAGCCCCCTTCTCTTCCCCTGTCCTCCCACCCACCCTTTCCCACTTCCCCATTCTGGTTTTGCCGAATACTGTTTCACTGAGTCTTTCCAGAACCAGGGGCCACTCCTCCTTTCTACTTGTACCTCATTTGATGTGTGGATTATGTTTTGGGTATTCCAGTTTTCTAGGTTAATATCCACTTATTAGTGAGTGCATACCATGATTCACCTTTTGAGTCTGGGTTACCTCACTTAGTATGATATTCTCTAGCTCCATCCATTTGCCTAAGAATTTCATGAATTCATTGTTTCTAATGGCTGAATAGTACTCCATTGTGTAGATATACCACATTTTTTGCATCCACTCTTCTGTTGAGGGATACCTGGGTTCTTTCCAGCATCTGGCAATTATAAATAGGGCTGCTATGAACATAGTAGAACATGTATCCTTATTACATTGTGGGGAGTCTTCTGGGTATATGCCCAGGAGTGGTATAGCAGGATCTTCTGGAAGTGAGGTGCCCAGTTTTCGGAGGAACCGCCAGACTGATTTCCAGAGTGGTTGTACCAATTTGCAACCCCACCAGCAGTGGAGGAGTGTTCCTCTTTCCCCACACCCTCTCCAACACCTGCTGTCTCCTGAATTTTTAATCTTAGCCATTCTGACTGGTGTAAGATGAAATCTTAGGGTTGTTTGGATTTGCATTTCCCTAATGACTAATGAAGTTGAGCATTTTTTAAGATACTTCTCCGCCATCCGAAGTTCTTCAGGTGAGAATTCTTTGTTTAACTCTGTACCCCATTTTTTAATAGGGTTGTTTGGTTTTCTGGAGTCTAACTTCTTGAGTTCTGTATATATATTGGATATTAGCCCTCTATCTGATGTAGGATTGGTGAAGATCTTTTCCCAATTTGTTGGTTGCTGATTTGTCCTCTTGATGGTGTCCTTTGCCTTACAGAAACTTTGTAATTTTATGAGGTCCCATTTGTCAATTCTTGCTCTTAGAGCATACGCTATTGGTGATCTGTTCAGAAACTTTCTCCCTGTACTGATGTCCTCAAGGGTCTTCCCCAGTTTCTTTTCTATTAGCTTCAGAGTATCGGGCTTTATGTGGAGGTCCTTGATCCATTTGGATTTGAGCTTAGTACAAGGAGACAAGGATGGATCAATTCGTATTCTTCTGCATGCTGACCTCCAGTTGAACCAGCACCATTTATTGAAAAGGCTGTCTTTTTTCCATTGGATGTTTTCAGCCTCTTTGTCGAGGATCAAGTGGCCATAGGTGTGTGGGTTCATTTCTGGATCTTCAATCCTGTTCCATTGATCCTCCTGCCTGTCACTGTACCAATACCATGCAGTTTTTAACACTATTGCTCTGTAGTATTGCTTGAGGTCAGGGATACTGATTCCCCCACATTTTCTTTTGTTGCTGAGAATAGTTTTAGCTATCCTGATATTTTGTAATTTTTTATGTGTGTTTGACTTGAGCCTTTCTCTTTCTTCTACTTCTCTTAGTCTCAACTTTTGTCTTTTTAAAACTTTTCAGATTTCCTAAATGGTTTGCATCACAATTTTAGATGTAACATTGTCTTTGACCAAGGCATTTATTTCTGCTATTATGTCTTCAGTGCCTGAGATATTGTCGTCTATCTCTTCTATTGTGTTGATAAGGCTTGACTCTGAGATTTTAGTTTGAATTCCTAAATTCTTCATTTCCAGTTTTTGCACACGTTATGTTTTAGCTATTGACTCTATTTCCCTTTATGTATCTTGAACTATTTCTTTATTTTATTCTACTCTTTTGTTTGTGTTTTCATGTATTTCATTAATGAATTTATTCACTTACTCTCACAGTCCATGAGTATTAATAAGAACAATTTTGAAGTCATTTTCTCATGCTTCGGCAATTTTACATTTCTCAGGGACTATTGTGTAGTGTTGCAGGGCTATATTAGATATACATTGTTCTGGCTGCCATGATTGTGTTTTCCATTGGTGTCTCTAGGCATGTAGGCATGCATGCAGGTGAACATGTGTGTATGTCTATCTATGTGTGTGTGTGTGTGTGTGTGTGTGTGTGTGTTGAAAGGGTTTATAGCAGGAAAGGACTCCGGGTCTGCCAACAGCATCTGTGACTACATCTCTGAATGGGAACAAAGGAGAACAAGACCACAGAAGATTGTTATAAAGCTGGGGATGACACCTAGATAGTTGAAGTTGGGTCCAGGAGGTACAGTGAAGATTGATTACCTGTTTCCCTGGCCATTATGATCAACTGCTCAGTAGGGAGTGCCTAAAGTAGTTAGTTGAGAATAAAGAAATGGAGTTGGGGAGGAAGATTGTAGGAGAAGATCTGGTCCCACTGAATGGGGATGGAGAGGATGAGTTTATTGCCAAAGTTTTGTGATCCCAAACATTTTGTGTCTTTTATGATCCTTATGGGAAAAATAGCCATGTGGTTAATGGTAAATTAGCATGAGCAATTTCTATTACTTTTATTGGGCACTGTGGTGTGATTATATTGCTATTTAACAAAAATTTACACTTGATAAGTAGGAAATGCCTCATGGAAAGGATATGGCAACTGTATTTTAACATTCTTTTGTAACCAAATACAAACAGGAGGTTTAGAAAGTTTGACTCTGAAAATGACAGAATTATATAATTATCAAAAATCTTGCTTTTTTATTGGTTTTGAATGGTTCGTTTTCCATTTTAAAGAACTTTTTTTCACTTGATAGAATAAACATGTAAACAAATAGAGTATTGTTATGACAACAATGAGATGTCTTTATCATATCCCACACTCAGAGCTCTGCAATCCCTGTGGAAGAAAAACTGGAAATATCATTGTTGAAAATGTTCTGTCCTCCAATTTTGTGTTTTTATGTGATTTCTGAGTTTGTGTTTGTGTCTCTGCTTCTCTCTCTGTATTATGTGACTTTTCTTATGTCTTCCCCCATTTGTTTCTTTTCTAATATATAAATGCAATAGCTTCAGTTTCACTTAGTAGCCCATAGAAACCTGTTTGTATCTAATGAGAGAGAGAGAGAGAGAGAGAGAGAGAGAGAGAGAGAGAGAGAGAGAGAGAGAGAGGTGATGTGTCTGAGGGATTGGGAAGAGAAAATTAGAGTATTACTAGCAGGAGCAGAAACTGTACTTAGGTTATAATATGTGATTTTCAAATGGCTATTATCAATAAAAGGAAGAAAAGGGAGCAGATCCCTATGGATAAGAAAATTAGTCAGGCTCATTGGTCTACCGAGAAGGAAGATGATAGGAATTCCATCAAGAAAATACACATATATTACTTATTTTTCTGAAACACATTTATTTATAGTCTTCCTTGAAATCTTCCTATTGTATATTGCTAATTATCATTTATGCGTATCATAAATCAATTCCTTATTCTGATTCCTTGAGTCTGAAGAATGGAAATACTTTATTAGGTTATATGAAAATTATATTTATACCTTTTAAATAACGTGAAAATTATGTACTTCACACATAGTAAACAAAATCAGAATGGACTTTTGGATTGCTAATGGAATGGATATTTGGAAGAACCAAAACAAAAATGTGACATTTAATAATATAATAATAAAATCTTGTTATTATCCAGACCCACTTTCACAAAACAATACTTAAGACACTTTGCTGTAAAAATGATTCCATGGTCTGCCTGGCATTGTGTCAGAGAAATCCTGCCCATATATTTAGGGAATTTGATTACCTGTAATGGAGTTATTATCACATTTATTATCTTTCTTTCTTTCTTTCTTTCTTTCTTTCTTTCTTTCTTTCTTTCTTTCTTTCTTTCTTCCTTCTCTCTTTCTTCCTTTTGAAATTGCTTCATAAAACTTTTACATGACTATTTTTTTTATCTTGATAATGAATTCCAAGATCTACCTCCCCCACTCCCTACAATGTTCTCATAGAAATTATTGAGGCCAATTGATGTCATGGACTACTAGGTAATGTTGATGCATCTGAGTCAGATGAACTTGTGTTATTTCTAAGGCATTATTCTCAGCCATTATTACTCAAAGCAAATTCAATTCCTAACTCTTCTAGAATGTGAACAGCACATAAATAAATAAGATGATTTCACTTAGGACTAGTTAGGAATCTGCAATAAAATAGGTTTGTGGATTAGCTAATGGCACTAGGTAAGTCAAGATCCATTATAAAGGCAAAACTTTCAGCAGCAAATCAACTAAGGAATGTGGTGTGTGAAGAAATCTTGGGGAAAGACAGTATTTCAAGCATAAGAAAAATCAAGAGTAGAAGCCTCAGTCAGGGAGGATTCACGAATAATTGAAAGGGTAGAGACATAGCAATATGTATGTGATAAGGAGAGAAGTAGAAAATTATGAGAAAAAATATGGTTCTACCTAATCATGCAGAGTTATATCATTTGATTTTTAAGAGTTGTAGCTACTGCAGTACTTTAAATATAATGACATATCACCTAGCTTAAGAAATTTTTGATTTCAATGTTTTATAAAGAATGAATTTCAGATGCTTAACAATTATAACTGACAAGTAAGGGACATTATATAAGACTTCATGAAAGAAGCAATATTATTTTGTTTATTTTCTTTCCTTGTAGAAATAGAAGAAATTTTAAAGAACAATAAAATTATGATATATTATGAAAATTGGAGATTTTTAGGGGCTGGAGATGGCTCATGAGTTAAGAATACTTGTTAATCTTCTAGAATACACAAGTTTGCTTCCTGGAACCAAGTTGGACAGCTCACAACTACTAGCAATTTCATCTCTACTTGATCTGATCCTCTTGTCTGTTCTTCCATGGTACCCTCCTAGTATTAGTATACACACATATGGATAAAAATACAAATACATCTTTAAAAGAGAAAATATAGAGTTTACTTAGTAAATTGTGGGACTGTGTTAGGGCACAAAGCCCCTAGTGCTATCCTGCCTTTCTTTTCACTCTCATATAATGAATGGAGCTATGGTGGCATTTGTGAAGACATAGGATCTAGTATATGTCCTTGATAGAATTAACCCTCATAATAATTTTCTCGACCCTTTAAATAAACATCTCAAAATATAAAACACTAAGTGATATATAAATTGAAATGTGAAACTCATAAAATTTTCAACATAAAATTTTCTATGTGAAAGCCACAGAATGAAAAAATAGAGCAAAGTCTCAAGATTTTCAAACCACATTAATCTGCCCTCAAGGCGTTCACTGTTATAGTTTATCTCAGTATAAATTAAGTTTATCTTCTTTTGAATTGCTGTGTCATATATATAATTTTTACATTTGGCTCATTTAATTTAATATTTGCAATAATTCATACATATATATTCATACAGAATATATATATATTTCTGTTATTGATAAATATGAAAATTTGTTCTTGTTCTTAGTTGAATATGCTCTGTGTGCTTTGATGTCTTCAGTTTGCATTTATTTGAAGTAGATTACTAGAATGGAAGGTTTGCCATCAGTAGCAACAAGCATGTGTAAGAAGTGAGTGTCTAAAATAGTGAAATGTAAATATCAATGGATGAGGTTAGATGGCAGAGGTCATAGTCAGAGGTCAGAACTCAGAGGTCAAAGAACTAGGCTTGGAAGCCAGCCCTCCTACCTCCACCTATAGATTGAATTCATTTTTTCAGTCTTTTCTTCAAATACTCTGTTTAGTGATGCAGTACTTGTGTATTGCACCTTAATATGCAGGTACCCTTGTGTCTGAGGGTAGACATGAACAGGCATGTGGAAGCCTGGGGTTGATGCCCTGTGTCTTCCTAGACTGGTTTCCACTTTATACATTGAGGCAGGTTCTTTCACTTGACTTCAAAGCTCACCGATTTGGCTAGTCTATCCAGGCAGCTTGCTCATGAGCGCTCCTGTTACTGCTATCTGGGTGCTGGGATTGCAGGTGGAATGATAATTATGTGTGTCCTACATGTCCAAACTCTGGCCCTCGTCCTTGTCAAGTACTTTACTCCTCTTCCATTAAAATTATTCTTTATACATCTCTACACTTTTCTTTTTATTGTGTATACATGCTTTATATTAATACCATTTAAATGTTTTATTTATTATCTCTTAATTTGTATGTCTATGTATAGGTATAAGCATGGGAAGATAGTTCCTACAAAGGCCAGAAGAGAGCACTACTGTTCTCCCAGAGCTAGAGTCACTGGTAGTGTTAATATTACTAATATGTGTGTTGGAAAACATACTCTACTCCTCTTAAAGTGCAGGAAGTGCTTTTAACTTAGGAGCCTTTCTCCAACCCTATATTAACATGATTTCTGATTCACAATTTATCTTTTTAGATATAATTATATTCTTGCAAAATCTATCAATAATATTCTTTATACTAATTGTCACACTTTACTATGGGATTCATATGTTATTTCTACTGAAATGAGCTTTTTAACATTTCCTTTAGCTGGGCATGGTGGCACACGCCTGCAATCCCAGCACTTGGGAGGCAGAGGCAGGTGGATTTCTGAGTTCAAGGCCAGCCTGGTCCATGGAGTAAGTTCCAGGACAGCCAGGGCGACGCAGAGAAATCCTGTCTTGAAAAAAAAAATTTCCTCTAATTGCTTAGACTTAATTATGTTTAAAAGCCCAATAAGATGAGCCTTATATATATATTTAAACATATTTATATTTCTGCTTTTTAAAAAATACAGATGTCATATAAAATGCATCCAAAGGTAATCTGTTGGAAGCATACAATTTGGAATGTATTCCAACCTAAGCAGCAGCTTCATTTTCTATAGGTTGAGTTGAGATCCTGTGTTCAAGATACGTCTTTCTTCTTGCAATCAAAATTTACTCCAAATTTGCAACACTGTGTATGTGCTATGTGTATAATAAACTCTCTTTCACCCTATGTCTGTGTCCACATTAATTCATATGAGTGTGTGTGTGTGTGTGTGTGTGTGTGTGTGTGTGTAGGGAAGCATATATTTTTCATAGTTCACACATTAATTTTATGGAAAATGCTTGTGGTCATGCCTTCTCTTCTACTCAGTTTAAGACATGGTGATTTGTTCTCTGATGTGTATCTCCAAGACTGCCCTGTAAGCTTCCAGGGACTGTACTGTCTCTGCTTCCTTTCTTACTGTCTGAGCAGCAAAGTCCTGAGGTTACAGATGTTTGTTGCTGTGCTGGCTTTGCAGGGCTCTTGGGGTGTACACTCCAGTGCTCCTGCTTGGTAAAAGCTGTTTACCCACTGAGCAGTGTCAATCACCCTGAAATGTCATCTACAAAGTGAATTAGACAAGGCAGATAAAAACTGAACGTCTTACTCTTCCTACAAGTCTACAATTAATGCCTATTGAATGGGAGGGAGATGTTATTCTCTTGGTAGAATAATAAATAAACCTGTAGCCTGAAGATAGTAAATCATATAAAAGATATTTAGAAGGTCTTTTTATTAGATATTTTCTTTATTTATATTTCCAATGTCCTGGTTTCCCCTCCGAAATCATTCTATAACATTCCCACTCCCCTTGCTCATCAACCTACCCACTCCAGCGTCCCTGTCCTGGCATTCCCCTATACTGGGGCATCAAGGAGTTTTAATAGCATCTGCATACCTTGAAAATTGTATTTTAAAGTTTATACAAAATATAATAAATGTTTCCTATAACATGGTTTCATAAAATATCTAATTGCTAGTGAATATTAGTTATTAAGGTTTAACACACAGATGTCATATGCATGTTAAATGTTAATAAGTAATATGTGTATGTGTTATGACTAAGTTATAATAAGTTATAATGTTGCTTATTGTGTATTTCTGCATGACTTCTTTACAGTAAGTGTAATGTCACTATAGTCTTGTCAGTGTCTCACAAAAACTCTTACTTATCTTGAAAGAATATCTCTCTGCTTTCATTTTTCTTTTTTCTTTCTTTTTATTTTTTTATTAGATATATTCTTTATTTAAATTTCAAATATTCTCCCATTCCTGCTTCCTCCCTCCTCTGAAAATCCCATAAGCCATCTCTCCTTCCCCAATCAACCTCCCCCACTTCCCTGTCCTGGCATTCCTCGATAATTAGCATCAAGTCTTTCCAGGACCAAGGGCCTCTCCTCCCTTTGGTGTCTAACAAGACCATCCTCTGCTGCCTATGTGTCTGGAGCCATGAGTAACTCCATATGGACTCTTTGGTTGATGGTTTTGTCCTTGGGAGCTCTGGGAGTACTGAGTGACTCTTATTGTTCCTCCTATGGTACTGCAAACCCCTTTAGCTTCTTGGGTCCTTTCTCTAGCTCCTCCATTGGGGATCCTGCACTCAGTTCAAGGGCTGGCTGAAAGTGGCCCCCTCTGCATTTCTCATGCACTAGCAGAGTCTCCCAGGTACAAATCAGTAGTCTTCCTATATTCAAAGGATAAACAGGCTGAGAATGAAGTTACGGAAATTACACCCTTCAAAATAGTATCAAACAGTATAAAGTATCTTGATGTGACTCTAACGAAACAAGTGAAAGATATGTATGACAAGAACATCAAGTCTCTGTCATAGACTTGAAAGAAAGAAATCAAAGGAGACATCAGATGCTGGAAAGATCTCACATGTTCATGGATGGGCAGGATTAAAATAAAAATGGCCATCTTACCAAAAGCACTCTACAGATTCAATGCAATCCCTATCAAAATTCCAAATCAATTCTTCATTAGAAAGAGCAATTCTCAAATTCATCTGGAGTAACAAAAAGCCCAGGATAGTTAAAACTATTCTCAACAGTAAAAGAACTTCTGGGGGAATCAGAATCCCCGACCTCAAGCAGTGCTACAGAGCAATAGTGTTAAAAACTGTACAGTATTGGTACAATGACAGACAGATAGATCAGTGGAATAAAATTGAAGAGCCAGAAATGAACCCACACACCTATGGTCACTTAATCTTTGACAAAGGAGCTAAAATCATTTAGTGGAAAAAAGATAGCATTTTCAACAAATGGTGTTGGCTCAACTGGAAGTCAGCATGCAGAAGAATGTGAATTGATACATCCTTATCCCCTTGTTCTAAGCTCAAGTCCACATTGATCAAAGACCTCCACATAACCAGACACACTAAAACTAATAGAAAAGAAACTGGGGAAGAGCCTTGAACATATGGGCACAGGAAAAATTTCCTGAACAGAATCCCAAAAGCCTATTCCCTAAGATCAAAAATTGACAAATGGGACCTCATAAAATTACAAAGTTTCTGTAAGGCAAAGGACACTGTCGATAGGACAAAACAACAACCAACAAATTGGAAAAAGATCCTTACAAACCCTACATCCAACAGAGGGCTAATATCCAATATATACAAAGAACTTTGGAAGTTAGACTCCAGAGAAGCAAATAAACCTATTAAAAACTGGGGTACAGAGCTAAACAAAGAATTTTCATGTGAGGAATATCGAATGGCTGAGAGCACCTAAAGAAATAATCAATATCCGTAATCATTAGGGAAATGCAAATCAAAACAACCCTGAGATTTCATCTCACATTGTTCAGGATGACTAAGATAAAAAACTCAGGAGACAGCAGGTGCTGGTGAGAATGTGGAAAAAGAGGAACACTCCTCCACTGCTGGTGGGATTGCAAGCTGGTACAACCAATCTGCTAATCAGTTTGGAGATTCCTTAGAAAACTGGGCATAATTCTACTGGAAGACCCTGCTATACCATTCCTGGGCATATACCCAGAGTATTCACCAGCATGTAATAAGGACACATGCTCCACTATGTTCATAGCAGCCCTATTTATAATAGCCAGAAGCTGGAAAGAACCCAGATGTCGCTCAAAGGAGAAATGGATATAGAAACTGTAGTATACACACACACACACACACACACACACACACACACACACACACACACACATACACACACACTCTCTCTCTCACACACACACACAATGGAGTACTATTTGGCCATTAAAAACAATGGATTAATGAAATTCTTAGGCAAATGAATGGAACTGGAAAATATCACTGAGTGAGGTAACCCAGTCACAAAAGAACAAACATGGTAAGTGTACACTGATAAGTGGATATTAGACCAGAATCTTGGAATACACAAGATATGTTTCACATATCAAATGATGCCCAAGAAGGAAGAACAAAGTATGGATACTTTGTCCATTGTAGAAAGGGGAACAAAATACCCAGAGCAGGAGATACAGCAATGAAGTGGGGAGGAGAGTCTGAGGGAAAGACCATCCAGAGATCACCCCACCAAAGGATCCATCCCATATACAGTTTTAAAACCCAAAAACTATTTTTTTATTCCCCCTTTTATTTTTATTTTTATTTTCTATATTCTTTGTTTACATTCCAAATGATTTCGCCTTTCCCGGATCCCCCCTTTCCATATGTCCCATAAATCTTCTTCTTTCCATCCATTCTCCAAATCACCTCCCTCCTCTTTTCTCTGTCCCTATTTTCCCCTCTAATGCTATATCAATCCTTTCCAGGATCAGGACCCTCTCCATACTTCTTCATGGGAGTCATTTGTTATGCGATTTGTGCCTTGGGTATTCAGGGTTTCTGGGCTAAGTAATATCCACTTATCAGAGATTGCATTCCATGTGTATTCTATTGTGACTGTGTTACCTCACTTAGGATGATATTTTCCAGATCAAACAATTTGCCTAAAAATTTTGTGAATTCATTGTTTTTAATTGCTGAGTAGTATTCCATTGTGTAAATATACTACATTTTCTGTATCCATTCCTCCTTTGAGGGTCATCTGGATTCTTTCCAGCTTCTGGCTATTATAAATAAGGCTGCTATGAACATAATGGAGCAGGTGTCTTTATTGCATGCTGGGGAATCCTTTGGGTATATGTCCAGCAGAGGTATAGCGGGGTCTTCCGGAAGTGTCATGTCCAGTTTTCTGAGGAACCACCAGACTGATTTCCAAAGTGGTTGTAACATCTTACAGCCCCACCAGCAGTGGAGGAGTGTTCCTCTTTCTCCACATCCTCGCCAACACCTGCTGTCTCCTGAGTTTTTGACCTTAGCCATTCTGACTGGTGTAAGGTGAAATCTCAGGGTTGTTTTGATTTGCATTTCCCTAATGACTAATGATGCTGAGCACTTCTTAATGTGCTAATATCCAATATATACAAAGAATTCAAGAAGTTGGACCCCAGGGAACCAAATAACCCTATTAAAAATGGGGTACAGATCTAAACAAAGAATTTTCACCTGAAGAAATTCGGATGGCAGAGAGGCACCTTAAGAAGTGCTCAACCCAAACACTATTATAGATGCCCTCAAGTGCTTGCGGACTGGAGCCAGATATAGCTGTCATCTGGGAGGCTCTGCTAGCTAATTTTTCAACATGATCCTAAGGATAGAAACATGGTGAAATTAGAAATATTTTTATGCATTTCTGACCCTTCTTCCAGAGAGTAGTACCTGGGCCAAAGTTTCTCCATGTTGGTTTCAAACTGTCAACATCATTTCCTTCCTGCTCAGAGAATTCATAGTCATCTATTAATGTCATGACATTCAGAAGAAAGGATGTCACTTCTTGTGTTTTTCATACAACATGCAATCATACCTCAGTATACAGTCTTGTCTTTACATTCCAGGATAGGATATTACATTCTGGTTATCTTGATGTTTATCAAGTTTTTTTTTTTTACAGTTCTTCTATGAAAAATATTTCTGATTGTTGTAGCCACTGATTCAGCATGCATTTAATCAACATTTTGTGTAAGAGGACTTCCATAAAACCATGATCAGAGGCCCATTGGGTCTCCATTACTGACATTCTGATTTCTAGTATAGTAGATGGTTTTCATTTTGAAATTTAAAATTATAAGAGTAATCTGTCATGGAATTATATTTCAATTTTGATAACACACTAAAAGATTAACTTTTAATCTTGTGAGTACATGCACAGGTGTGTGTGTGTGTGTGTGTGTGTGTGTGTGTGTGTGTGTGTGTGTGTATGTGTGTGTATGTGTGTGTGGGGGTTGTGTGTGCTTTGTATATGTCTGCATATATGTATGCTTGCCCAGGGTGCTAGAAGACAGGGGATCTGCTGAAATTGGAGTTACTGATAGTTGTGAGCTACTAAGAAATTGCTTGGAAGTAAAGTTAGTTATTCTGCAAGAGCAACAAATGATCTTAACTGCTGACACAACTGTACATGAGAAGTACGCACCCTTATTCACTGAGCCATCTTTCTTGTTCCAGAACAATTTTCTTTTAACACTACATGAAGTTCCAGATTCCTTACCTATTATCTCTTGAATTCATATGCCAAAATTCTGGTCCACTAAGCCCATGCCGTGTAGGATCCCTTTGCTCACAACAGACAGCAGTACAGAATATAAAACAAGACAGAAACTGAAAAGAACATTGTTACAGTTGTCTAAATCAATTGCACGTCTCCCTTGTAATTATGAAGGGACAACTAAATTGCGTGGACTGTACCCTCTGGTGAAGCCTGCCAGATGCAAATGTAATTCACTAGTCTGTTCAGCAACATCCTGAGGCACATTTGCCAGCAGCGTATGCATCCAGAGGTACCTGTGCTCATGGCCAGGCTGGGAAGCACATTTTCTGCATCATTTTAATAAGAACTCACTGCTTTTTTTAAAAAAACAAAGCCTCGAGGCATGAATTGATTTTATTGACTTTTAGTTACCAGGGCAAACGTATAACTTTGGTTCCAGTGCTGGATGACATTCCTAATCCTATGTGGAAGGGAAGAATCATTGAACTCTGTTTATATTCTTAAGTAAAAGCTTCCTTGAAAATAGAAAAAAAATCATATAACATTTCACTTTCTCCGAGAGGTAAGAATGTTTAATGCCTTCATAGTCATTCGGGATGAAAGATATTGGCAGAAGAAACTTGTAATGTTAACAAAGCCATTGAGACTTTCTCAGGGACCTGAAAGTGCTTAACACAGAAAATTGACTAAATGGATTGATAACACTCATATTTGATTCACAAAACGAAATAGAATTTCATTATATTAAAGATGAAATACAATATTGATTTAGTATGTAAAAATGGAAGTGGGAAAATTTCACATAAACTACAGACAACTCCTGACTTCTTGGAGAAGGGAAATTAACCTCACCTGGAATTAAGTCTCCTAATTTGTTGTCCAATATAATGATCCGCCCTGATATATGATATATGTACAAATAAAAGAAACTGATTCAGCACTGTACATTTGTATATATTCTTGTGTACACATGCTTAGGTATTTATAGGTATATATCTAATAAGAAAAAAAAAAAGAAGAGTATCTACTTTCAAATTTGAGTGCCTGTGTGAAGTAGCGGGATGGTAGCTTGGGGTGGGGGTTGAATGAGGAAAGGGATATAATTAAAAAAATAAAGGTAAAATGAATAAGGAAAGGAAGGTGAAAAGCCACAAGATTACAAGTGACTCTGTACTTTTGGAACAACTGCATCTAACAAGCACATGCATTCAGAGATGCAAAGTTAATTTCAGTTTTCTATGTTCTAATTTGAGTCAGTTGCTCTTTGCCACTTCTTCATGCAGAAGCATGTATGGCAACAGCATCGGCTACAGCATTCAACTAGTATTTCATATGTACTGGATAAGACTAATTGATTTTCCCCAGAATTTCATTTTTTACCTTTGACAATTAAGCTCTTTTGTGTTGAATAAAAATCTACCCTTTGAATTTTAAGTGGTTTGCTGCCATTTCTGCACTGGCTGTGGGATGTGCCTCTATACAAAGGTAAGGGGGCATGCACTGTGTGGCTATGCGAAGTATACAGCAGAGACATTGAATCTCTGACCATCTAGAGAACATCATTTGGTTTTCATTGATAAAAGTCTAGGAGGATGTTCAATTATACACCTACAAGTTTCATTGCATAACAAAATCTGAATTATCCACCAATGTGCTTTTCTTGCTTTTCTCAAAACTGATTTCTTTCAGTCTTAGTTTGGCAATTTGGAATGCTTCTCAGAACTTTCCCTAATTTTTCCTATATAGTGACATCAGCATTATGTATTTTAATATTTATTATAAGGAATAAATAATTTTCAAAGTTAAGTAAACAATGATATCACTAAATTGGAAGCAGTGGGAATAACAAAAATATTACCCCATATTATATCCTTTTAAATGTTATGGGATGAAGAAATAATTTTTTTTAAAAAAATGAGTTTACTAATCAAACTAGATGTATTATATTCAGTAGAATATTTTAAAAAGGTTTTCATGATCTACAAATCATGAATGCTGTCAATTCTCAAACATTAATTATTGAATTTCATAAAGATAAGCATCTTGTGTAAAAGGCAGTACTCTGTACTTAAAATTATCATAAATATATTTGAGGGTTTATCTACAGGTATTCCTGAAGAGTCTGAGAACATCAAAACCCCAGTTACTGTTTACAGTGTCAAAACTCCAAGGTTCAGTCTTTTAGAATTAGAGAATGGACATGAAACCATTTATTTTTTAAGTTTATATTTCCTATTAGTTATAAAGACAAAGACTAAAAACACACTGTGGTTTGTTCATTTAACTTTAGTAAAATAAATGTGCAGCAAATTAAGCAAAAGAGAAAGCATGATACACAGCACGGAGGTTCACAGGGCTGTGTTGGCTGCTTCTTACCACAATACAGAGTCTTCACTGAGGAATAATTAATGCTGGTCTATACTAATGAATAAATAAAACATTAAAGGATCCATCATGTCAGATCATGACTTTGCCATGTGAAGTTTAAAACTGGGAGCATAAAATATGGTACTTCTGAATCAAAATGCTCAATCATATATAAATCATAATTCCTTATGTTTTTGTTTCTTCATTTTGAGTGCATTTACTAGGTGTATTTCAATTTGACTTCCTAGAGTATTTAGACATACTATTGAGGGCATACTTATAAGCATAAAGATATTGAGGGCATACTTATGAGCATATAAGTATTGAGGGCATACTTATAAGCATATAAGTACATGCTTATAAGCATATACTTATTACCTATAAACATATGCATATTTATAACCATGTATAATATATATTATATTGAAATTTCATTTTTAATCACTGCTGTTTTTAGCTTGTAGAGATTTTACAATATGCTCTTTGTCACCTTTCCATCTAGTTCAGCATGTTACTTCGTGAACGTTTACTGATCAAACACAATGTAATTGAATTTTACCAGATGTCATTCGTGACCTGTGCTCTGCTCAGGCACAGCAAGAGTCAAGCATGTACCTTATGACATCTCTCCAAAACATATCCACCTTGAAGGTAAATACTCATGAGGTATCCTGATGTCTTATGCTATATATAGAGAAAAGTCCAGCAGATCTCTCAAGTACTATTTTATACTGGCCTGGAGAGGAGTAAGAGTGTGAAATTGATGGTGAGATTAAAGTTAAGAAAAGAAAACAAGCTGAGAAAGTAATATGCTTGATACTGGAGGCCTTTAAGTCAAATTTTAATTTTCAAAATGGGCATGCATTCTGTGTGCTTGAGGAAAAGCATCACAAATTTATACTCTGTGTAACTTCAAGAAACAACTTATGATTTTGATAAGATTTTTAAAGATAAATCCCTCCTAGAATCTGAATGTCATTACTGAAAGATGCAAGAATTAGTAAGACTTCTTTTTTAGTTTTTAATATTTAATTCTATAGACCATATAAATGCAGTAAGTGCCTATTTACCTTACTACAGAAATACTATAAAAACTAAATCTGAATACTTCTTTATCAATTTTAAATAATTGCCATGTCGTGTGTTAAATTTTGTGAACCTCCGGTGAAATTCTGGAAATCAGTTAAGTGAATGTAAACCTAAATACACAATCACACAATATACATGCTGGTCTTTGTATCTCTTCTACCATGTCATATCAAATAAGCCTAATGCTTATTCTCTGTGAAACACGCATAATGAAACTTGAATTACAAATACCCTCTAAATGAAGGGTTTATAATTCATTTCCATTCCAAAACTTCATTATTTTGCCTAATAGGATTGAAGCAACAAACTTTTCATCATATTGTAAATAAGTTTAATAACATACTACAGTTTTTATGATTTATATGTGTTTAGGATACCAAAAATGTTTTTTATAAAAGTCAGAAGATGACATGAATTTATGCTATTGATATAAGCCTAGAAATAATGACTGTGTATGCCTAATTATTTTATGGTCAAATTATCATATGCAACATATATATGTTGAGAGAATCAATATGATAGATAAACCCCTATGCAAACTAAATAACAGCCCTAGAGGCAATATACAAATTAACAAAATCAGAAATGAAAAGGGAGATATAACAACAGAAACTAAGGAAATTAAAAAAAAAAAAAAAACATCAGATCCTGTTACAAAAGCCTATACTCAACAAAACTGGAAAATGTCAATGAAATGCATGGTTTTCTAGAAAGATATCACATACCAAAGTTAAATAAAGAGTAGGTAGACTATCTAAAGAGATCCATATCACCTAAGGAAATAGAAAACATTATTAAAAACCTCCCAACCAAAAAATAAAACAAACAAACAAAAAACACTCAGGACCAGGTGGATTTAGTACAGAATTCTACTAGACCTTCAAAGAAGACCTGATACCAATATTTCTCAAACTATTCCAGGAGGAACTCTACCCAATTCATTATGTGATTCCACAATTACTCAGATACCTAAACCACACAAGGACCCAATCAAAAAAGAGAAATTCAGACTAATCACACATGAATATACATATAAAAATACTCAATAAAATTCTTGCAAACCAACTCCAAGAACACATCAAAATCATCATTCAACATGATCAAGTAGGCTTCATCCCAGGGATGTAAGGATGATTCAAAATATGAAAATTCATTAACATAATCCACTATATAAACAAACTCAAAGGAAAAAATCACATGATCATCTCCTAAGGTAAAGAAAAAGCACTTTACAAAATATAACATAATCTTCATGTTAAAAGTATTGGAGAGATCAGAAATTCAAGATCCATAGCTAAACATAATAAAAGAAATATACAGTAAACCAGCAGCCAATATCAAATTAAATCGAGAGATACTTGAAGCAATCCCACTAAATCAGGGACAAGACTATGATCTGAAGTCTGATTCTTTGTAGGTGTTTTTTCTGTGTATTTACACAGTTTTGTCAATGGACATTTCTGAATTCTTCCTATTTATCTTATATAAGCCATAGAAGACTAACACACACACATACACACACACACACACACACACACACGCATCTTTAAAATAAATAATTACTAAATAGAATTCAGGCTTAAAATATTCAAAAAATATTTAGGAAGCAATATTGATGTTAAATTGATGAAATCAAAGTATATATATATATATATATATATATATATATATATATATATATATATATATATATATGTGTGTGTGTGTGTGTGTGTGTGTGTGTGTGTGTGTGTGTGTGTGTGTGTTAGAAATAGCAAACAAAACAAGACAAAAAAAAGTCCATAAGAAAAGAATCATTCTGTATGGAGGGTTTTTTTTTTTTTGCAATCATTTCTAAATTTAATTTAAAGCTAGCAGAAAATGAAGTGAAATAAGTTACCAAAAGCAACATCATCAAAACAGGCACTTACCAGGCATAAGTAAATAGCAAATGTAAAAACAATGAAATTATAAACCATAGAATGAGGCATAGAGAAAACAGGTCTATTATTTTGCTCTTCATTTTACTAAAATCTTGAAGGATACTTATACTTTAGTAAAGTAGATAATTTTGATATATTTAAGCCCTGAATAGGATTGCCCCATATGCATGGAGTATCTTTTGAATATTACGTCATTTTTGTATCTTTGACCTCAGCTTTATATCCTAAGAACCAATTCTGGGAAACAAGAAAATAATAATACATTACACAACACCGGGATTATATTATATGCCAGGAAAAACAATTAGCATATTTTTAGAATCCATTTATACTACTGTCAAAAGTAAAACTAACTGGGGAATGATACAGTCCATATAGAGTGCCCGAACCAATAAGTAAATAAATAAATAAATAAATAAAAATTAAAAAAATACAGTATGTGTGTACTACTTTTCCAGTTTTGAAGATAATATATTGTATCAGTCCTGTCAAAAGAATGAAGAAATATACTGAAATTATAACAATAATTGCTTAATTATTTCTTCCAATTGCTAAAGCTGATTCATGAGTTGGAAACAAACAATGCATTACTAAGTAATCCAATAGAATTTAGGAAAATATCCAGTTCATAATTTTCAAAAGCTGTAGCAATGAATTCAATTAATAGTGTAAATGGAATGAATAACCAGAACTGAAAAGAGAATGATTGGAATATCAGTGAGAAATAATGCTTAACTGATGTAGGCATAATTGATTAAATGGTAGAAAAATATCCCAAGCATACTGTTCAAATACACCATGCATATGAATATAATTTCTGTTCAATGTTAGATAGATTTTTCCAAAATCAAGTGACCTCTATGGTTTTTTTTTTGTTTTTTTAATTGGATGTTTTAATTATTTACCTTTCAAATATGACCCCATTTTAAGGTAATAGAATTTGTTTTACTGCTTTCAGGGAGGCGTGGTAGTACAAATCAAGAAATGTGCAGGATAGTGCTGGCGCATGCCTTTAATTCCAGCACTTTGGAGGCAAAGGGGGGAGGATTTCTGAGTTTGAGACCAGCCTGGTTTACAGAGTGAGTTCCAGGACAGTCAGGACTACACAGAGAACCCCTGTCTAAAAAAATTTTTAAGAAATGTACAATTGTATATTGTTTAATATACTCTTCTCAGTGGGTAAGGTTCTACTAGTCACTGTTGAGCCCTGGTGTCTTCAGATTGAAATAGTGGAAGAAGCAAGCACAGATAGCCAAACAACAAGAGATTTTGTTTAGAGGAAAAGCACAGAAGAGATACACTCTAAGAGATCTGTTGGCTTTGAGGGATATTTATTCACAATTGCTCAGTAACTTCTCAGTGCTTACTTCTGGGCAGCCAGGAGAAGGAGGAGGACCTGGTTACTATAGATGCTGTGGCAAATCTGGTAATATAAGCCTTTTCCCCATTCTACACATATTTTTCCCACGATGTGTCTGACTTTAATTTATAGGCATGCTTACTCCTGAATAGCTATTAGATGATAAAAAGAGGATTTTTCCTAAAAGTTTAATCAGAGGATACAGATCGACTTACTTAGCATGCAGGAGAACCACCCTGGTCTATATATGTTGCCTCTAGTCACAGGATAGTTTGGCCACATACATGGGAGTCATTAGGGCTGTTTGGTTGCTATGAGTTTGGGGCAGTCTTGTTAACAGAGTCTTGTTAACAGTGCCAAGCAAGAGGGGAGTCCCAGTTTTTAAGTGAGGTGTTAGGAAGGTGTGTGTGTGTGTGTGTGTGTGTGTGTGTGTGTATGAACGTATGTCAAAGTAAGGTGAATTCCTATTTGCAAAGCTATATTTATTATTATCTTCCTCACAAGATAGCACCATCTTCAAATATGTGTTATAGTCCAATGGAGTTGAGTATAATATATACATAGAACATACTTTCAATATCAGCATTCAGGAGGCAGAGGCTGGCTGATCTCTTTGCTTAAAGCGAACCAAAATGGCATAGTGACTTACAAGCTAGTCAGAGCTATAAAGAGCTAGCCCCTTCTCAAAGGAAACAAACAAAACCCAAAATGATAGTACTAAAAGTTATCATTATAATACATAGTAATTAAAAATGTAGGTGAAATCTTAAATAAGATATACAGGAACTAATGTTAAGCATTTTAAAATTACAATATTAATCTTATAAAATGTTAATTCAAAATTATATTTTATATTATCTTTAATTACTTTAGTAATATCACATATTTATCTAACTCAAATAAATAAAGTGGACAAAAGTTTACAAGTAATTTTCTAACTTTATATGGGAGGAGATACAGAGACAAAATGTGGAGTAGAGACTGAAGGACTTCTCCACCTGGGAATCCATCCCATATACAGTCACCAAACCCAGACCCTATTGTGGATGCCAACAAGTGCTTGCTGACAGGACACTGATATAGCTGTCTTCTGAGACCATATCAGAGCTATGCCAGAGACTGACAAATACAGAGGCAGATGCTCTCAGCCAGCAATTGAACTTGAGCACAGGGTCCTCAATGGAGGGGCTAGAAAAAGAACCCAAGGAGTTGAGGGGGTTTTCAGCTCCATAGGACGAACAACAATATGAACCAACCAGTACCCCCCCCCCAGAGCTCCCAGGGACTTAATCACAAACCAAAGAGTACACATGGAGGGACCTGTGACTCCAGTTGCAGGTAAAGTGGAGGATGGCCTTGTCAGATATCAATGAGAGGAGAGGCCCTTGGACCTGTGAAGGCTCATAGCCCCAGGGGGGAATAAAAGGTCAGGGAAGTGAGGGTGGGTGGGCTAGTGAGCAAGGCGAGGGGGGATGGGAGAGGGTTTTGGTTTTTTTTTTTTGGAGTGGAAACTTGAAAAGGGGATAACATTTGAAATGTAAATAAAGAAACTATCTAAAAAATAGATGACTAAATTGTTTATCTGCAAAATAAAATTTTGCTTCATTCTTCTTTCATTTTAAAAATGTTAATTTTATTTACTGTATTTAGGGCCATGAGTATCTAACCACATGTGTGCAAGTGCCAACGGTGGCCAGAAGATAGGTCAGATCTCTTGGAGCTTGATTACAGATGGTTAGGAGCCACAGTGAGCCACTGTGAGTCCTGATACAGGTGCTCTGAAGCAAACATAGCTCCTCTCTGTAAATACAAGAACTCTTAACCACTGAACAGCGTCTTCAGTCCCTACTTAAGGTTATCGCTAGTCACTCAATGTATATGCAGTGGTATTAAACAAATAATACAACTAAAGGTATTATCCTAACTAAATGTAATCCTTACTAAACAAAAAATACCTATGACATTGCTTTCTAGAATAAAATAAACCCAGACATCACACATATTTTCCTGCTGTTTTGACAGAATGCCCTGACAAAGCAACAGAAGAAAAAAGGATGTATTTTTGCTCACAGTTCTCAGGTTTAGTCTATCTATGTGGGGATGTCAAGGCAGCAGGAGCTTGACACAGCTGCTTTCACTGTGTCCAAGAGAATACTAAATGCTGCCATTGAGCTCATTTTTCCGTTTTTGTCATCAAAGACTCATGCCCAAGAATAGTGCTTCCTACATCCAAGGTTTGTCTTCCCACCTCAAGTAACCTAGTCCATAAAATCTCTCATAGATATGCATTCATCTAAGCGATCACTTATAACTGTGACCTTGTCTACCAGGTTATGTAGATCCTGGTATGTCAATAATCTATCTTAATTAACACAACAGATGACCCAGGAACCCCAAGTCTTGATGAAATATGGAATGTATATATATAAAATTAGAATATGTACTACCTTGATAAGTGCTTTTAATAGTGCAAGTTCAGTACACTTGTAACAAATGCATCCACTTGATCTTTTGCACTGTGGTATCATTCTTTAGAGAACAATTATCTCAGTGAACACAATGGAAGCTTACATTGTGGTAATAATATTTTCAATTATAGTCTTCACCCAAAGTTGAATCAAGATACTTAGCTTATATAGTCCATCATTTTTACATAAACTAGTTTTCTTTGGTAAACATTTTATTATTGTTTTAAACAATTAACTAAGTAATCTATTTACTTATTTATGAGTCATAGTCCCACTTTTTTGTTCAGCTTTTTCTAGAATACAGTAGGTAGAACAGTCTAGGATTAAAGTTACAGTAATACTTTGGTCTCCATTCCTCTTTGTTGTAAAGAAGGATAGCTGCTATCAAAGGCATAATAGTGTGTGTGTGTGTGTGTGTGTGTGTGTTTGTGTGTTTGAGCATCACCTATAAGTTTTAATTCTTACCTTCTTTATTTTAGAAGGGGTTGAAGTGGAATTTTGTGTGTTTCTGTGCATTGTATTTTATGTTATGAAAATCTGAACTTATGCATTCATACTTCAATGATAAGTTCATTATGCACAAGCTATATTCCCAAGTCTCTGCTCAAATATTTTTGTGTGACTTAATTAATATTTAATTCTATTTATTTTTATTATATATTTTTATTTTCTATATTCTTTATTTACATTCCAAATGATTTCCCCTTTCCCACTTACCCCTCCCCATATGTCCCATAAACCTTCTTCTCTCCATACATTTTCCAATCACCTCTCTCCTTTTTCTCTGTGCTAATACTCCCCTCCAATGCTAGATCAAGCCTTTCCAGGATCAGGACCCTCTTCTTACTTTTTCATGGGCGTCATTTATTACGCTATTTGTGCCTTGGGTATTCAGAAATCGGGGCTAATTAATATCCACTTATCAGAGATTGAATTCCATGTGTGTTCTTTTGTGATTGGGTTACCTCACTTAGGATGATATTTTCCAGATCCAACCATTTGCCTAAAAGTTTTGTGAATTCATTGTTTGTAATTGCTGAATAGTATTCCCTTGTGTAAATATACCACATTTTCTGTATCCATTTCTCCACTGAGGGACTACTGGGTTCTTTCCAGCTTCTGGCTATTATAAATAAGGCTGCTATGAACATAATGGAACTTGTGTCTTTATTGCATGCCGGGGAATCCTTTGGGTATATGCCCAGGAGAGGTATAGCAGGGTCCTCCAGAAGTGTCATGTCCAGTTTTCTGAGGAACCACCAGACTGATTTCCAAAGTGTTTGTACCATCTTAAATCCCCACCAGCAGGGGAGGAGTGTTCCTCTTTCTCCACATCCTTGCCAACACCTGCTGTCTCCTGAGTTTTTAACCTTAGCCATTCTGACTGGTGTGAGGTGAAATCTCAGGGTTGTTTTGATTTGCATTTACCTAAGGACAAATGATGTTGAGCATTTCTTAATGTGCTTCTGTGCCATCTGAATTTCACCAGGTGAAAATTCTTTGTTTAGATCTATACCCCATTTTTAATAGGGTTATTTGGTTCCCTGGGGTCTAACTTCTTGAGTTCTTTGTATATATTGGATATTAGTCCTCTATCAGATGTAGTATTGGTGAAAATCTTTTCCCAATTTGTTGGTTACCAATTTGACATTTAGACAGTGTCCTTTCCCTTATAGAAACTTTGTAATTTTATGAAGTCCCATTTGTCAATTCTTTATCTTAGAGCATAAGCTATTGGAGTTCTGTTCAGGAACTTTTCCCCTGTGCCCATGTCCTCAAGGGTTTTCCTCAGTTTCTTTTCTTTTCTTTTTTTCTTTTATTTTTTTTTTCCTGAGACAGGGTTTCTCTGTGTAGCCCCGGCTGTCCTGGAACTCACTCTTGTAGACCAGGATGGCCTCGAACTCAGAAATTCACCTGCCTCTGACTCCCAGAGTGCTGGGATTACAGGCATGCGCCACCACTGCCTGGCTCCCAGTTTCTTTTCTATTAGTTTCAGTGTGTCTGGTTTTACGTGGAGGTCCTTGATCCACTTGGAGTTGAGTTTATTACAAGGAGATAAGAATGGATCAATTCGCATTCTTCTGCATGCTGACCTCCAGTTGAACCAGCACCATTTGTTGAAAAGGCTATCTTTTTTCCATTGGATGTTTTCTGCTCCTTTGTCGAAGATCAAGTGACCATAGGTGTGTGGATTCATTTCTGGGTCTTCAATTCTATTCCATTGGTCCACTTGCCTGTCACTGTGCCAATACCATGCAGTTTTTAACACTATTGCTCTGTAGTATTGCTTGAGGTCTGGGATACTGATTCCCCCAGAAGTTCTTTTACTGTTGAGAATAATTTTAGCTATCCTGGGATTTTTGTTATTCCAGATGAATTTGAGATTTGCTTTTTCTTTTGTGTGTGTGTGTGTGTGTGTGTGCATATTTTTTATTCGATATATTTTTTATTTACATTTCAGATGATTTCCCCTTTTCTAGACCCCCACTCCCTGAAAGTCCCATCAGCTCCCTTCCCTCCCCCTGTTTTCCCACCCAGCCCTTCCCACGTCCCTGTTCTGGTTTTGCCCTATACTGCTAACAGCTTAATGACACACCTGAAAGCCCTGGAACAAAAAGAAGCCAATTTCCCCCAGGAGGAGTAGAAGACAGGAAATCATCAAACTCAGTGCTGAAATCAATTAAGTGGAAACAAAGAGAACCATACAAAGAATCAACGAATCCAGGAGCTGGCTCTTTGAGAAAATCAACAAGATAGATAAACCCTTAGCCAGACTGACCAAAGGGCACAGAGAAAGTATCCAAATTAACCAAATTAGAAATGAAAAGGGGGATATAACAACAGAGATTTGCTTTCTCTAACTCTGTGAAGAACTGAGTTGGGATTTCGATGGGGATTGCATTAAATCTATAGATTGCTTTTGGCAAGATGGCCATTTTAACTATATTAATCCTGCCAATCCATGAGCATGGAAAAAATTTCCATTTTCTTTTTTTTTTTGTATTTTTTTTATTCAATATGTTTTTATTTACATTTAAAATGATTTCCCCTTTTCTAGCCCCCCACTCCCCGAAAGTCCCATAAGCCCCCTTCCCTCCCCCTGTTCTACCACCAAACCCTTCCGACTTCCCTGTTCTGCTTTTGCCCTATACTGCTTCATTGAGTCTTTCCAGAACAAGTGGGCACTCCTCCATTCTTCTTGTACCTTATTTGATGTGTGGATTGTGTTTTGGGTATTCCAGTTTTCTAGGTTAATATCCACTTACTAGTGAGTCCATACCATGATTGATCTTTTGAGACTGGGTTACCTCATTTAGTATGATGTTCTCCAGCTCCATCCGTTTGCTTAAGAATTTCATGAATTCATTGTTTCTAATGGCTGAATAGTACTCCATTGTGTAGATATACCACATTTTTTTTGCATCCATTCTTCTGTCGAGGGATACCTGGGCTCTTTCCAGCTTCTGGCTATTATAAATAGGGCTTCTACAAACATAATGGAGCATGTATTCTTATTACATGCTGAGGAATCCTCTGGGTATATGCCCAGGAGTGGTATAGCAGGATCTTCCGGAAGTGAGGTGCCCAGTTTTCTGAGGAATGGCCAGACTGATTTCCAGAGTGGTTGTACCAACTTGCAACCCCACCAGCAGTGGAGGAGTGTTCCTCTTTCTCCACATCCTAACTAACACCTGCTGTCTCCTGAATTTTTAATCTTAGCCATTCTGACTGGTGTAAGGTAAAATCTCAGGGTTGTTTTGATTTGTATTTCCCTAATGACTAATGAAGTTGAGCATTTTTTAAGATGCTTCTCCACCATCCAAAGTTCTTCAGGTGAAAAAATCTTTAACTCCATTTTTTAATAGGGTTATTTGGTTTTCTGGAGTCTAACTTCTTGAGTTCTTTATATATATTGGACATTAGCTCTCTATCTGATGTAGGGTTGGTGAAGATCTTTTCCCAATTTGTTAGTTGCCGATTTGTCCTTTTGATGGTGTCCTTTGCCTTACAGAAACTTGGTAATTTTATGAGGTCCCATTTGTCAGTTCTTGATCTTATAGCATATGCTATTGGTAATCTGTTCAGAAACTTTCCTCCTGTACCAAGGTCCTCAAGGGTCTTCCCCAGTTACTTTTCTATTAGCTTCAGAGTGTCTGGCTTTATGTGTAGGTCCTTGATCCATTTGGAGTTGAGCTTAGTAGAAGGAGACAAGGATGGATCAATTCGCATTCTTCTGCATGCTGACCTCCAGTTGAACCAGTACCATTTGTTGAATAGGCTATCTTTTTTCCATTGAATGTTTTCAGCCCCTTTGTCGATGATCAAGTGGCCATAGGTGTGTGGGTTCATTTCTGGATCTTCAATCCTGTTCCATTGATCCGCCTGCCTGTCACTGTACCAACACCATGCAGTTTTTAACACTATTTCTCTGTAGTATTGCTTGAGGTCAGAGATACTGATTCCCCCAGAATTTCTTTTGTTGTTGTGAATAGTTTTAGCTATCCTGTTTTTTTTTTTTTTTTTTTTTTTTTTTTTTGTTATTCCAGATGAATTTGAGAATTGCCCTTTCTAACTCTGTGAAGAATTGAGTTGGAATTTTGATAGGTATTGCGTTGAATCTGTATATTGCTTTTGGCAAAATGGCCATTTTAACTATATTAATCCTGCTGATCCATTAGCATGGGAGGTTTTTCCATTTTCTGAGGTCTTCTTCCATTTCCTTCTTCAGAGTCTTGAAGATCTTGTCATACAAATCTTTGACATGTTTGGTAAGAGTCACTCCAACGTACTTTATACTGTTTGTTGCTATTGTGGAGGGTTTCATTTCCCTAATTTCTTTCTCAGCCTGCTTATCCTTTGAGTATAGGAAGTGATTTGCTTGAGTTGATTTTATAACCTGCCACTTTGCTGTAATTGTTTATCAGCTGTAGGAGTTCTCTGGTGGAGGTTTTCGCGTCACTTAAGTAGACTATCATGTCATCTGCAAACTTTGACTTCTTCCTTTCCAATTTGTATCCCCTTGACCTCCTTATGTTGTCTAATTGCTCTAGTTAGAACTTCAAGTACTATATTGAAAAGATATGGAGAGAGAGGACAGCCTTGTCTAGTCCCTGATTTTAGTGGGATTGCTTCAAGGTTCTCTTCATTTAGTTTGATGTTGGCTACCAGTTTGCTGTATATTGCTTTAATTATGTTTAGGTATGGGCCTTGAATTTCTGTTCTTTCCAAGACTTTTAGCATGACAGGATGCTGAATTTTGTCAAATGCTGTTTCAGCATCTAATAAATGACCATGTGGTTTATTTCTTTGAGTTAGTTTATGTAGTGGATTGCATTGATGGATTTCCTTATAATGAACCATCCCTGCATCCCAGGGATGAAGCCTACTTGATCATGGTGGATGATTGTTTTGATGTGTTCTTGGATTCAGTTAGCAAGAATTTTATTCAGTACTTTTGCATCGATATTCATAAGGGAAGTTGGCCTAAAGTTCCCTTTCTTTGTTGGATCTTTGTGGTTTTGATCTCAGCTTAATTGTAGCTTCATAGAACGAGTTGTGTAGTTTTCCTTCTGTTTCTATTTTTTGGAATAATTTGAAGAGTATTGGTGTTAGATCTTCTATGAAGGACTGATAGAATTCTGCACTGGAGCCATCTGGTCCCATGTTTTTTTTGGTTGGGAGACTTTCTATGACCCCTTTTACTTTTTAGGGGTTATGGGACTGTTTAGATGATCTATTTGATCCTTATTTAATTTTGGTGTCTGATATCTGTCTAGGAAACTGTTCATTTCCTCCAGATTCTCCAGTTGCATTGAGTATAGGCTTTTATAGTAGGATCTGATGATTTTTTTTTTAATTTCCTCAGCTTCTGTTGCTATATCTCCATTTTCATTTCTAATTTTGTTAATCTGGATACTGTCTCTATGCCCTTTGTTTAGTCTGGCTAAGGGTTTAACTATCTTGTTGATATTCTCAAAAATCCAGCTCCTGGTTTTGTTGATTCTTTGTATGGTTCTCTTTGTTTCTACTTGATTGATTTCAGTCCTGAGTTTGATGATTTCCTGCCTTCTACTCCTCCTGGGTGAAATAGCTTCTTTTTGTTCCAGGATTTTCAGGTGTGCTGTTAAGATGCTAGTGTATGCTCTCTCCAATTGTTTTTTTTTTTTTTGTTGTTGTTGTTTTTTTTTTTTTAGATGTACTCAGGGCTATGAGTTTTCCTCTTAGCACTGCTTTCATTGTGTCCCATAGATTTGGGTATGTTGTGTCTTCATTTTCATTAAATTGTAAAAAGTCTTCTTTATTTCTTCAATGACCATGGTATCATTGAGTAGAATATTGTTCATTTTCCACATGTATGTGGGCTTTCTGTTGTTTTTGTTGCTATTGAAGACCACTTTTACTACATAGTGATCTGATAGGAGGCATGGGATTATTTTGATCTTTTTATATTTGTTGAGGTCTGTCTTGTAACCAATTTTATGGTCGATTTTGGAGAAGGTACCATGAGGTGCTGAGAAAAAGGTATATATATATATATATTTGAAAAGGGTGTATCTTTAGCTCTAGGATAAAATCTTATATATATATATATGTGTGTGTGTGTGTGTGTGTGTGTGTGTGTGTGTATGTGTGTGTGTATGTTAAATCTAATTGCTCCAAAGCTTCAATTAGTTTCACTGTGTCCCTGTTCAGTTTCTGTTTTCCTGATCGGTCCATTGAAGAAAGTGCAATGTTGAAGTCACCCAAATTATTGTGTTAGGTGCAATGTGTGCTTTGCGCTTTAGTAAAGTTTCTTTTATGAATGAGATTGCCCTTGCATTTGGAGCATAAATGTTCAGGATTGAGATTTTTTCTCAGTGTATTTTTCCTTTGACCACCAGCAAGAAGTGCCCCTCAGAGTCTCTTTTGATGACTTTGGGTTGAAAGTCAATTTTATCTGACATTAGAATGGCTACTTCTGCTTATTTCCTGATACCATTTGCTTGTAAAATTGTATTCCAGCCTTTTACTCTAAGGTAGTGTTCATCTTTGACACTGAGGTGTGTTTCTTGTATGCAGAAAAATGTAGGGTCCTGTTTCCTTATCCAGTATGTTAGTCTATATCTTTTTATTGGGGAATTGAGTCCATTGATGTTAAGTGATATTAAGGAATACTGATTATTACTTTCTGTCATTTTTGATGTTATTTTTTAAATTTGATTGGTTATCTTCTTTTGTGTTTGATGAAAGAAGGTTACTATCTTGCTTTTTCCAGGGTGAGGTTTCCCTCCTTGTATTGGTGTTTTCCTCCTATTATCCTTTGTAGACCTGTGTTTGTGGAAATATATTGGGTAAACTTGGTTTTGCCATGGAATATCTTAGTTTCTCCATCTATGGTGATTGAGAGTTTTGCTGGGTATAGTAGTTTTGGCTGACATTTGTGTTCTTTTAGAATCTGCATGAGATCTGCCCAGGATCTTCTAGCTTTCATAATCTCTGGTGAGAAGTCTGGTGTGATTCTGATAGGTCTTCATTTATATGTTTGTTGGCCTTTTTCTCTTACTGTCTTTAATATTCTTTCTTTGTTTAGTACATTTGGTGTTTTGATTATTATGTGACAGGATGTATTTCTGTTCTGGTCCAGTCTTTTTGGAGTTCTGTAGGCTTCTTGTATATTCATGGGCACCTCTATCTTTATGTTAGGGAAGTTTTCTTCCATAATTTTATTGAAGATATTTGCTGGCCCTTTAAGTTGTAAATCTTCACTCTCATCTATGCTTATAATCCTTAGGTTTGGTCTTCGCACTGTGTCCTGGATTTCCCGGTTGTTTTGGTTTACAAGCTTTTTGCATTTTGCATTTTCTTTAACTGTTGAGTCCATGGTTTCTATGGTATCTTCAGCATCTGAGATTCTTTCTTGTGTCTCTTGTATTCTGTTGTTGATATTTGCATCTATGGCCCCTGGTTTCTTCCCAAGGTTTTTGTATCTCCAAAGTTGTCTCCCTTTGAGATTTATTAGTTGTTTCTACTTCTGATTTTAGATCCTGGATGGTTTTGCATAGCTCCTTCACTTGCTTGTTTGAGTTTTCCTGTAATTCTTTAAGAAATTTTTGTGTTTCCTCTTTCATAACCTCAGCCTGTCGACCAAAGTTCTCCTGTATTTCTTTAAGTGATTTTTGCATTTCCTCCTTATTGGCTTCTGTATTCTCCTGAATTTCTTTCAATGATTTTTGTGTTTCCCTTGTAAGGGCTTCTAGCTTTTGATTAATTTTCTCCTGAATTTCTTTAAGAGATTTATTTATGTCATTGATGTGATCCTGTAACAGCATCATGACCAGTGATTTTAAATCCAAATCTTGTTTTTCTGGTGTGTTGGGGTATCCAGGAGATGCTGTTAATGGAGGATTGGGTTCAGATGCTGCCATATTGCCTTGATTTCTGTTAGTAACTTTCCTATGTTTGCCTTTTGCAATCTAGTTCTCACTGGGGTTAGTTGGTCTTGTTATTAATGCTGGCCCCCAGGTGCACAGCTGGCCTCCTGCACTGTCTAGAGATGGGGTGCTGTGGCCCAGGCTGTTCCAGATCCAGAGGAGGAGACAGGAAGGCTCCCACCAGAGGCCCCAGTACTGGATCCTCTCCTCTGCAGGGCCTGACTCACCAGAACATGCTGCCTCCTCCCAGCCAGCCTCTGGGTGCACAGCTGGCCTCTTGCATGGCCTGGAGATGGAGTGCTGTTGCCCAGGCTGTTCCCTATCCTGAAGCTGAGACGGGAAGGCTCCCACCAGAGGCCTCAGGACTGGATCGTGTGGCACAGTCTGTTCCTGATCCCGAAGCGGAGACCTGAATGCTCCAGCCAGAGGCCTCAGGACCGGATCCTCAGCTCTGCAGGGCCGGACTCACCAGAGTACTCTGCTTCTTCCCAGCCTGCCTCCAGGTGCACAGATGGCCTCTTGAACAGCCTGGAGAAGGGGTGCCATGGCCCAGGCTGTTCCTGATCCCGATGCGAAACTTTAATTCTATTTAGATCACAGAGACCATAATCTTTACATGTTATTGATGGGATTATTTATTACTAATTATAGGAATATTATTTAGAAATAAATATATATATATATATATGTAACAATTAACCTTTGGTATCTACCTTATATAAAAAAGAGAGTCAAAGAATAACATCTTTACTAATATTTTAGTTGTGTGTTTGAATACCTAAATGGAAAAAATTTCTTTAATAGAAATATATGTCAAATATGAACCATTCGTCTATTGAAATATCATCAAAATTAAAAACATAACTTCATTGTTAAAGAATAAGTGTTATTAAAATATAATCCTATCAAATAAATAGAAAGTGGGGGATTACACTCTATAATGAGATAATATTAAATAAAATCAAGTACACCAGAAGAAATGAAATAAAACAAAAACTGTGTAGGCATAGTGTTAGAAACAATACCAAGAAATATATCTTTTAGTGATGCTAGAGTGATGGCTCAGCCTTTAAGAGCACGGGCTGCTCCTTCAGAGAATCAGGGTTAGTGTCCCAGACCTACATGTTGACTAACAAATATCATTTACTCCAGTCGTCAGGAATTTGATCTCTTTCTCCAGGCTCTGTGGGTATTGCATGAGCATAAAATGCACATAACACAAAGATATCCATGTAAGCAAAGCATAAACGCACACACACATACACACATACACACATATATACACGCACACACCACACACACAATACATATATACATAAATATATATACACACATACACACCTACACACACACACACACACACACACACACACACATATATATATATATATATATATATATATATACATACACACACATACCACGCACACACACACACACACACACACACACATATACACACACACACCCAAATAAAATAAAAATGAGAAGGATGTTCAATACCTGCTTTAGGATTGATGAATAGTAAGTCTGAACAGAAAATAATCTTTGGTAATTTTTTTATATTCTTTGATTTGTTCAATTTCTATTAGCTTATAAAATATAATCTAATGTCAAATACATAAAATTAAAATCAAATGAATAATTTTGCTAAAAGTGGACATTTAAATTCTGTTATTGCAAATAATCCCAACTTGTTCATAGTCACTCTACTTACTGGGTGTCATTTTTACAATAGCAGTTACTGAGTATTTCCTATTAAAAATTTCTCTTTAAATTGCTGGCTTGTGTAATCTCATCCCCAGATCTGGTGTACAGTACAGAACTATTCCCACATTTCATTTTTAATGCACTATATATGTTTTTTTTGCTCATAGAATTTTCTTTGCACTAACCTTATTACAATGTTTATTGTTTTTTACCTCCAATTGTGGCTTTTAATAGGATAACTTTTTATATATTTCCATTGTTACTTAAAGCTGAGGTGGTTGCTATGGAAAAGCTGCTTCAACATGATAACTTTTCTGATTTGATTAAGATGATTATTTTTATTTGCTAGAACCCTATCCATTCCTGGACATTTGTCTACCATTATTTTCTTAGTCTTCATAGCGGATGCATCGTAGCTGTTCATGACACACCCTTCAACATGCAATTTATCCAGTATAACAACAGTCTTACAAATATACAAAACAGAAATTTAGGATCTGAACATTTTAGCTTAATAATATATTATTAATAATATAATTATGTAGTATAATATAATGAATAATATACTAATTACATAAGAAACTTACTTATAATATTAGTTCTTGCATTGAAATTTAGATTTCCTTCTCTGGTCACAGGGATAACTGACCAATTCTGCTGATTTGATGAGTCATTATGACCTGAGCATTACTGACCATATCTATTTTTTTAAGTATTTCTATCACAATCACCTGGATGAAATTGCAACTGTCACCTGGTTCTCTCGGTTGTTTTTCCTCACAGGTTGTCTGCCTGAATGCCACACAGG
This sequence comes from Apodemus sylvaticus, assembly GCF_947179515.1. Classification (NCBI taxonomy): domain Eukaryota; kingdom Metazoa; phylum Chordata; class Mammalia; order Rodentia; family Muridae; genus Apodemus; species Apodemus sylvaticus. Next base: position 96,472,126 of record NC_067480.1, read on the forward strand.
TCATGGAGGCAAAGTGCAGATGCAGGTCGCAATGAGGGACCACACTAGACCAAATAATTCCATGTGGGGCTTTATTTAGGATGGGGCAAAGGGGCAGTGGGCATGCGGAAGGAAGGACAAGAAAGAGAAAGAGAGAGATGCTATCCAATTATATATGGATGATGATGTAAATTACAAGTAAAGGTAGACCCACTGAATTCTGGGAATATGGTGGCTGTTGCCTTAGTAACAGGCCTATAAATCATACTGTGCTTATTGTCGCCTATATGATGTCACAATTCTTGGTAGTAACACTCTCCACTTGTATGAGCCAAGAATACAGCATAATTAATATCAAAACATATGGGGTGATTGTCATTAGATGGATTTTCAGTAGTACCTACATTGATATGCACTGTAGGTAAATAGGCAGGATTTAAAGCCTCCTTATTTTCTGGTCATGTAGATATAATGAGCAAATTAATCATAAAATAATCTCTGCCCCACCTAATACCAATCCCTGGCTTACATATTCTTCAGTTTTCAAGATTTGCAGCAAGCAAAAGAGGCACAAATCCTTGGAAGATCTTCTTATCTGACCAATTTTAGTTCTTATAACTTTTTGATCCCACGCATTCACCTGTATATAGTTAGCAATATAGTAACCTTTGAAATCTTTTTTCAACAACGTAACATATAATATTCAAATAATTGTTCATCTCTCCTATTATAATGAATTTCCCAGTGTGTTGACTGGTGCCTGACATAAAGTTTTATACTCACTATTTGATTCATGTATTTTCTGAATGTATTAGTGATGAAAATAAGATAGATGTGTTAAGATGACTAACTATTATTGTTCTCAGTCTGTCATTGAGACTGCTATGCTTACCTGGACCAAGGCAGATGTGGTGAGGATAAAGGACACTTTGTTAGACTAAGTGTTCTTCCACAATGTAGATTCCAGGGATTGAACTGAGACTTAACTGTAGGCTAGGCTAATTACTGAACCATTTTTCTGGATATATATAAACACACATTAAAGCATTATGAACTTCAAATGAAAGTGAGAGTGAAAAGAAATACAGCTAATCTACATGTACTGAAAAACTTCAAATATTTACTAGGAGTATTTCTCAGCTAAGAAATGGCAAATTCATAAAGTTTGACTTCTAATTCTTTTCTTAAATTTGAGGACAGTCACTTGAATAATACTTATTATTAATTAATTATTAATCTCATTTTCACACAGTAAAAGTACTAAACGTATTTGCCAGTTTGTGGGTTCTACTGTCTCAAGGACCAATGCTTCATAGCTCTTGAAAACTGGCAATATCATTACATATTAGACTGGTTTAGAATTGGCAAAGTTTTCCACTGATTTTTTTTATAACTAGATTAACAAGCACAAGGAACAAAAACCAGCATCTTGAGTTTCCTCCATCTCAATGTTTACAGTCTGTGACTGCTTGCTCAGAGGCCTACTACAGATACTAAAAATTCCTATGCATTGTGTTGTACCTAATAAAACACACTGGGTGTCCAGAATACTTTTGGTAGTTTCCCCTCCCTCCAATAGAGTGCACAATATCATCTAACCCCCACTTTGCTTATTCTTTTTACAGATGACCTAAGTTTGTGTCAAAACTAACCTGCAGAGATGGTTTGGGAGCATATATGCTTCAGTGGAAAACTGAGAAGGGTGAGAAAAGGAAATGGTGAAATTCCTTAAAATTCATTATAAAATTCATATATTCATTATCTATGGAAACTGTCAATAGAAAAAAGGATAAAATGCTGAGTTATGCAAAACTGATATAGTTATTCATAATTTAAAAAATGAAAATTAGAGCCTTATTAAAATACATGGAAAACTCCAAGGATATAATCTTGAGACTTTATTTTTTTCAAATTGCAAATGTGTTTGGTTGTGGTAGCCTATGACTATAACCCTCCCACTTGAGAGGTAGATCCAGGGAGATTATAAGTTTAAAGTCATCTTCTGCAATAACGTGAGTCTGAGGATAGCCTACATTACGTGAATCTCTGTCTCAGCAAAAGATAGAACAAACAAAACGAAACAGAAGGAGCAACTACAAATATCTAAATATCTGTGTTTTTAAAATATCCTGCCTATTCTTCAGAGCATTGACAGAATTCTGCACATCTCATGTTTTGTTACCAATAAGTGATCTCCAAGGCCAGTGTCATCCAGTCATCCCAGAGAATTTTAAAGTACATTTTTCATTAAACAAGCACTTTATTTGTCTTTGCCTCATGGCATTATTGTGCAAAATATATGAGAAGAATCCCCATGAGTGACTTTAGCAAGAAGTTAATTCTACGGAGAACAAAATGAATGGCTTTTGATGACAGTTATTTTATTTAACAAATATAGCAAAAAAACCAGCAAATGCTTCGATTACAATATTTGGTGTGTATCTATGTATCAGTGAAGGCTGCCCATGTGTCCATCCAGATGTACCATGGTTGTACATTAACAGCATCCTTTTTCTGCTAATCACCTTTTACTTTATGTTTTGAGACAGAGTCTGTCACAGAACATGGAGATAATTGATTTAACTACACTGACTGGCCTGAATCTGAATTACCCAGAATGAATTATGGGGAGTTTTCAAGCCCTTCCACTGTTCTGGTGGTAAGACGAATACTGCTATGCCCAGCTTTTATAGGTACTAAGGATACAAATTCAGGTTTTCCTGTTTGTACACAAGGCAATTTAGCAACTGAGGCACCCTGCTAGCACTTAAATCATCTTGTGTCTTCTTCCTATTCTCTGATTTAACTTCTGTAATTCTTGGAAACAAAGGGACACTATGTTATTATTTATTAACTAAAAGCAATTATATTTTATAGAACACTGAAAACAATGCTATTTTGTACAAGAGCACCATTAATATAATAAAAATAATCAATGCTTCCCAGGATGATTTCCAAAACATATCAGAAACAAATTAAGAAATTTAAAATCAATGTGAGTAAAGTCTTAGAGATATATATTTGGGCTGGAATTTGAACCAAGTAGCTTGTACAAATATAAATTGTCCTCACAGAGAATTATGATAGTGATGTTTAGCATATATTCTTATGCTATTATTGACAATCCATGCTAATTCTCTTCTCTTGTTGGATTGGCTCATTCTTGGATCTATAATCATAGTTTGAGAAAGAAAAGATATTATTTTAACCTATTTCAGTTAGGTAGCAACTATAACTACAACTATTTTGACATCAAAATTTGAATAGTATTCAAACTTTCACGAGAAAGCATTTCTATTATATATAGTATTTAATTAAAACATTATTTAGAATCTTTCCTTAATGATAAGTCAAGTCTCATAAATATTATTATAATTTCAAATTTTTTGAAATTTCTAGATGTTGCCCAAATTTCATGTTAGATTAATTTTTAGACAAACCTTTTCATTTCTGTATGCACAAATTCATCTGTGTGTATAGCCCTGCTGTGTGGAATCTTTGTGTGCACACCTATGATGGTACATATGGACAGAACTACTTTGTGGTGTCAATTCTTAATTTTCATTTCTATGTGGGATTATGGGAGTAAATTCTCAAGTCTTCAGATTTGAATATAGATCCTGCAAGCTAGAGACTAATTTGTATAAACTTTTAAAAAGAAAAACTTATCCTGTCTATTCCATCATACTTCCTTCACTTTAAACTTTGTTTGATAATAGTTTATATTAGATTTTACCAGCCTTAGGCCATGGTGATCTGATAGGATGCATGGGACTATTTAAATCCTCTTGTATAAGTTAAGGTTTGCTTTGTGTCTAATTATATGATCCATTTTGGAGAAGGTACTATGACATGCTGAGAAGGTGTATTCTTTTGTTCTAGGATGAAATATTCTGTAGATATCTGTTAAATCTATTAGTTTCACCATGTTAAATCCATTTGGTTCATAACCAAAGTTTCTTTTGTGAATGTGGGTACTCTTGCATTTGGGGCATAGATATTCAGAATTGAGACTTTCTCTTGGTGTATTTTCCCCTTAATGAATATAACATGCCCTACCTCAACACACTTCATAACTTTTGGTTGAAAATCTATTTTATTGGATATTAGGATGGCAACTCCAACTTGTTTCCTGTAACCATTTGCTTGGAAGACTTATGTTTTGAATTTTATTTGAGAGAAATCTCTTTGCCAATCTCTTCTAATGTACCTTCTATATCTGATATATCTTTCTATATATTTCTAATATATCTTTCTATCCATTTTATTCTGTTGGTGATACTTGTATCGGTAATGCTTGACCTCTTTCTGAGGTTTTCCATTTCCAGGTTTGCCTCCATTTGTGTTTCCTTTATTGTTTCTACTTTCACTTTTAGGTCTTGGACCACTTTATTCAATTCCTTCACCTGTTTACCTATATTTTTCTGTATTTCTTTCAGTGAGTTATTGGTATCCTTGAAGGACTCTATTATCTTTGTAAGATAAGATTTTAGTACTGATTTCTGATTTTCAGGTGGATCGTTATATTCAGGGCTTGCTGTGTTAGGAGATCTGGGTTTGATGATGCCCACATATATTGGCTTCTGCTGCTCATGGTCTTGAGCTTGCCTTTTATCATTTGGATATCCCTGGTGTCTGTTGTTCTAGGAGACTCTGTCTGGAGTATGCCTCTTTAGTCCCTGGCTTACTTCAGGTCTCTGGGTAGGCCTGTGGCTTTGGTTGTAGCATACCACCAGTGGGGCCTTCTAACTGGGGGCTAGTCAGAGGGGCAAAGAAGCTGCTGATCTGTTGCCCTGGCTACAGTAGATCTCCTGGGAGACCTTCAGACTGTTGGGTCTTCAGTGGAGCAGTCAAGCTGTTTTCCTGTGTGAAGATGTTCTCCATGGGGTTCTATGGACCGTGGTTTCTGTTTCACTGTGTGCAGCAGATCCCCAGGGAGGCATTCAATGTGTTGGAGAAGGTTGCCAGGAATGCCTTTAACCTGTGGTGTCTACTGCTTTGAGTACAGTGGATTCTCAACTGCTCTGAGTGCAGCTCATCCTCTAGGATGAGTCAGAATATGGTGTCTTCATGGAAGCAGACCAGTTATTAGTTTGCCCCCATAGAAAGGACCAGGAAGAAGGGGCAGAGGGGAGTGGTGTTCAGGGGAGCAGGTGGTTTTGGTGGGTGATGGGTCCTAAATTCACAGGGCTCACAGAGGCAGCTCTGGGACCTCAGTGTATGTGTGTGTGTGTGTGGGGGGGGTGTTCTTATCAACTGCTCTAAGTGCAGCAGATTCTCTAGGATGGGTCAAGATATGGTGTCCTTTCTGCTGGGGCAGACTCCTAGATGGTCTGCTCCCATGAATATGCCATGTACTTTATAAGCTTTATACATCTTTATTTTCTGAGTACATAAATTCTACCAGAGTAACTGTCTGTTAAGTATGGGGTCCTGTAATATTTCCTTATTTTCTAGCATAGTATATACTATAACATATAGGTATCAAACAAGGAATGAATGAAAAACATCTATGATAAAATATATGCAATATCAGGAAAATTTTAGTAATAATTTTACAATAAGTGAAGAAATGTTAAAGCATATCAAGACTATATATACACATTATACATATCATATAATAGTATATATTGCATCTTATTTACTATATATTTACTTATTTATTTATTTATATTTATTATTATATAAATATAATTATTTGCATATGTTTAAGACATCACCGTGTATAATATTATCATATATTTGCAAGATGCCACTTCTTTAAGTGTTAGTAAATATTTGAACACTTAAGTACATGTCTTTACATATGAAATCAGAATTGGGGTAAATACCAATTAGTGGTAAATACTTCCAGAAGTTGTATGGCTGAGTTCTTTCACATTCATGAGCACAGACTCTCTGAGACTTAGGTACTTGAAGCCTGAATGCAGTGCAGTAAACACTACCAATTCACTGAGTAATTTAAAACCACAGGGAATATGTCATCTGATCAAACTCTTAAATAGAACTCTTAGCTATAGCTAAGAAAACCACATTTATTGTCTAAAGAACAATACCATGATAGTCATTAATTTATCACCCAGGGAGCACAAATAATATATAAGTTAAAAAATAATTCAAGAGGGGATGCTGCTTGGAATTTTATCTTAGTTGTTCTATTAGACCTGAAAAGAAAAGAAAGTTGGTTTTGCTGAAAGGTTTCTTCATTTGTTTATTTACTTATGAATAATGCCACATCTGAAATTTAATGGTAAACATCCAAAAATGAAGATAACAAAATTACCTCTGTAAGTAAACAAGTAATTTCTGAAATGGAAAATTGCAGTTATAGATATGATATGAGCAGTATTTGTCTTCAAGGATACAGTAGAAAGATTTTGTCTCCAAAAAGTAAACAATTTCGGGGCTAGAGAAAAGGCTCAGTGTGTAGTGTGTATGGGCTTGCAAAGCAAGAATGAGGACAGAAGTTTACCTCAGTGAAAAGTTTCACATGGTGGCTGACCGTTGTAATCCCAGTCCTGGAGTAGCAGGAACCAGAATCTCTGTGACCTCCTGTCAAGAGAGTTTAACCTAATCAGTATGCCCCAGATTTCAGCAAGAGACCTTGATTACAGAACAAGGTAGATAGTATCTGGGGCAGGGATAGATGAGGCTCACCTTTGTCCTTCATGAACATATACATACTTAAGCTGTGTACCCAGGTACACACTCCCAGATATGTGCAACCAGACTACTTCCCTTTGCAAAGTTTTCTGTGTACTATGGTTTACTTTAGATGTTAGCTTTACAAAGGTAATTATCTATACTCCCAGGAAGTTAACTTTCTTCTTGGTTAAGTCTGCATTTTATAAGGAAAGTAGATATCAATCTCAGGTTAGCTCTGATAAACAGCAAAACTAGACGTTTTCTCTGTGAGACTCAGGAGAAATCTCAAAATTTTTCACAAAAATTGTGAACATGTGTCCTAAGATGAAAATACATCATGCAAAAAGGGCCAAAGAGAATATGATCATGACACAGTAGAGGGTATAAGAGCAATCATGAAAGATGAACTCTCTCATTTAGTCAGAAATCAGTACATTAAGTGATGCATATGTCATGAGAATGAGATTTTTCTTCATAGCAAATACACAAATTTCAGTATATCATTAAACAATTTATGTTTAAGCATATTTGTATTGTGGTTAAAATTATAATACTTGCTCAGAGTTATAAGATGGTTTAAGTCTGTATGTGCATTTGAATCATGATTTGCTAAGTGACATAAATTGGATTTTAAATATACTTTTATTAACTGGAGAAGTTTTTGGGTTCATAGCAAATTCCACTCCTTGCCTCCATTCAAGGGCATTCCACCTCATCCCCAAAGGTCCCTAAACAATGATGCATTTCTTACAGATGTTGCTCATATACTTTCATAGATCCTTGAAGACAAATACTGTTCATATCTATAACTGCAATTTTCCATTTCAGAAATTACTTGTGTCATCATAAAAATCCATAAACACTATTTGTTTAGGATTTGGATAAATATAAAATGGCCTGTACCCATCATTGTAGTATCATGAAAATTTCACAGTCTGAAATAGTCTGTTAGGGCCAAAGAGATGAGTCAGCAATTAGGAGCACTCATTCTTGCAGAAGACCCATTTCCATCTCTAATATTCACATAGGTACAAACGTAGGAACACTCATTCTTGCAGAGAACCCATTTCCATCCCTAATCTCCACATAGGTACAACCCTACATAACTCTAGTTCTAGGGGATCCTTTGCCTTTTTTGACTTCTGAGGGCACAAGGTATTCATGCAGTACACAGATATACACAGGAACAAAATAATCATACACATAAGTGTTAAATATTGACTCATATAGATATAATTATTAAATATTTTGTGTTTCATTTATTTTTGTTTCTCTTCAAACTCTAATAGTAATATTTTGCATCTCTTTCTATCTTTGTTTTTTGCTAGAATAACATGTAGTTGAAGTCACAATATAGCCATTGAATATTGAGTCATTTCTTGTACTAATAAGAATTAAAATATCAATAAATGCATAAAAACATCCATGAGCTATATTACTATGGAAGCAATTACTGTTGGTGACAATGATTGAAAAACAAAATGAAATTTCAAATGAGACTATTGTAAGCTTTTTTTTTACAAAGTTAAAATGAGCTATGATTAAAGTAGAATTTATTATAACAATGTTGTCTCAAAGATAAAATTTAATGTCTCCAATAATAAATCATAAAATTGTTGGTTAAATTTTAAAGAATTAGGTGAAAATTGGCTAAAAGAAAAAGATTTGTTGAAAACACTTAATACTACATTTGAATCGACAACATCATATCAGTGGTCTAGCAAATAGATCAGTAAAGATGAAAAAAGTGAAAAGTATTGAAAACTATAATAATTAAAAATAGTGTAAAATTCTTTAATCTATTGCCTTTAGATGTTGACCACTGAGCTGTTTTCAGACTAGTAACAGAAACTCTCCTTTTTCTTTTTCTTTTCTTTTTTAAACGGTTTTGTCCTATTATCAACAGTGTGATATATACCTGAAACACAATCATACACACACACAAACACACACACAGCATTCCACATCAAACCATAAACAGCTGTTCCTGAACACTTTGAATAATATACACATGGTTAGGCATGAAAAAAACCCTACAAATTATAAGGGAACAAAGAGAAAGAAATATTATTTGATGATAATCATAGCTGTTGCAGTAAAGAGAGAAACTCATCAAGATGATAAGCCTTCATTTTCTGAAGGATCAGAGGGGTTCAGCCTTCTTGAAAAAAAGACTGACCCTGACTAGCTCACTCCATTTACTTTTATTCAATCATTACACAAAATTAATTGAGGCTGGGAAATGTTCCAGCTACCAAAGTTATCTTGCCCTTGATGCCCGAGAGAGCAGACAACCCACACATATCTCAGTCCCTTTTGACCATGACTAACCATAATCAAAAGAAAGAACTCCAGGTTTGCCAGAATCATCTTAGGACCAAGGTTTGTGCAACTGCAGGCTCTCACGTAGCGTAGCACCATATACAAACATTCCAGGGAGGCAACATTTCACAAGGTTCAGTCTCAAAACATTTTCTTAGCTTCTACTGATTAACCCAAACATAGCAAAGGCTTTGTTTAAATATTTCACTCAAAGACAGACACAAAGGCTTCACTTTACATATTACTACAAAGAAAAGCAGAAATAAAACTGAAGCAAGTAATGGTTTTATACTTCACAAGTTTGATGCAAGTTGCTAAATTATAGATATTTAAGAGGGCCATAAGAATTCATTGATGGTAATCACACAGAATCATGCACAGACACATCATAGAATAAAGATGCAAAACACATCACAGGAGCTTCATATTAGAGGAGCTAATATTAGTTACAAAACCATAGTTCTCAAAATCTTAGAGAACATTGAGAAAAATTACAAGGAAAACAAGCATAGTCACATCATACATAATTGTATTATTAAAAAATGTAAAATAAAATATGGCTTCCCCCAAAGAAAAAGAGGACAGCTTATTGTCTAATAATGATAATTATCTTGTGAAGAAAGCAAAGGAATAATATCTCAGGGTCTATGTAACAAGAACATTGGAATATTAGATATGTCTAGAGGAAAAAAACCCAAAAACATATATAACAACAGCAATTTTGTAACAAGTAATATTATTATTTAAAAGTTTAGGAAGAATAAATGATTTTCTATATTATCAAATACTTATGAAGCTTGTTATCGATATTCTACCTATTTTAGTTGCTTTTCTTGTTGCTGTTTGGAAACACCTGACAAAAGTAATATACAGAAAAGGAGGTATATTTTTTGCTCCGAGTTTGAGGTCAATGCCCCCGATGATATGGGAGCCACCACAGTAGGAGTATGAGGCAATTGGCTACATTGTATTTATAGGCAGATAACAGGGGTGAACTCTGGTGGTGAACTCACGTTCTCTTTCTTTTCAGCTAAGGCCATCAAACCATGGAAGTTCAATCACACCAATCTACAGGTTTCCTCACAGACATTCTATTTTCATTATTAAGTCCATCAGTTTGATACTCAAGAGTAACCATTATACTTTCAGCATAAGGAATTTCAATTCCCTTTTACAAAAACAGTGACGGTAGTGGATGATATCTTTAATTTACATTAAGAAAAAATAAGGTGGTATATGAATTAAAATGAAATATTTTTATTTGTTTAAAAATAATTTGTTTCAACATTAAATTTATCTTAAAAATTAATTAAAATTTTGTATTTAAGTTATTAAGATGTATTTAAAATATACCTAGGATAAATCTTAAATTTAGTCAAAAATTTTAAAATGAAATTTATTTTAAAATGACATTTTAACAGATACCCATTTTCTCATGATGAAATTGTCAATGATATTTGTATTTACTTTTGTCTTACCCTGTATGATTCAATTTTATTTACAAATGTTTATGAGATTAAGTTTTGAATATACATTGTGTAATTACTTTTATCAATTGAAAAGGATCTAAATCAAATAAAAAGTGATAACATAATCTCAGCTACCACAATGAGAGCTTTCCATTTACATTCTGTATTTATAAGACTTTTTCAATTTATTTATTTATTGAATATTTTGTATGTATATTTGTTTCCTTTCTACTCTATCCTCTTCCTCCAATTCCTGCAATGTACCCTCAACTTCTGAAACTGTATCAACTTCCATATTATTGCTCCACTCCATCCTTCTCTAAGTCTATGAAGTGTTACTCATATTTATATATGATTAGTGTTCATAACTGGAACTGGATAACATATAGGGTGTGTTTCTCTATATAAGGATGGCTTTTTCCTCTTTTAGTAGGTTAAAGCCATTAGGTCTTCACCTAGAGTTGAAACTTTTGAAAATTCCTTTAACTTCATTGGAATATCAGCAAGTGTTGTCATTATCCAAGTCTTCCTTACAAAAATACACCTGTCATAAATAAGAGACACTGCCTCACAACAGACATCATGTTCATCGGGTTTCTACAATCTTCTTGCTCTGTTTATATATCCCCCTCAGTCTTAGATGTAGTAGTTGTTTGTCTTCATTTGTTCTGGACCCCCTTGGTCTGTTGTTTTCTCTGCATTTTTACCAGTTGGGGATTTTTGTGATAATCTCTTTCTTCGACAGAAAGAAGTTGCTTTGATGAGGAGTGAGAGCTACACTTCCCTTGCAGATATAAAAATATGTATTTATAAATTTATAATTATAATCTTTATAAATTATTCTAGTTGTAAAAAGTGGACATTGGAGGTATCCCTCCAGTGGCCATGATTCACATCACATTGGCAAGGTTTGTAGAACAAGCATGAACAAAGATAATGACCTGTCTCATGACAGCCATCAAGAAAACCTATACTATACCACTGAGTCACAGTAAACAATTTAAATCAATGAAGGCGAAATGATATGGAACTTCATTTCATTTCTTTGTGTTCATGTAAATGCAAAGCCTTTAAAATTACGTATTGGACATTCTCTGTTATTTTAAGGCACTTCTCTGAGCCATCATCAAAACAAATAAGGCAAATTATATTGTATCATTTGATGCAATAAAAACACCATGGAGCAACGATTTAAGAACATTCTCCTTTTCATATTAAAACCACATAATTAAAATGAAGCATCTAATTTTACAGTTCTCATATTGGAACATGTTCTTCAATAGTATTGAAGAACTCATATATTCATTGCTTATGTACTGAGACGTGATTTCTGTACCTCTTTATTACAGCCTTCGGAAAAGTAAAGTAAATGGCTGAATGTTGTGCTGATGCAATGAGGAACAAGGAGAGCATTATAGTATTGTGGACCTTTGAGATCATGTTGAAGGACCACTGGGACTGACATTTCTTGTGTATTTTAAATCATGAGAAAGCCACTGGAAAGGCATGGGTTATATAATAAAGAAGAGGAGATTGAAGAATGAGAAGAGGTTAATCGAAACCACAGAAGGTATAAAATAAGAATGAAGCACAGAAAGGGAACATATACAAGAAAATTGTTTTAAATCTGAATATAGAGAATTGCAATTTACACATTCTTAGTTTGAAAGCTATGCTTAAGATAGTGAAAGTATAGAAATACTATGAATGAGGTTTAATTTCATTCATTCTAGATGCTAGATTAAAATTTATTAAAACATATATTTCCAATCAGAGATTAAGTATTAAATTTCTAACATGAGCATGTACTAAAAAAAAAGAAGAGTGGAAGCAATAATTTCATATGTTTTAGAGAGCAATGACATGACTCAGTGGGTACAGGCACTGGTCTTCAGGCATCACATATTAACCACAGAATGCATCTTAACATGGAATGAAAACATAGAAATTAAATTACAAGAGTCATAAAAAAATCACGTAGCCTAAACAAAACAGCAGGGAACAAAATAATAAATTAAATATTTCTTAGAATGTTGAAAATTGAAAAAATATAGAAATACTAAAAGCCCTTCTTCCTGTGAAGTTTATGGTTTTGACTCTATATTTTTTAAAAAATATTACAAATAATTGTTTTTTAATATTTATTTATTTATTATATGTAAGTACACTGTAGGTGTCAGATCTCTTTATGGATGGTTGTAAGCCACCATGTGGATGCTGGGATTCGAACTCATGACCTTTGGAAGAGCAGTCAGTGCTCTTACCCACTGAGCCATAATTGTTTTAATCATACATCTGAAGGTCTTAGACGCAGGGAAAGGAATGCTAAGATGCTGAGTGGGTGGGTGGGAATACACTCTCATAGAACTAGGGGGAGGGGGATAGGATAGGGGATTTGTGGAGGGATACTGTGATGGGGAATAACATTTAAAATGTAAAATAACAAAATAACCAATAAAAGGAAAACAAAGACAAAGAATAATCAAACTTATTAGATAAAAACCAACACTAAAAGTTACGATAGAAACTATGGACTGAAAATTAAAAATATTATACAGAATCAAAAAAACAAAAAGTCAATAGAAATCAAACACAATTGACAAATGTTAGAAAACATGAGTGAGGTTGAATGGAATAAATTTGCAATGATCAATGAAATGTAACTGACCATTATGGAATTTTTTTTTAAATTTCAAATGATTTCCCCTTTTCTAGTCCCCCACTCCCCGAAAGTCATATAAGCCCCCTTCCCTCCCCCTGTCCTTCCACCCATCTCTTCCCACTTCCCCATTCTGGTTTTGCTGAATACTGCTTCACTGAGTATTTCCAGAACAAGGGGCCACTCCTCCGTTCTTCTTGTACCTCATTTGATGTGTGGATTATGTTTTGGGTATTCCAGTTTTCTAGGTTAGTATCCACTTATTGGTGAGTGCATACCACGATTTCATGTTTTGAGTCTGGGTTACCTCACTTAGTATGATGTTTTCCAGCTCCATCCATTTGCCTAAGAATTTCATGAATTCATTGTTTCTAATGGCTGAATAGTACTCCATTGTGTAGATATACCACATTTTTTGCATCCATCCTTCTGTTGAGGGATACCTGTGTTCTTTCCAGCTTCTGGCTATTATAAATAGGGCTGCTATGAACATAGTGGAGCATTTATCCTTATTACATGCTGGGAATCCTCTGGGTACATGCCCAGGAGTGGTATAGCAGGATCTTTCAGAAGTGACATGCCCAGTTTTCTGAGGGACTGCCAGACTGATTTCCAGAGTGGTTGTACTAATTTGCAACACCACCAGCAGTGGAGGAGTGTTCCTCTTTCTCCACATCCTCGCCAACATCTGCTGTCTCCTGAGTTTTTAATCTTGAAAAGATAAGGAGAAAGGGGGCAGCCCTGTCTAGTCCCTGATTTTAGTGGGATTGCTTCAAGTTTCTCTCCATTTAGTTTGATGTTGGCTACCGGTTTGCTGTATATTGCTTTTACTATGTTTAGGTGTCGGCCTTGAATTCCTGTTCTTTCCAAGACTTTAAGCATGAAAGGATGCTGAATTTTGTCAAATGCTTTTTCAGCATCCAATGAAATGACCATGTGGGTTTTTTCTTTGAGTTTGTTTATGTAGTGGATTGCATTGATGGATTTCCATATATTGAACCAACCCTGCATCTCTGGGATAAAGCCAACGTGATCATGGTGGATGATCATTTTTATGTGTTCTTGGATTCAGTTGGCAAGAATTTTATTGAGTATTTTTGCATCGATGTTCATAAGGGAAATTGGTCTGAAGTTCTCTTTGTTGGATCTTTGTGTGGTTTTGGTATCAGTGTAATTGTGGCTTCATAGAAGGAATTGGGTAGTGTTCCTTCTGTTTCTATTTTGTGGAATAGTTTGAAGAGTATTGGTGTTAGGTGTTCTTTGAAGGTCTGATAGAATTCTGCACTGAAGCCTATTTGGGTATATAATCTTTTGATTTAAGAACAATAATGGGTGCACTATAGAACTCTCGCACATGATAAACCCTTTCAATAAAGTGATAGGATGAAGTCAAAATACAAAATCAATTATTGCCATTTCCTTAGCTCAGAAGAAATAATACTGTGAAATTACTTAACTAAAGTTATCTCCAACATAATTCCAAAACCATGATGCATAGAAAAATTTATAAATTAGCATGGACATACAAACAAATCTAAAACTGACAAAGTAGTGGTTAGTAAAAACAGCAATGTTGATGGTATCACAATACTTGATTTCAAATTATATAGCAGATTTACACCAACCTGTGCAGGGTACAATGGCACAAATATACATATATAGACTAACAGAATAGAATGAATGATTCCTAAATATATGTATTAAGTTCCATGCATCTTATTCTTAATAAAGTATCAAAAAACTGGTTGAGAAATAATGAGCCTGACAAATAACCATGGTTAGATAATGTGCATTTCTGTTCATAGAAGAGCAAACCTCTGTCCATGTCTGTCACTCTGCATGAAAATAAGTTCAAAATAGAACAAGCACTTTCAAGCTTAAATTGAAAGCTCTGGAACAAAAAGAAGCTAATTCACGCAGGAGAAGTAGAAGACAGGAAATCATCACACTCAGGGCTGAAATCAATCAAGTGGAATCAAAGAGAACCATATAAAGAAACAACAAAACCAGGGACTGGTTCTTTGAGAAAATCAACAAGATAGATAAACCTTTAGCCAGACTAACCAAAGGCCACAGAGACAGTATCCAAATTAACAAAATTAGAAATGAAAAGGGAGATATAAGAACAGAAATGGAGGAAATTCAAAAAATCATCGGATCCTACTACAAAAGCCTATATTCAACACAACTGTTGAATCTTGGGGAAATTGACAGTTTCCTAGACAGATACCAAATATCAAAATTAAATCAGGATCAAATAGGTCATCTAAACAGTCCTATAAACCCTAAAGAAATAGAAGGGTTCATAGAAAGTCTTCCAACCAAAAAAAGCACAGGAGCAGATGGTTTTAGTGTAGAATTCTATCAGTCCTTCAAAGAAGACCTAACATCAATACTCTTCAAAGTATTCCACAAAATAGAAACAGAAGGAACACTACCCAACTCGTACTATGAAGCCACAAATATGCTGATACCAAAACCACACAATGATCCAAAAAAGAAAGAGAATGTCAGACCAATTTACCTTATGAACATCGATGCAAAAATGCTCAAAAAAGTTCTTGCCAACCAATTCCATGAACACATCGAAACGATCATCCATCATGATCAAGTAGGCTTGGTTCAATATACGGAAATCCATCAATGAAATCCACTACATAAACAAACTCAAAGAAATAAACCACATGGTCATTTATTAGATGCTGAAAAAGCATTTGACATTTGACAAAATTCAGCATCCTTTTGTGCTAAAAGTCTTAGAAAGAGCAGGAATTCAAGGCCTATACCTAAACATAGTTAAAGCAATATACAGCAAACCAGTACCCAACATCAAAATAAATGGAGAGAAACTTGAAGCAATCCCACTAAAATCAGGAACTAGACAAGGCTGCCCCCTCTCTCCAAATCTTTTCAATATAGTACTTGAGGTACTAGCTAGAGTAATTAGAAAACATAAGGAGGTCAAAGGGATACAAATTGGAAAGGAAGGAGTCAAACTATCACTATTTTTAGATGATATGATAGTATACTTAAGTGACCTAAAAACCTCCACCAGCGAACTCCTACAGCTAATAAACAACTTCATCAGTGTGGCTGGTTATAAAATCAACTCAATCAAATCAGTAGCCTTCCTATACTCAAAGGATAAGCAGGCTGAGAAAGAAATTAGGGAAATGACACCCTTCTAAATAGCCACAAACAATATAAAGTATCTTGGTGCGACTCTAATCAAACAAGTGAAAGATCTGTATGACAAGAACTTCAGATCTCTGAAGAAGGAAATTGAAGAAGACCTCAGAAAATGGAAAAATCGTCCATACTCGTAGATTGGCAGGATTAATATAGTTAAAATGGCCATCTTGCCAAAAGCAATATACAGATTCAATGCAATTCCCATCAAAATTCCAACTCAGTTCTTTATAGAGTTAGAAAGAGCAATTCCCAAATTCATCTGGAATAGCAAAAAAAACTCATGATAGCTAAAACTATTATCAACAATAATGACCAAAAAAATCAAGATAAAAATGTAGAGGCTAGGTCTTTCTGAACAGGACTTGGTATCTAAGGAAATAATAGCAAAAAATTGATAGATAATTTTGCATCAATTTAAAAGATTCTGCACAACATATAGCTGGTGTTTATATGAGGCCCCCAACAAACAAACAGTAGAAGACTGCTGGGTCTGTGTCCAGTCCGAGAGGATGCACCTAACCATCAAGAGACTGGAGGCCTCAGGGAATTTGGAGGTCTGGTGGGGT
Organism: Apodemus sylvaticus; assembly: GCF_947179515.1. Classification (NCBI taxonomy): domain Eukaryota; kingdom Metazoa; phylum Chordata; class Mammalia; order Rodentia; family Muridae; genus Apodemus; species Apodemus sylvaticus. The sequence continues at coordinate 96,488,958 of NC_067480.1, forward strand.
GAGGGTTGGGGACATCCCTGGGTAGACAGGGAGGTGAGGAGGAGGCACAGGATGTGAAACAGTCAGAAGGTTGATGGGGTGGGTCTGTAGGGAATAAAATATGGAGTGTAAAAATTAATTAATAATTAAAAAAGATTCTGCACAGAAAATAAAACAACTGCTGAGATACAGATGAATCATTAATGAACAAAGTATTACTATCCTTACTGTTTCAGAACTGAATAAATAACAAAAAACCTGTTTGTTTGATAACTGATCATTAATTGATCTTTGAGTGATCAGTTCTCTGAAGATGAAGTTCAAATTTCAATACCTGAAAATGTGTTCAGTATTCTCAACCATCTGAGAAATATATACAGAAGCTACACTGAAATTTCACCCCAAAATTTTAATTATACCAAAAATATACAGTACGATCAAATTATCACACATACACATCAAATCCAATAGTGGATGAAGGATAAATATACTTTTGGACAGTTTTTTTTTTTTTTGGTTTTTTGGATTTTTTTTGAAACAGGGTTTTTCTGTGTAGCCAGGGCTGTCCTGGAACTCACTCTGTAGACCAGGCTGGCCTCAAACTCAGAAATCCACCTGCCTCTGCCTCCCAGAGTGCTGGGATTACAGGCGTGTGCCACCACTGCCTGGCTCTTTTGGACATTTTTGATGTGCATATATTTTGCAGCCTCTGTGGAAATCAGTCAAGGTGCCCATCAACAGATAAACGTCTGAATGAAATATAATTTGTACATATTCTGAAATTGTGTTTAATTAATGATTAATTAAAGAAAGGAAAAACCGTTCACTGACTCTCATTGTACTAAGAAAAATAAATCAGATTCAGAAAGACAGATCATGTTCTATCTCAAATGCAAATCCACATGTAAATTTACTGCAAATACAGGGAGTTTATTTTGAACGGGGAAGACCAATAATAGAAAGCAAAAGAATGTTATTGAGAGTGATTATGAAAAAAAGCATATTAACCACAACTTTAAAAAGCTTCAAAAATTCAGAATTCCCAATAATATGGAAAGGACTAATCAAATGAAAGTGTTGAAATATCTCTATTATAGAATATTTGAAAAGGATTATGGGAAAATGTTCAATACTATCTACTATCAGGGAATTGAAAGTTAAAACAAAATTTAATTATACTATATCAATAAGTATGATTAAAATATTTAATAGATCATTCAAAAGGTAGATGATAGTAAATCAGAAACAAGAAATGGATTTTTCTGATAGTAACAAAAAATTCCAGTTAGCTTAGAAGAAGACAGATTATGAATCCTAGCAATCAGACTTTCACAAATTAACAACATAAATATGACAACTTCTAGTCAACTTCTTACACATCAATATTTGTTGTGCCTTTATTCATTTTTAAAAAACTGTTGGAAAGTAGCATGACATCCTTCAAGAGCCACTTCTATAAAGGCAGTTTAGCACAGTACAGAATATTTTTTATTAGTTTAGAATGTGATAAAACATCAAAAGATATTCATAAACTCTAAATGAATGTTCACGTAATACAATCCTGTTGGAAATACAGGCATCTTACATGATCCCAATCACATGCATACACGCACAAAAAATGCCAAAACAGCAGAAAGTTCAATTATCACTGAGTTATCACAGAGATAGGGAACACATTTCATGGGCCTAAAAAGCTTATTTTGAACACTATGGCATACAAATATTTAGAAATCTGAGTGATAACAAGATGGAGTGCTGTTTATGATATAATACACTATTAAAATTTTATGAAAACAAAAATGTATCTGGTAAAGGGATGAAAAATGTTATTGGTGCAAACTCTGGATGTGAGAGGAGCATTTAGTATTAAGAGAAAAAGCAACTTCAAAGCATCTATGCATTCTTGGTCAGAAACCTGTCCTGGAAGGTTCAGGCTTGCAATTCTGATACTGCATTTTGCACTTTCAGAAGAAGAGAAGCAGAATTCCAAGTAGTTTATGTTGTCCCCTGCCTTCAAAGAGACAGAGCAAAGCATACTGTGAAGTGTGCATTATACATTCTTAGGTAAAGCAATTGGAGTGTAACATTAAGGAATAGCAACCTTGTGATTACTGGGGCAGTCAGGTAATCATCATCAACATCCCATTGCTGTGAAACATCCTTCATCCAATGAGATCAAAATGATACCTTAATTTGTGGTCTTCTTCTAGTAGTGTGTAGTACAAGAATAATCATGAGATAAATATTACATGGTTCCTAGGGCATCACACAGATAACATCTGAGTAACATTTGGTAAACACATCACAACTTACAAGATAGTAAACTCTAAGAAAGTCATAGACAAGAAAAGCATGATAGTCCCTAACAACTAAAAATTTGTTGTTTTTCACGGTGGATTCTGGAGCATAAGGGCTTCGGGCAAATACTTAGGAAAATGCAGTTAGTATCGAGTGCAGTTATTAATAATGGCTTGAACTGGCTCATTAACTCTGGAAAATTTATTATATAAATTTAAGAAATCTTTTTTGGTATGCAACTTTTTTGAAACATAAAACTGTTGTGTGTGAAGGAGATATAGATAGATAGATAGATAGATAGATAGATAGATAGATAGATAGATAGATAGAGAGATAGATAGAAAGATAGATGATAGATACATAAATACATAGATATATAGATACATAGATAGAGACTCTCTATTAATACTTATAGTCAGTGTTTTCCTTAGTAGTTTTGCTACTTAAAAATCAATAGACATTGTTCTCCATTTAATGAGTCTTTAACTGGATTTTTTCATATGTAAAATAAAAAGAACAAAATCCTGTATTGATTTTTCACACCTCAGAGGAATAAAAATTTAATATTAACCACTAAAATTTAAAGTGCACGTATTCAATAAACATCAACACATATCTGAGTAAAATGCTTGATTTAATGAACATAAATAAATACCAGAGGGTTCACTGAAAATATTTGCCATGTAATGTCAACATGATTTTATCTGTTCCTCAAGGGACTGTGTGAGAGCTACCTATTAAATATATTCTAAGAAATATTCAGCCTAAACTAAGTGACTCCACTTTCACTAAGCGAATATATGTGTGATGATATGATCAATTTAAAACTACTAGAGCAAAAATGAAAAACGGAGCTGAGGAGTCATTTTAAGATCCAATGTAATCTGTGTGTTTAGGAATGTACCTGTAATATCATTATCCAGTAAAGGCAGGGGGATTTTGGATTATAACATAGCCTGTGCAAACTCAAGTCTCTGAAATACAAAATTAACAAATAAAATTTAAAACAAATAGACTATTACATACTGGTGTATCTTCATTATTATTCTAAATACCCAAAATGGTTTGGCCATTGTTTTTATATTTGCAAGAAATTATTTGAAGATATTCTATATATAATTATGTTAAAATTTTAACATTTAAATATATGATTGATCCTTTTTTTCTAACAAAGTATTATGCATTTGTATGCAGCACCTTTATTCCCATATAACATTTTATTCTCTGATGCCAAAATTTCTTTGAGATACATCTTTTCCATTTCTAAGAAAATACCCATATCTGCAGTTTTTAAGCAAATCACCTTATTGAAAAGTTCCTTGACTTTCTTTTTAGTAAAGTTTCATGTGCTGCTTTCAAGTGTATAAAATAACAATTAGAAAATATTTTCAGAACTAATTGTGATTTCATTAATCTTTAGGATTAAACCCAAAGACTTTGCTCCTTTCCAGTAAAATCAATTAAAATTCTATTGCTGAAGATAAACAAACAGTCGGGCTATAGGACAGGACTTGGAATTATTAATCTGAATCTCACTGGAAAGACTCCTTCCTTCACAAGGACTAGCTTTCATAATTTCTTTTTTTCTATATTCTTTGTTTCCATTCGAAATGATTTTTCCTTTCCTGGTTCCCCCCTCCCCATAAGTCCCATAAGCCCTCCTCCCTCCTCCCATTCCCCAATCACCCCCTCCCACTTCTCTGTCCAGGCAATCCCCTACAATGCTGCATCAAGCCTTTCCAGGACCAGGGCCCTGTCCTTCCTTCTTCTTGGGAGTGATTTGATATGTGAGTTGTGTCTTGGGTATTCAGAGCTTCTAAAGATTCTATGCAAGCTGCCAAAGGAGAAGAGTACTTAGTGGTCCTGTCTAGCTGTAATCCTCTGAACCACACCAGCGACTAGCAAGAGAAGATATCCCTAAAAGTACATCGATATCACATAGAACCTGGAGAAAACCCACCCCTAGCCTTAAGATCTGCTCAATAGGAGGAATCTCATGCCTGGGACTGAAATCTTAGCCAAATGAATTTATGAAACCTGCAAGAGAACCTACTACTGTCACATTCTTGAGCCAGTTAGTTTTAGAACAGATGGTTTTCAGACGGTGATAATACAAGTTGAAATCAAACATGATTGAGGTACAGAATTGTAAACTAAGTTAGGATAGATGATAGAATACTCTGCATAAACTGTTGAATAGGATGAACGATGTTATAAGTGTATGCCATATCTTATAATTTATATATTTGTTATAACTGTACGATTTATTTCTGAGATAGAGCTTTTCATTGGACTTAAAGGGGGAGTTATTGAGGTTTTGTCTTTTGCTGTTATTGTAATGATAAGTGCTGGCCCCACAAGATCTTGAGTTTGTCCTTTATTTCTGAGAAACTGTCCCTAGTTATTCCTGGTTGTTAAATAAAGATGCCAGCTTCTGCTAGCTGGGGAGAAGAAAGATAGGTAGAAATTAGGTCACCAGGGCTTGGGACCATGAGGAGGAGGAAGGAGAAAAGGGGGAGATCCGTCATGTAGAGACTGTGGGGGAGGGGAGAGAAGAGACACAATGTCTGAAGAACGTGCAGGAGGAGGAATTAGAGCCACCATGTACAGGGGCCAAGAGAAAGGGTCCCGGAGGGCTGCTCAGTTGGGTCAGGAGCAGCCATGTTGGAACGTAGAAATTAGGAAGGAGTAACTGAGTTTATCAGGTGGGAAGTAAATCCTGAAGGCCTAGGCAGTTGCCCAGCTATTGTGCTGCTTAAGACATAATAAAATATAAGGGCTTTGTGAATCTTTAATTCGGGAACATAAACCATCGAGGCAGTACGTAACCTCACACTGAAATTTATTAAAACAGTAATACTACAGGGGTAGTATAATGCTTCCAGATATTTACATGTTTCAAAACCCATCAAGCTCCTTCTCTGTGTGAACAATGGAGCAATTACATTCCATGACATTGGTGCATGGAATGTAATTTTTTTTTTTTTTTTTTTTTTTTTTTTTGGTTTGTTGGAGACAGGGTTTCTGGCTGTCCTGGAACTCACTCTGTAGACCAGGCTGGTCTCGAACTCAGAAATCTACCTGCCTCTGCCTCCCAGAGTGCTGGGATTACAGGCATGTGCCACCACCGCCCGGCATGTATTATTTTTTTATAATTTGATATTTTCTTATCTATAGAAAGCTAAGAACATAGAATAGAAACAAAGGAAATCTCATACTGTTCTGGCTCCTTTTTTATTAACTGTGATCCAAAATCAGATTTGAACCATCACCTATTATATGGCAATTGAGGGGTATAAAGTATTTTCATATTTGTCATGTTTTTACTATATGTCACATGAAAATATTAACTGATTATATGACTTTACCAAAGTTTAAATAAGTACCAGAAAGAAAGAATCATATAATATTTTCATTATAATAGAGGCGGCTATTCCCATTTAAATAGTCATTTAGGAAAGTACAGTTTTTAACCTTCGTTTGATATAGTTATTTTTGTTTATTTTTTTGCTTTCTTAACAGATTTTTCTGTAGAGCCCTGCTACTCTCTTGCCTGGGCCTCTACAATACTGTGATTATGAGTGTATGATACCCTAGTTGTAGAATTTAGAATTTTTTTAGAGAATATGAATGAAATGACAACAGATATTACTTGGAACACAAAGATATCATGAAACCCTCCAAAAGAGATCCACATAAATTCCAAAATACTTTTAATATACAAATAATTTAAAAAACTGTGCTTGATGTTAAGTAATTTTGATATAAGTAATCATGTCCATGGACTTGATAAAATTATTTGCACATTTGCTTACAAGTAAATTATCAAATATGAGAAAAGTGTATTAGTATAAAAATAATAATGTTTTTATAATTACAATTTGGTTGGGAATAGCCTTTCAGTTGGTTTTTCATTTACATGAAAGGTTAAAACAGATGCTAGGAACTTACTTGTAATCCTCAAGAGCAAACAGAGAACTTGAATATTCAGAAAAACCAGATGGTCAATCAATTACAATAGCTCAATCTCAAAAATAACCAGCATTGAGTATGATACCCAGTGGGAAATTAGAAATGAAGAAAGGTTGCTTTGTAGTCATGTTTATTTAATTCTAAGGATCCTTTTAAAAGGTATTATTATATCGCATCAAGTTTTTTAAAGAAACACAAAGCAAGCATTGATCTCATTTAGAGTACTTCCTGCTGATTAAGAGTTTCTGTCGAGTTCCTTGGGGCAAGTTTGATCTTTGTGGTCAGGATACCTTCAACCAACAATCCAGCAAACAGCAACAGCCACAGCAGACGGAGGAGCAATGGCACAGCCAAGCCTGTCAAGGCACTGGCATTTTTATACTCTGAAGAGTTCCCAGAATCCCAAACATAATCTTCAGCTGGTAAAATCACACCCATGCGAGAGCAGGAGACAATCATAGCTGCTGAAGTGGGCCTACGTGCCATATGAAGAATTCAAACAAACACATTCATATAGCATTTCTGTGTTGTTAAAAAATGACAATAATAAAATTCTCAATACAGATGTGACTAATGGTTGGCATATTAAATTCTGTTATTATTTTCATCAGATAATGCTTTAGTTAATAGTACAATAAATCTCCAAAATAGGGTGAACTTCCCTTGTGATCATGTTTTGTTTTATTGTTTTATTTAATATATTGGTGATCTCTGAACAACATTAAAATAACTGTGATGTTAACAGACTAAACACAATAAATAATATTGATTGTAAGCCTAAATGTGTATACTTGCATTGATAATATCAAGATAAAAAATATCTGTAATCACACAAAGAGAAAAGCACAATGATGATTAATAAAAGCCAAAAAGGTATAAACATTTGTATTTACAAAACTTAACTAAAGAGCCTCTGTCTCCTTTTTTTATTAACAATTTTATTTTTTTACATTTCAAATATTATCCACCCCCATCTCCCTTCCCTTGCTTTTAAAAGTGCGCTAAACCACCTACCCACCCACTTCCACCTCACCCCTCTAGCATACGACTTTTCTGGGACATCAAGCCTCTACAGGTCCAAGGGCCTCCCCTCCCAGATAAGGATGGCCAGATAAGGCCATCCTCTGCTACATATGCGCTGGAGCCATGTGTCCCTCCATGTACATCCTTTGGTTAGCGGTTTAGTTCCTGGGAGCTCTGAAGAGTTAATTGATACTGTAGTTCTTCCTATGGGCCTGAAATCCCCTTCAGCTCCTTCAGCCCTTCCACTAACTTTTCAATTGAGGTCCCAGCGCTCAGTCTGATGGTTGGCTGTGAGTATCTGCATCTGTCACAGGTGCTGGCATAGCCTCTCAGAGGACAGCCATACTTGGTTCCTGTCTGCAAGCACATCTTGGCATCATCAATAGTGTAGGGGTTTGGTTTCTGCAGATGGAACGGATCCCTAGGTGGGGCTATAAGACCCTTCTTAGTAGTCTAGAAGATTGTTTATTATAAGTTAAAAGAAGGAAAATAAGTTGACTTATATTGTGTTTAAATGCACCTAACGATGCATTTGATGAACAGTATTATGTGTATTAGGTAGCAAATAATGTTCTACATATTTTTGTGTGCATAAAATAATTTAAAGCACAAATGCAATTTTAAATAAGTGAATATCAAATATAATTTTGAAAATATGAATTTATATGACTATCAGTTTTATATTATCAAAATAGTATAGGACAGAAGCTACTGTCTGATGGAAGTATATATTTTAAAAAACGTAATAATTTTTATTCATTAAATTTTCATATATTTATAAACTGCACACAGATCCTATCCATCCACCAGTACCTCTCTCCAATTCCCTCAGTATCGCCACCTTGTCTCCTTCCAAGCTCCATGTCAATTTTTCCTTTTTTTGTAATTAATAATACCAAATCTAATTAGTGATGCCCATATGTGCATCAATGTGAGATCATCCACTAGGACATGGGCAGTTTACCAACAACCACATGGGATTATATCCTGATAAGTGCATTTATACTTGAAAATATTATAAAGTTAAAATATATTGCATATACATATTCCTGAACACCACATCTTATCCCAGCCTAAGCCTAAGCTTAAAAAAAGTCAAACCTTAAATATGCCTGAGTTAAGATAATACCTTAGTTATCAGTAGGACAGAGTCATATAAAACATTCTTTATCTTTTACTTAAAGATTTACTTATTCATTTGTTTTATATGTGACTACACTCTCACTCTCTTCAGATACATAAGAAGAGAGCATCAGATCCTTTTTCAGATGGTAGTGGGCTACTCTGAGGTTGCTAGGAATTGAACTTAGGAAGAGCAATGAGAGCTCTTAACAGCTGGGCCATCTCACCAGGCCCAACCTACATTACCTTATTGGAGAGATCACATGGAATTTCCTCAGCATGCCAAATCTCAGTACGCTGAGATACTTGTTTTTACCACTCTGTTTCCATGTGGTTTAAGCTTCCAAGTAGAGAATCAGAAGCCTGTGAAATTTCGAAATTCAAAAACTCAAATGAGTTCAGGGCCTATTTACTGTTTATCACAATTATAGTCAGTAAAGCTATTTATATATATATATGTATATATATGTATATATATATATATCATTCTTTACATGGTTTTGGAGAGTTGATTTTATTTGTATAATTTGCATTTATGACATTATACACATTGAGTTTTCTCTTGATTTAAAATTCAGTTCTTATATCCTGATTGTAGCATATCTTCTCTCCTTTCCTCCCTGTCTAACCTCCCCACATTTCCCACAGATCCACTCCTCCTTCTTTCCCTTCAGAAAAGGGCAGGCTGCCCAGGGATAGCAATCAAACATTTCATATCAAGTTACAATAAGACAAGCTACCTCCCCTCATATTAAGACTGAACTAGGCAACTCAGTAGGAGGGAAAGGGTCTAAAAGCAGGAAAAAGAGTCAAAGACAGTCCCACTTCCATTGTTAGGAGTCCCACAAGAACACCAAGATACATATGTGTAGAGGGCAAGATCAGACTATAAAATCTTCATTATTGTCAGTTCAGTCTCTGTGAGCCCAAAGAGTCCAAGTTTCTTGATTCGGTGTGCCGTATGTATTCTTGTAGAGTATCCTTAACCCATTGGGGAATTGCAATCCTTCTTCTCCCTCTTTTTCAGGATGATTTCTTTCCAATTCCATCTCTTTGCCTACAAATGCCAAAGTTATTTATTTTTTAATAGCTGACTCATAATACCCCCATTGTATAAATGTGCCACATTTTCTTTATCCATCCTTTTGTTGAGGGACATCTAGGCTGTTTCAAGTTTCTGGTTATTACAGATAGAGTTGCTATTAACATAGTGCCATACTCAGCCTTGTCCGTAGGCTAGAACATACTTTGGGCATATGCTGGGTCTTAAGATGGATCAGTTTTATAGTACCTAAGTAACCTCCATATAAATTTTGAAAGTGGCTGCAAAAGTTTTCACTCAAACAAGCAACTGAAGAGTGTTCCTCTTGTTCCATGTGCTCGCCAACACAAGTAGTCACTCGTAACCGGTTTTGACCTTAGTTATTCTGACATGTGTAAGATGGAATCCCAGGGTCATTTACATTTACTTTTTTTCCTGATGACTAAGGATATTAGACATTTTGTAAATGTTTACTGGCCATTTGTGAATCATCTACAGAGATGGTTTTGAATAATATCCTTCTATCAAGATTTCGAATTTATAAACATTTTTCTTGCTGTGTAGGCTGCTGTTTTGTCTAACTGACATTGTCCTTTGATTTATAGAAGATTTTCAGTTTCATAAATCCAACTCATTAATTTTTGCTCTTCATTCCTTTGTTATTGATATTGTGCTCAGAAAGGTTTCCCCTGTGTCAATGTGTTCAAGGCTATTCCCCACTTTCTCTTTTATCATGTTTAGTGAATCTCATTGCCAACTTGGAGATGAGTTTTGTGAAGGGTGATAGATATTAATATATATGCATACTTCTACATGCCAGCATCCAATTAGACCAGCACCATTTGTTGAAGATGATTCTTTTTTTGCCATTGTATATTTCTGACTTCCTTATCAAAAATCACTATGAACTTTCTTAACACTGCTTTTATTTTGTCCCATGAATTTAGGCTGGAGTGACATTATTTACACTGAATCCTAGGAATTTTTAAATATCTTTCTTAATTTCTGAATTGACCAAATCCTTATTAAGTATAAAGTGTTTAGTTTCCACGAGTTTGTAGTCTTCACATTGTTTCTGTTGTTGAAATTCAGCTTTAATCCATGGAGGTCTGATAGGATACAGACCTATTCAATTTTCTTATATTTGTTGAGACTTGATTTATGACAGTTTGATCAATTTTGGAGAATGTTTCATGAGGTACTGAGATGAAGGGGTCCACTTTTGTGTTTGAGTGAAATGTTCTCTAGATGATGATTAAGTCCATTTGGTTAATAACATCATATATCTCTAGGATATTTCTGTTTAGTTTTGATCTGGATAAAAAGTCTGTTGTTGAGAGCACAGTATTTATGTCTATCTCCCACATACAAAGTGTAGGGTTACCTGTTTAATTTAAGCTCTGGTAGTATTTTCTTTACAAACACTGGTGCCCCTGTGTTTGGGGAATAAATATTAAAAATTAAAAAAATACTTTTTGATTTGTCCTTTAATGAGTATGAGGTGTCCTCTCTCTCTCTCTCTCTCTCTCTCTCTCTCTCTCTCTCTCTCTCTCTCTCTCTCTCTCTTTCAATATTTGTTTGAAATTTATTTTGTTAGATATTAGAATGGCTACACCAGCTTGTTTCTTAGGACCATAGGCTTGGAAAATATTTTTCAAATCCTTTACTCTGAGGTAATATCTATCTCTGATGTTGCATGCAGAAGAGTGAATTTATTTTTACATCCATTTTGCTAGTATCTTTCTACTGGGGAATTTTCTCATTAATATTGAGAGGTGCCAAGGACAAATCATTGGTAATTCCTGTTATTACATTGTTGGTGGTGTGAGTTTTTTTTTTGTGTGTGTGTGTGTGTGTGTGTGTGTGTGTGCGTGTACTTCCTAGGGTTTTACTGGAGTTAGATTATTTATTTCCTGTATTTTTATGGCTGTAGTTTATTTCTTTGGGTTGAAGTTTTTTTTCTATTAATTTCTGTATGCGTGTATTTGTGGATAGACATTGCTGAAAGTCTACATCATGGGATATCTTGTGTTCTCCACCTATGGTGATTAAAGGTTTTGCTGGGTTTAATAGTCTTGGCTGGCATCTATGCTTTCTAAGAAAGGTCAACACATCTGATCAGGCCTTTCTGGATTATAGAGTTTCCATGGAGAAATTGGGCATAATTCTTACTGCCATTATTTGTTACTTGGACTTTTTTCACTGCAGATTTTTAATACTCTTTCTTTGTTCTGTATATTTAGAGTTTTATTATGTGTTTAAGGGACATTCTTTTTCTGGTCAATATTTTGTGTTCTGTAAGCTTCTTGTGCTTTTATAAGGCATGTCCTTTTTTAGGTCCAGAAAATTTTCTTCTGTGATATCCTTGAAAATATTTTCTGGGCCTCTGAGCTAGGATTCTTCTGCTTCTATTCCTATTATTCTTAGACTTGGTATTTAATTGTGTTATAGAAGTCTTTGATGGTTTGTATCAGGGAATTTTTAAGTTTTAACATTTTCTTTGACTGATTCATCTATTTCATCTTTCATATCTTCAATATCTGAAAATTTTCTCTTCTTGTATTCTGTTAGTTTACACTTGTATCTGTAGTTCTTGTTCACTTATACAGATTTTCCATTTCTAGAATTCCCCCAGTTTGGTTTGTTTGTTAATTCTATTTCTGTTTTCAGGTCTTGAACAATTTTATTTATTTCCTTCAACTGTTTTTTCTTGGATTTTTTGAGGACTTTTATTTATTTCCTTTAATTTTTGTTTGTCTCTCCTGAATGTTTAAAGGACATTTATTTCTTTCCACTTTACAGATAACTGTTAAGTTGTATTTAAGATGATTTTCATCTGCTTTAACTGTATTGGAATATTCATGGTCAGCTGTTGTAGGATGAATGACATACCTATTAATATCAGGTGGTGACATATTGCCCTGGCTATTAATTTCGTTCCTACACTGATGCCTTAGTATGTGCATTTGTTGTAAATATAGGTCTAGGTGCTAAGTTTTGAGTTTGTCTTTTTTGGATGTTTGCCTTGTTCCTGAGTTTCTGTTTATTCTGTGGTCTTTTGTATGTAAGTTGCTTATGGCTGAGTAAAGGGTCTGCCCTTACTCGATGGATTCTTGAATTCTGGATACCAGCTTTTTCTCTTGTATAGTTGGTGGTCTTCTAGGGTTCTGTGTGCTAGTGTGAACTTTGGTGGAGCATGGGACTTTCACTGGATGACTTATAAGACAGATAAGGTAATGGTGAGAGGAGGAATTACTGGGGGAAAGCTGGGCAGACTCTAAGGGATTGTTGGTGGCTCATAGTCGATGGCCTTGGCAAAGGTTCTCAGTGCTAGTGTAGCCTCTGGTGGATCTGGGGACTTCTACCAGATACGTGGAAATGGAATAAGATGGATTAGCATGAGGATCTTGCTGCTGATATGGCCTTTGCTGCAGCATAGGACTCCAGTCTTGCACTTTAAGCCAGTCTTTCCTTTGCCTCATGCTTGCAATGCCAAGAAAAGAAACTCTATGAGAAAATGAGCATCAGATTGTTCAGTAATTGTCTGGATAGGTTCCACTGCCAATACTGTCACTTCTGCTACAGCATTCTGGAACATCAAATTTGGGATATGTCACCACTGATACTATATGTGAAAATAGATTGAAGGAGGTGCTGAGATTAAATGAAGGCTTATATTTGAACCTTATTGGATGAATTACTAGGGATATCTTTGCACTTCTTCAGTAAAAGGAGGCCAACTTCCAGAAGCCATACCCAGTGCCACATTGGTTCTGTGGTACCCCTTTCCACCAGTGTGACAAAATACTTTTTTTGTTTAATACATAGAATAAAAACTGTTGTCCTATTCAATAGAATACTATATCCTTTTGAAAAGAGAAAAATATATCATTTGCATTTGAGTAGAAATAATTATCGAGAAAACAACTAAATTCATATATTTTTTGTCAACCATTAATTAATTCTGTCTGCTTGGTGGAAAGCCAAATTTGAGTGAAGGTTAAAAAAGTAAATCTGGAATAATATGTATTTATACAAATGGTATAGAAACTCTTTAACCTTTAATTTTTCCCTATTTACATGAGATATGCAGCATGTCAAAAGATCAGTACTAAAAAGAAGTTGAACAATGGGAGATAGCAGGAAAGAAGAAGGAAGCAGTGCCTTGGAGGTAGTGTCATCAGCATCCTCATCTGGGTTGTTGTATTTTCAATGAACCACATAAAAATTTATAACAATTTGTTCAGTTTTATGCTGAAACAGGAATTCTCTTTCCAGTCTCTTTTACTACTTCTAATTCTGAGTACAGGAACGTATTTGGTAAAGCAAAAAACCAAAGATTCCCTGTCTTGGGTTATAGGAATTCTAAGCATAGAGAAAAGTTAGATCTAAAACACTAAATAGAATTGAAGAGGTAAAAATAAAATTCTAGCCAGATATGGCAGTACATAGCTGTGTTCCCAGAACTCTAAAGACTGAGATAGTAGAATCATGAATTCTAGACCAGCCTGTTATGTATAGCATGTGCATATTTTTTCAAATCCAATTCCAGATCAAAATGGAATTAGGAAAATCCAGGTAACATAAAAATCTACAAAGTTACTGATGTAGAATGAGTTAACTAGAAGAAGAAGAAAATATGATGTTTCAATGTCAATTTTATGAAAATCATATATTAAAGAATCTGGGATGCTTAGAAAATGACTACTTCTATTTAGCAAAAGCCTGTTTAACATAGATTCATTGACTGTTAGTTAAATATTTGCCTAAGGTAGATGAAACGAATCGGATGATAATTGCAGTTCCTGCTGTCATAAATCATAAACTCCTCTGGCTGTGTTACAGGCCTATGATCAGAGGTCCATCTACTCCATGGTGAAAAATAAAGGTGCTAGAGCACTAGAGATACACATTGCAAGCATTATAAGATGATAGGACATCTCACTTGAAATATCCAGGGCAATGAAGAGGAGAGGACATCTATATAGAGATGAAATATTAAAGGTTATATTCAGAAGAAAGAATATAGGTAAAGGAAACTCTTCCTCATGTGGCTAAAGATCAAGTATGCAGATGAACGAATAGAATTGAAGACAGAACAATCTTGGTTTGTTTTTAAGGCTAGAGGCCTCTAACATTTTACATGCTTTATTGTATTTATTATTCTTTGTATGTTAAAAAGAAGATCCCTGAGTATTATCAGTTTTACCATTACAAAAAGAAATTATGTGATACTGTAACATTATGGGCAATTTAGCTGAGATCAAAAGTTAGAGATTGTTTCAGTGGCTTCAGGAGAGTTGTTGGTGTCCAGCTGTAGAAAAGTATATGAGCAATAAGAACAGTTGATGTAATAAGATATATTTACAAAAATAGAAAAATACTGTTGTAATTTTTTCAGGGAAGAGAAAACACTGAAAAAGTTCATCTAATATTTACTTGAAGAAAAAATCCAGATGCTTTGTAAATTGCTTTAGAATATCTCCCTAACAACCTTGGAGAATAGTTTAATAACCGATTTGAAAATATTAGAAGAGATTGAAAAGGTTAAATATCTTATCAATTGTCTCATTACCAACCAAGTTGGAAGAAGAGTCAAAATACTAATGTCTCTCATTCAGAAAACATATGTTGTTAGCCACTATTACAAGATTAAAGACTTGACTTCCATGATTCATGCTATATTCTGTTTTCAATATATGTAAATCATTGAGTGAATTGCCTGGGAATAAGGTTGGCTGTGTTTGATCTTTAAAAATAGCTTCTGAGTGCTAGGAAGCAATAGGTGGGTGATTTAAGCATGAAAGTAGGAGGGGGGATGTCTTCATCATTCCAGAGAAAAAGAATCTAGGTTAGTAATTGAGTGACAGTTGTTAATATAAACAGAACACAGCAGAGCAGAATTGGAGATATATGAAGAAGTCAGAGGAACAGCCAACAGAATGGCAACTATTCCCATAGCAGCATGGTGGTAGGTTAGCATTACTTTGTAAAATATTTCAGTGACAAGCAGAGCTAAGCAGATAAATGGAAAGATGCATAATGTAATATCACAACATGAAAAGCATTTTGCGCAAGAATGAAATAGATTAAGGATACAGAGTACCCAAGAGGATTCTCTATAATGGCAGAAACGCTCTCTTGCTAGTAAGACAAATGAACTATATTTTAAATTATAGATTGAAGTATTGCAGCTGTGTAGGAATAGTGGCTACTGGTGCAGGAGAATGGGGCAGAGTGAAGTCAGGAATATCTTGCTCAAAGTGGAATTATTTGGAATATGTGGAATTATTTGGAATATATGGAATTATTGTATGAAAGAAACAATTAGGCAAAGAAAAAGGCTGAAGGCCCTTTCGAACCCCAACCAACTTCAACTAAAACTGCCTTGCATTGCTAGCACAGTGGCAGATGTACTATATAAGCTTATCTCTGTGTGTAAAAGGCTCATAAACATACTCAGTATTAGGTGGAGATTTAAAATGCTGTTGAAACATCCAATGCATGAAGTTGTAAGTAGAACTACATATAACATATGGAACATGTGCAGTAAAGTTTTCACTAGGCAAATGGGGCCTAATCCTCCAAGCCTTTGTAGATTAAAACCACCGAAATACCGCAGCTTCTCCCCAGTCTGGCTGCTTCAGCCACTGGAGGTATATATTTTTAAAAATAAATTCTCTTGCTTTGTTTGTTACTCACTATGGATCTTGACTGGTTCTTTGTGCTGAGACACAGAACCCAAAGCCTTTGTCAAATACTGAACCACAATAGTAGTTGATACCAGCTGGTTTTTGTACAAAATAGAGCTAGCAGTGAAATTTCTGAAAGCAACTTCTAAACAAAATCTCAATGGCAGAGGTGATTCTGCCACTATTCAACAGATCATCTTTGTGACGAATACAAATTAAATCACAGACCCTTTAGAGCAGCAGTTCTCAAACTGTGTGTCATGACATTGGAGGGCTGAGCAATCTTTTCAAGGAGTAGTTTTAGATCATCAGAAAACACAGATTTTTAGAATTCATAATATCAGTAAAATTAGAGTTATGAAGTAGCAACAAATACCCAAGGCACAAATCGCATAACAAATGACTCCCATGAAGAAGTATGGAGAGGCTCCTGATCCTGGAAAGGATTGACCTAGCATTGGAGGGGAATATAAGGACAGAGAAAAAGGAGGGAGGTGATCAGAGAATGGATGGAGAGAAGAAGGTTTATGGGACATTTGGGGAGGGGGGATCTGGGAAAGGGGAAATCATTTGGAATGTAAACAAAGAATATAGAAAATAAAAATATTTTTAAAAAATTAAAAAAATTCAGATGCTGTAATAAAATACCCTACAAAAGCAAAAAAATAATAATAATTTTATGATTTGGGGTCACCACAACAGGAGGCATTCTTCTAAAGGGTTGCCATATTAGGAAGTTTGAAGACCACTGGTCTAGACTTATTTCTCTTCTAGAACTCAAGCCACACCAACACTACCCCTTCTCCTAGAAGGAAATAGTAGCTCAGGTACAAAGATCTCAAAAATAAACAAATGAATTGCTCTCCCCATTGCAACTGCAAAATCGATTTAGAGCCTTACCCAGTAGCTCTGTGATTTCTTTTTAGGCCATCTCAGGACAAATCAAGAATTATGGACCTTCCTACCACTCTCTGCAAAACAATAAAGCAAGGGCTTAAAAATGAATGGCCTTTCTTTCATTTTGGATTTTCTCTCCAGCTGTGCAGGCTATCTCCTTCTTTCTCTTCAAACTTTCATTGCTAATCAGGTTTCTCTCAAGGATTTAAGAAATCTCTCTTGCTCTCTCTCCCTTTGTCTATCTCTTTCTTTCTCTCTCTTCTTTGTCTCTGTCTCTCTCTTCCCCCTCTCTTTTCAGGATATTATGGTGCTATTTTATATATTTTCTTGAGAGAGCCACTGTGGGTGGTATCAGCCTTTGGAAAGTAGTTTTGGATTGTATCAGAAAGCTAGCTTGGCAAACCATGACGACTCAGCCAGCAGGCAAAGCTCCTCTCTGCTTCTCTTTCTGCTCCTAGTTCCCCATCTTGAGATCCTTCTGTGGTTTCTGTTCCTGATGGTCTCTAACCTTGAGTCCTAAACCAGCCTTTTCTCTGCCAAGCTGTTTGGACAGTGTTTGATCATAGTAACAAAGAAGCAAACTAGAACTGCTAGGATTTTCTCTTCCTTTTGCCTGCTCTCCAGTTCATGATTTTTTTTTTCTGTCAGAACCTGCTGATCTCACCTTCATTTTTGATAACACACTGAAGATGAGGTGTGTACTTTTTATGTAGGGGTTTCTTAAGCTTTATTGTCCTTATATTGGATTATTTCAGATCATTCAATGACAATTCTCCTAAGGCTGAAGAAAAACAAAAAGGAAATGAAAGGTCGGCCTTGAAATAAAATTCCTTTCCTATGATTTATGTAGTTAGTATGAGAATACTGATTACATATATTGTGTGAAGCCTGAGCTGATAATTTATCATTATTACTAATTTAGTTAAGATTATGATGAAGTTTATTTCCTTATGCTATGATGGGCTCCAGTAATTAAGGGCTTTAAAACAAATGACTAAATTATGGAAAACAATATATTGGTAAAATATTTTACATAGTACTTCAAATATTGAAACAGTCAAAATCAGCCATTATTTGCAATATTAAAAATGAGGCAATTGCATTCAGACATCTGGTGTAAAGAAAAAACTCCCATGCAAATGTTTTCATTACGAAAAAAAAAGGTTTTAGTGTTTTAAAGATACAAATAAGAGGTATTCTAATTTAATAATTTATGATTGATTCACTTTTACAGACATGATATGAGATTTATATCCATGTTAGTCCTTCATAGAATATTATTTTTAGATAATTTGTCAACCAAATAAAAACAATTAATATTTAAAATGGAAATTTACAAAAACATTAAGGGGATGCTCATTGCATTTTGGTCTCAAAGTGTTTCTTGGTACACATTTGCCAAGTGGAGTGTCCTCTGGGAAGCCTTCAGTTAACTGAAGTGGCATTATACCATTCAATATAGTCACATAATTTGTAATTCATTTAAGTTTTACAGAAAATATTTGTGACTTATTCTTGCTCAAATATGAGTAACTAATAGTTCTTGCCAAGTTTAATTATATTGCTTCTCCTGCAATTTCTCAATTTGACTCTACTACACTTGTTGTTTTGAGATAATTATAAGAATTGTCTCAGATACCTACAATGTGTTCTAGATGCAATAAGGGATTAAGTAAAATAATTTGACAAATAGCATACATGAATGTCTTGACCCAAGTCTTCCAGTGTAATCTGTTCAGAAACTACCAGACTTCTTGGAAGTTGTTAAATTCTGTTATTTCTTGGAACCAAGTGAACATAGATGAAGTCAATGTAGTAAATAAAATAAGAATATAAGAATATAAATTGTTTTTTTTTTTTACCAATTCTGCAGAAACACTTTCTCACTTCTTGATTTTTCTTGGTATTTTGTATTAAATTCTTATTCAGATTGTCCTGAGTGTCATTTAAGAAATCTTAGAGAACCCCAAATGAGAAGTCTTTTGCATCCATTTTGTAGTTATCAGCACACTGATGTCACTTTCCCTCCATGGCTCGGGGAACATAGCATATGATGAGACAGAAAGTATATAAATAAGAGCTGGATGGAGTGAAGAGCACTGTGTCATGATAATTTCTGGGTATTATATTTTTACATATCATAGCTGTGGGTACCTGCACATGATCTCCCCAAGATGGTGTTATAGGTACTCTGTCATGGGACAAAAACTTGGTCATAGATACGCATTCTCCTCTGAGTATGTAGATAAGGATCAGTGAGTACAGAAGAAATATTTTCTTCAGTGGTGTAAACGTTGCTCAGGTACACATATTCCTGAGAACAAATGGACCATATTGCACTCCTATATTCAGCCCTAATAAAACCCATTAGATCATAACATGAAATCATTATGTAAAGAACACACAATCATTTTCTTTGCCCATCTGCTATCTGCTGGACATTTAGTCTGATTCAATAGCTTGCCTAATATCTATAGTACCACAGAATATATGAAGCCAAATACAAGTATCTCTGCTGCTTGAAGTGGATATTTATTATTATTATTATTATTATTATTCCATTATTGCATACAAAAATATGTGATTGTAGAGCCAAGGAGCTGAAGAGGTTGACAGCCTCAGAGAAGGAACAATAATATGTACCAACCAGTACCACCAGAGCTCTCAGGGGCTAAACCACCAACCAAAAAGTACACATCGAGGGACCCATGGCTCCAGCTATACATGTAGCAGAGGATGGCTGTTTCAGACATCAATGAGAGGAGAGGCCATTGGTCCTGTGAAGGCTCGATGCCCCAGTGTAGGGGAATGCTAGGACAGGAAAGTGGAAATGGAGGGAGAGGGGTTGGTGTGCAGGGGAAGGGGGATGGGATTGGGATTTTTTGGTGTGGAAATGAGGATAACATTTGAAATGTAAGTAAAGCAAATATCTAATAAAAATTAAAGAAAAAATATGATCCCATCCATTCTCAAATTGTCCTCTGCATTTCCCGCTTTATTTCATCAAGTAGTCTCCCTTTTAACCTCCTGTCAAAAACCAAAAACATACAACAAACAACAAAAACCTCCAGTAAATTTAGTTCTGCACATATTTGCATGGAAGTAGCATTATATACAGAAGCATAAGCAACCTACAACTAGCCTCACTCCAGTAGAATAAGTATCTCTCCAGGAGTTCCTCAGCAAGTAAGGAATGTGGATACTTGAGTTATGCTTCTATGCTATAATTTTGGTTGGTCTGATCTTGGGCAGGTAACTAAAGACACTGTGAATTCATCATTCTTTTATCCAAGTCTTTTTCTTCTGCAATGTATCTTTAGTCTTGATGGGGGTTGGAAAAAGATGCTTCATGAACATTTATACTAAACATTTTGACTAATTATATTGATTACTGACCACTGCCATAAGACTTGTCCCTGATTAAGACTGTGAACAGCACAGTCCTATGAGTATAAACAGAGACATTTAGAAGGTAATTTGGCTTGACTACAAAGGAAAACATCCAAAGCATGTTTCATACTAGAACCTATGACCTCTTTGACCATATCAGATATTAATTCTCTCCTGTGGTGTCACTCTCAACTCCAAAGGGCAGTGTGCTAGTTACTATGCTGTTGCACGAGTGAGCATGTCTTGACTGTCAGGTCTGTACTACAGCATGCAGGCTCCAGTGCTAGGTGAGACCATTAACTTCTTTTCTGTGATAGCTTCCTGCCTAGCACTTTTGGTTCTATGAAAGCTACACAGCAGGGAGAAAATTTGTTGGTCAGTTTGAGATTGATTTCTCTACGTCCTGCAGGAAACTGTGAAACTATGTGGTATGTTCAGCAATGGGGTCTTGGCACTACAGTTGGCAACGGAAGAGAACAGTGAAAGTTTGTTTTATTTTTCAGATCTTTGTGGGCTCCCTTATTAAACATAAACCAAACAAAATAAAATAAAAACAATATCAAAACTTGTAGGAAGATTAATCTATGTCTCACACTGAAATTTCCTTTTAATTCCCTTTGTTTTCAGGGAGCAACACTTTCCACTAATACTCTGTTTTCTCATTAAAACTTTACTTTCTTATTTAAATATATTTTAAATTTACCTAATGAACTTGTGTACTTTTTTAAAATCACACTTTCTAATATAGCCTTAGCTTTGGTTAATCTACCTGCTACTTGCAACTCTCAGAAGTGGATATTTCTGGTTGTTTTAAAGAGTCAATTGTGTCATGCGGTATTTTTTTTCTGGAAACCGTCTTATGAGAAGATGTATATTGAACCATCCCTGCATCCTTGGGATGAAGCCTACCTGATTGTGGTGAATTATAGTTCTGATGCATTCTTGAATTCGGTTGGCCAGGATTTTGTTCAGAATTTTTCCATCAATGTTCATGAGGGAGATTGGTCTGAAGTTCTCCTTCTTTGTTTGGCCTTTGTTTGGTTTAGGTATAAGCATGATTGTCACTTCATAGAATGAATTGGGTAGTGTTCCTTGTGTTTCTGTTTTGTGGAAAAGAGTATCGGTATTAACTCTTTTAATACTCTTCAAGAATTTGTTGAAGAGTATCGGTATTAACTCTTCTTTGAAGATATGATAGAATTCCCTGCTAAACCCATCTGGTCCTGGGCTTTTTTTTTGAAGGGAAACTATTAATGGCTGCTTCTATTTCTTCAGGGCTTATGGGACTATTTAGGTGGTTTACCTGATCCTGTTTGAACATTGGCACCTGGTATGTATCTAGAAAGTTATCCATTTCATCCAGGTTTTCAATCTTTGTTGAGTATAAACTCTTATAGTAGGATCTGATGATTTTTTGGATTTCCACAGTTTCTGTGGTTATGTCTCCCTTTTCATTTCTGATTTTATTAATTTTGATACTGTCTTTGTGCCCCCAGGTTAGTCTGTCTAAGGGTTTATCTATCTTGTTGCTTTTTTCAAAGAGCCAGCTTCTTGTTTTGTTGATTCTCTATATAGTTCTTTTTGTTTCTGCTTGGTTGATTTCAGCTCTAAGTTTGAGTATTTCCTGCTGTTTACTCCTCTTAGGGGTATTTGCTTCCTTTTGTTCTAGACCCTTCAAGTGCACTGTCAAGCTGTTACTGTAAGCTCTCTCCATTTTCATTTTGGAGGCACACAGAGCTATGAGTTTTCCTTTTAGCACTGCTTTCATTGTGTCCCATAAATTTTGGTATGATGTGTCTTCATTTTCATTGAATTCTAAAAAAGTCTTTAATTTCTTTCTTTATTTCTTCCTTGACCAAACTATCATTGAGAAGAGCATTGTTCAAAGTCCATGTGCATGTGTGTTTTCCCTTGCTTTTGTTTGAGCTTAAGACCAGCCTTAGGCCATGGTGATCATGTTTTTGCTGAAGCAGACATGTGGAAGGATGTTTCCTGAGAACAGGCATGTGGTGTCCATCTTGAAGCAACCTGGGAAAAGCATAAGATATGTTTTGCTAGGGTGGATGCTTGAGAGAACATGTAAGGTTTGGAAAAGGTATAAACATAACCCAAAGGACAGTGGACAATGCTCATTGGTACTGGTTTGCACTGTCACACTCTGTTGGTCATAGTTTGACTTTTCTAACACTGGTCTTCACTGACTACTCTGTGTTGTATTAGTTCACCTTACTACTCTTGGATGATCATCATTTGTCATGACTTCTTAGAGAAAAATGCACCAAATGTCACAGGTGTCCAAGTGGCTTCCTGCAGCTTCCAGGGACTTTGGAAGATTGGCAGAACTTCTAGGTTTCTTCTGAATCAATCTGCACTTGCTGATCCATGATGTGACATAGATACGAATTTCTATTCTGTGAAAAACTGCATATGGAAACTAGAATTTGAACTCCAGCTTGCTAAACATTGTAGAAGCATAAGGTAACAAATACACAAACAAGTTTTCCCTCTGCCTCTATATATTGTTAAATTAATTTCGATCTAAAACCACAGTTGTTATTGAAAGTCTTTCAAATTTTCCTAATTAAGAAAGGTATTATATTATTTTCAGTAAATTTTATTATTAGCCAATGTACTTTTTATTCAAATAAATTTTTGGCTATAGTATCCAGAAGCTTGACAATATGTCTCTCAGACCTCCATCAATAGGTCTTGAAATTACTTATAGTAGAACGATAAGACAAATGAAAATGAAAGAAGATAGAAAGAAGTTAGTTGGTAAGACAAGAGAAAGTATTACCATAGACATTAAGGTACACGAAGATGAAAATACAAACATTAGAAAGGAAAGGTAAATTTAACCAAATGTGATTACAGACCAAAAAATGCATATTCCTTTAGAGGAATCTAACACAAAATTTGACTGTAGATATATTTACGTTGCTATGCAGTATTAACTTTGTAAAATGTGACTTGTAGAATTGCAAAGTATATTGATTTCCTCCTAATTCAAAAGTTCTGGGTAATTAAACTGTTATTAAAATCCAGAAAACTTCACAAAACTTTGAAGTTGCTTCATTTTTAGGTGGACTTGTTTGAGATCTATGAAGGTAGACAAGGTAGGCTCTTGTCAGGTAAGGGCTCTAGCTAGATCCAAGAGAATTCAACCTGTCCCTACTGCATTCAGATATGCCGAAGCTGTTATAATTTGACATATTCTTGATACTTTTCTAAAACTGCATTTCTCTCCTTCCTTCCTGTTACCTCAAAGGCTTTGCAGATTGAGTTTTGTCCTGGCCCATTCATAAACTCAGAGGGAAAAACTAAAATACATATGGATAATATACTCAAATTATTTCTGAGAAAATTGGAGTTGTGAATCAATTCTTTTGTAGATATATTATTATGAAAAAACATAGAGGTAAAAAGAGTAATTTTTACCATATCTATTGTTGATTGAACATAAAATTTCAGACCATATTCTGTGGTTTCTTCTCTCTCTCTGTCTCTCTCAGTCTCTCTCTCTCTCTCTCTCTTTTTCTCTTACTTTTATTTCTTGTGTGATTGTGTGTGTGTATGTGAGACAGAGAGAGAGAGAGAGAGAGAGAGAGAGAGAGAGAGAGAGAGAGAGAGAGAGAGAGAGAATGTATGCATATACATACACATGCAGTCTCTATCTTTGTTCCTAGGTAAGGTTTGTTATTGAGTCATCAGAAATTCTAAGAGACTCTGTCACAATCTTCAGTCTCTAGTAAGAACATGAATACTTTGTGAGTCATCATTCAATAATTATGTGAAGACCACCCATATTGTGTATTTATTCTTTCATTTGGGGCAATCTATGTCAAATTTCTGAATGCTAGACCTTTTTTAATCCTAAGAGCTTACAGAAATTTTTAGAGTACTATAGGTTCCACAAGATTAAGCATTCAAAAATACTAGCATTCAGAGGCCATGTAATGTTTAAACATTTCTCGAGTTTAGCCATGCAATTCTTATGATATCACATCTTCCACAATTTAACAATTATGTTATTATGATGAAAAGCATCGAGTGAAATTGTGAAAACATTCAAATAATGGACAAATGCTAATAAACTATAAATTTGAATTTTAGAGGAGAAAGAAGACAACAGTAAATTGTGTGACTAAAATTTGATCTATCAATGATACAATAATCATGAATAATGTGTATGTGCATTATTTAAGAAATGCAGGAGATGTGCATAAAAGCCACCTCAAACACTGTTATGCATCATTTAGCAGGATACTAGTTTAAGAAATAGGTCATTAGACAATTTCATTATTGTGCAAACATCTTGGAATGTATTATACAAATCTGCAGTGTATGGACCACTACATAACTGGAATATATTACCTATTTACCTCAATTTAACACTGAACTTTGTTTGCTTCAAAAGCAAGATGTAGCAAACAATAAGAGATTAAGACATGTACATGAAAAAATGAGATAATCAGTAGCCATATTGCACAGATGTCTGAAATTTGCTGAAGATGCAACAGGGCATACTGTTTTATAGTTAATCTTTTAATAATTATAAAGTATATATGTATATATGAAAGTAATGAAATGATATAATATATGTAATAATATTATTATAACTTTCAAGATTTATTTGTCATACTAATATTAGTGATATTTTGTGTAACTACACAAAAAGAAGGATTTTTTATACCAGCCTTACTATAGACATGTGAGATATGCATTGCATAATGATTTTAGTCTGGTAAGTTTGGAATAGGAATTGTTCAGCTCCATTATTATTACACAACTGTTGTAATATAAAGTCAGTTGTTGAAAGGGATGCTATAAACCATTAGAAAATTAAAATAAAAACATGGGACACATTTAACCATACAAACATTATTCTGTAGCAGTAATATTTATAGCATTATTGAATCAGACAAACTGAACATATTTTTTTCATGTCTGGGTTTAAAGTCTCTGTACCATTCTACTGAGTCCTTACAAATATCAATTAGCAACTAGTGTTTTTATCCTCCCCAGGATAATTCACTCCCTATCCTTAAGATTATATTAGTTTGATGGTAAGCTTATTAAAGATGGTGTAATTGGCTGCTGGTCCCTTCATAAACAGAGGAACAATATCTATCAGGCTGGACTTCCCTGGGATCCCATTTGACAGAGTCTGCTTTTTGTGAGCAGTAGCAGATCAATGGAATCATAGATGAGGCTACATAAATTCAAGCTAAAAATGAGAATGTACTTGGGTCCTTCAGGGCAGCAGCTATCCGTTAAGTTTCTCTCCTCCTTTTTTTTTTTTTTTTTCAAATTAAATCCCTGTCCCTCTTTCTGGAAACTAAGACACAACTGTTGTAATTTGAAGTCAGTTGTTGAAAGGGATATTATATACCATTATAAAATTAAAGTGAAAACAAGGTAAATGTTTAACCATACAAACATTATTCTGTAGCAGTAATATTTAAGAGCATGTCTTCTGCACACTCTAAGAATGGATGATCAAGTAATATTTCAACCTTACTTTTGCAATTGCTCACAAACTGATTCAAAGTATCATCATATCACTGCCAACCTCTAGATTCTGTTTGTTCAAGATTTTATATCTGATATTCAGAACTGTGTACCTTTATTTGTGTGCTTTCATGGGAGTACTTCATTGTCTAGGCTCCCTACAATAATGGTTCCCATTCTGACATCATGTGCCATGACTTGTGTGATATTTACATTGGCCTAACTAGAGAAATCAAAAATGAAGAAAGAACAGATACACCTGCAAAAAATCTCTCATCATCCTAGAAATGTGGCATGTTTATTATATACAGCACAAGGAGGAGGGATAGTTATTCTTAGTAGGAGTGTCTAAAGGGAGCATTCTCAGGTCCCCTTGTAGTTGAAACTTTCTTTACAAACTCATTTTAAATTTCAAATGTTAAAAAACACATCCATATTTTGAGCAACAGAAAGCTTTGCCATTCTTCTGATCCTAACTTGAGAAAGGTTTTGCCTGCATTTGATCCATTGGGCTCTTTGATATGGTTGTACTCATGTCAATAATACATATTCACTCAGGACTGCTCTCCATAATGATAAATATAAATATACATATGATTATATGTATAGGCAAACAATTAAAGTAGTAAATTAGCACCTGGTTGAGATTACCAAAGATTTAAAGAAACAAGGAAGATGGAGAAAGAATTCAACAAAGATAAAAATACTAAATAAAACAAATTTGAAGCACTGGGAATGAGAATCAATAAATCAGATAGACCTAGGGACATTCTCATCAATAACGTGGAATAGTTTAATTTGGAGAGAAGGCAGAGGAACTAGAAAAATGAAAAAAAGAACAAAGTTGAAATAAAGGATATATTACAATATACAAGTAAAACTGAAATGACAAATTCACAGACATTGAAGAAAGAGAAGACTTTAATTTAAAAGGCATGGAAAACATTGCAAATAATCAAAGCAGAAAACCTACCAGAGTTAGAAGAGATTCCAAGCAAAATTACAGAAGTTTTTAGGACACAAACAGAAAGATCTTCCTGTTATTGTATTATGTTAATGGACTAGAGAGAGCAATAGAAGTCTATTGAAAGGTACAAAAAAATCAACAAAGATATATAATTGATTCTCTCTCTCTCTCTCTCTGTCTCTCTCTGTCTCTGTCTCTCTCTCTCTCTCTCTCTCTCTCTCTCTCTCTCTCTCTCTCTCTCCCCTTTGGTTTTTTGTTCTTCCTGGGTAGCCCTGGCTGTCCTGGAACTCACACTATTGACCAGGATTACCTCAAATTCAGAAATCTGCCTGCCTCTGCCTTCAAAGTGCTGGCATTAAAGACACGCCGCACCACCACTGCCTGGAAAGTCAGGGTTTTCAATACATAAACAAACTATTCAATTGAAACTTTGAAAGCCAGGAGGGAATGGACAAATGTATTTTATGTTTTGAAAGACAACTGCCAATCCAGATTACTATACCCAGAAAAGCTTTCTGTCGTGATTGAAGGAAAGAAAAGCAAACAAGCAAACAAACAAACAAAAACCTAACCTTTCCATGTGTGTGTGTGTGTGGGGGGGGAAACAAGCTAAGGAAACTTATGGTCACATAGGTGTCATAGAAAAATAATGTTTACAGGTATGGAGAAAAAACAATGTTATAACAGAACTGTCAGAGAATAACTGTTTATCAAGAGAAAACCAAAACATGATTAACAAAGTGACAGGAATAAAAAAGACTTTGCAATGATAACTCTCACCAAGGGTAATATCACCAATGTGTAAATTAAAATTCATAGTATGAATTAAATCAAAAGTAAGAATATGAAAATATATATTCTTCCAAAATTGAAATCTGACCACAAAAAGAAAGGCACTTTTTGGTGAAATAACTGAAAAACAGTGTTCTGAGCAAATAAAAAATAAGTAAGTAAATAAATGGATAAAATGAATGCTCATGTTTTGAAAAATAGCTCAGTATTATATAAAATTATGAAAAAATTTTAAGAAGGAAATTGTGAAAATCACAATCAGAATTATAAAATAGACTCTAATTCTAATGAAATTTTATTGAGTAAAAAATCTGAATGATTAAACAAAAAATAATTTTCATATAATAAAAATAAAGTCTTCACGGCAAAGGACACCATCAAGAGGACAAATCGGCAACCAACAAATTGGGAAAAGATCTTCACCAATCCTACATCAGATAGAGGGCTAATATCCAATATATATGAAGAACTCAAGAAGTTAGACTCCAGAAAACCGAACAACCCTATTAAAAAATGGGGTACAGTGTTAAACAAAGAATTCTCACCTGAAGAACTGCGGATGGCGGAGAAGCATCTTAAAAAATGCTCAACTTCATTAGTCATTAGGGAAATGCAAATCAAAACAACCCTAAGATTTCATCTTACACCAGTCAGAATGGCTAAGATTAAAAATTCAGGAGACAGCAGGTGTTGGAGAGGGTGTGGAGAAAGAGGAACACTCCTCCACTGCTGGTGGGGTTGCAAATTGGTACAACCACTCTGGAAATCAGTCTGGCGGTTCCTCCGAAAACTGGGCACCTCACTTCCAGAAGATCCTGCTATACCACTCCTGGGCATATACTCAGAGGACTCCCCACCATGTAATAAGGATACATGCTCTACTATGTTCATAGCAGCCCTATTGACAATTGCCAGATGCTGGAAAGAACCCAGGTATCCCTCAACAGAAGAGTGGATGCAAAAAATGTGGTATATCTACACAATGGAGTACTATTTAGCCATTAGAAACAATGAATTCATGAAATTCTTAGGCAAATGGATGGAGCTAGAGAACATCATACTAAGTGAGGTAACCCAGACTCAAAAGGTGAATCATGGTATGCACTCACTAATAAGTGGTTATTAACCTAGAAAACTGGAATACCCAAAACATAATCTACACATCAAATGAGGTACAAGAAGAAAGGAGGAGTGGCCCCTGGTTCTGGAAAGACTCAGTGAAACAGTATTCGGCAAAACCAGAACGGGGAAGTGGGAAGGGGTGGGTGGGAAGACAGGGGAAGAGAAGGGGGCTTATGGGACTTTCGGAGAGTGGGGGGGCTAGAAAAGGGGAAATCATTTGAAATGTAAATAAATTATATCGAATAAAAAAATTAAAAAAATAAGGTCTTCACATAATTTTATATATATATATATATATATATATATATATGTTATCAAAGTAATATTGAAACAAAGATAAAGAAAGATGCAGTTTGATATGATATAGTTGCTTTGAAAGATTAATAGAATCAATTATTTTCAGAGGTTTTTTAATATTTTTATTTTATATATTCTTTGTTTATATTCCTAATGATTTCCCCTTTCCCGGATCCCCCCTCCCCATATGTCCCATAAATCTTCTTCTCACCATTGATTCTCCAATCAACTCCCTCCTTTTTTTCTCTGTCCTTATATTCCCCTCCAATGCTAGATCAATCCTGTCCAGGATAAGGACCTTCTCCATACTTCTTAATGGGAGTCATTTGCTATGAGATTTGTGCCTTGGGTATTCACGGCTTCTGGGCTAATTAATATCCACTTATCAGAGATTGCATTCTATGTGTATTATTTTGTGACAGGGTTACCTCACTTAGGATGATATTTTCCAGATTGCCTAAAAATTTTGTGAATTCATTGTTTCTAACTGCTGAGTAGTATTCCATTGTGTAAATATACCACATTTTCTGTATCCATTCCTCCTTTGAGGGACATTTGGGTTCTTTCCAGCTTCTGACTATTATAAGTAAGGCTGCTATGAACATAATGGAGCATGTTTCTTTATTGCATGCCAGGGAATCCTTTGGGTATATGCCCAGGGGAGGTATAGCAAGGTCCTCCGGAAGTGTCATGTCCAGTTTTCTGAGGAAACACGAGAACGATTTCCAAAGTGGTGGTACCATCTTACAGCCCCACCAGCAGTGGTGGAGTGTTCCTCTTTCTCCACATCCTCGCCAATACCTGCTGTCTCCTGAGTTTTTGACCTTAGCCATTCTGACTGGTGTAAGGTGAAATCTCAGGGTTGTTTTGATTTGCATTTGCCTAATGACTAATAATGTTGAGCACTTCTTAAGATGCCTCTTGGCCATCCAAATTTCTTCAGGTGAAAATTCTTTGTTTAGATCTGTACCCCATTTTTAATAAGGTTATTTGGTTCCCTGGGGTTTAATTTCTTGAGTTCTTTGTATATATTGGATATTAGCCCTCTATCAGATGTAGGGTTGGTGAATATCCAGGAAATCATCAAACTCAGGGCTGAAATCAATCAAGTAGAAACAAAGAGAATCATACAAAGAATCAACAAAACCAGGAATTGGTTCTTTGAGAAAATCAAAAAGATAGATAAACCCTTAGCCAGACTAACCAAAGGGCACAGAGACAGTATCCAGATTAACAAACTTAGAAATGAAAATGGAGATATAATAACAGGAACTGAGGAAATTCAAAAAATCATTAGATCCTACTACAAAAGCCTATACTCAACACAACTGGAGAATCTGGAGGAAATGGACAGTTTCCTAGATAGATATCCGACACCAAAACTAAATCAGGATCAAATAGATCAATTAAACAGTCCCATAACACCTGAAGAAATAAAAAGGGTCATAGAAAGTCACCCAACCAAAAAAAGCACGGGGCCAGATGGCTTCAGTGCAGAATACTATCAGACCTTCATAGAAGATCTAATACCAATACTCTTCAAACTATTCCACAAAATAGAAACAAAAGGAACTCTACCCAACTCGTTCTATGAAGCCACAATTATGCTGATACCAAAACCACACAAAGATCCAACAAAGAAAGAGAACTTCAGGCCAATTTCTTTTATGAATATTGATGCAAAAATACTTAATAAAATTCTTGCCACCCGAATCCAAGAACACATCAAAATGATCATCCACCATGATCAAGTAGGCTTCATCCCAGGGATGCAGGGATGGCTCAATATAAGGAAATCCATCAATGCTACCCACTGCATAAACAAACTCAAAGAAAAAAAAAACATATGATCATCTCATTAGATGCAGAAAAAGCATTTGACAAAATTCAGCATCCTTTCATGCTAAAAGTCTTGGAAAGAACAGGAATTCAAGGCCCATACCTAAACATCATTAAAGCAATATTCAGCAAACCAGTAGCCAACATCAAACTGAACAGAGAGAAACTTGAAGCAATCCCACTAAAATCAGGTACTAGACTGTCCTCTCTCTTCATATCTTTTCAATATAGTACTTGAAGTTCTAGCTAGAGCAATTAGACAACATAAGGAGGTCAAGGGGATACAAATTGGAAAGGAAGAAGTCAAATTATCACTATTTGCAGATGACATGGTAGTCTACTTAAGTGACCCGAAAACCTCCACCAGAGAACTCCTACAGCTGATAAACAACTTCAGCAAAATGGCTGGTTATAAAATCAACTCAAGCAAATCAGTTGCCTTCCTATACTCAAAGGATAAGCAGGCTGAGAAAGAAGTTAGGGAAACGACACCCTTCACAATAGCCTCAAACAATATAAAGTATCTTGGTGTGACTCTAACTAAACAGGTGAAAAATCTATATGACAAGAACTTCAGGTCTCTGAAGAAGGAAATCGAAGAAGACCTCAGAAAATGGAAAAATCTGCCATGCTCATGGATCGGGAGGATTAATATAGTTAAAATGGCCATCTTGCCAAAAACAATCTACAGATTCAATGCAATCCCCATCAACATCCCAAGTCAGTTCTTCACAGAGTTAGAAAAAGCAATTCTCAAATTCATCTGGAATAACAAAAAACCCAGGATAGCTAAAACTATTCTCAACAAAAAAAAAAAAAAAAAAAAAAAAAGAAAGAAATTCTGGGGGACTCAGTATCCCTGACTTCAAGCAATACTACAGAGCAATAGTATTAAAAACTGCATGGTATTGGCACAGTGACAGACAAGTGGACCAATGGAATAGAATTGAAGATCCAGAAATGAACCCACATACCTATGGTCACTTGATCTTCGACAAAGGAGCCAAAAACATCCAGTGGAAAAAAGATAGCCTTTTCAACAAATGGTGCTGGTTCAATTGGAGGTCAGCATGCAGAAGAATGCGAATTGATCCATTCTTATCTCCATGTACTAAACTTCACTCCAAGTTAATCAAGGACCTCCATGTAAAACCAGACACACTGAAACTAATAGAAAAGAAACTGGGGAAGACCACAGAGGACATGGGCATGGGGGAAAAGTTCCTGAACAGATCACCAATAGCTTATGCTCTAAGGTCAAGACTTGACAAATGGGACCTCATAAAATTACAAAGTTTCTGTAAGGTAGAGTTTTAAGAACTATGGAAATGCAATAACTTTAACTCAACCTTATTGAAAGCTCATCTGATTTCTTCCTTAATAGTCCAAGTGACTCTATTAAGTGACCAAAAGACATAAAAGACAACTTCAGTAAGGAATATCAGAATATAATATGAGACTGCAAATGAGTGATGTTTTCTATATTATAAGTAATATTTCCTTTGGAAATATCAAATATATATGAAACACAGACTAGTAACAATCACTCTACCCTCTCGCCCTGATCTTTCTCACAACTACCATCCTCAACGAGGCTCACTTACCTGTCATACCTTTTGGGGTTTGTTTGTTTGAGTGTCTTTGTGCTTGACCAGAGCTTCCTTCATGGACATTAAGGTTGATCTATCCACTGGCGTTTTGGTGACTCACTAGTCATTAGCTCACTAAAGACAGTTATATCTTCCTCCCCATCATCTCACGTCTTGCACCCTTAATCCATCATCTTGGGGCCTGACTTTGTCTCTGCTATCTCCTGCTGTGACTCTCTCTTATCTCTGCTCAAGATTTTGAGTCATCTCTGGAATGGATCTTGACTACAACTATACTATAGTGTGTTTCTCTCATGAGTAGTGTTTTCATACATAATAATAAAACAAATATAGTAAGTCTAAAAAGTGACAAGAGCCACAATGCTATATATTATATCGGATTAAAGACTAATTTGATAAAATGTTGGATTATAAGTGTTATTACCAAAGATTACCATACATAAAAGTAGTTGTGAAAAGCTCCTTAGGAATTACATGCCCCCATAAAACAAGATATGGTTCTATATAGAAGCATTTTGGAAGTGTAGATTTAGTAAGTAGCAACATTTTTTATTATGAATTATTAGGAATAATTAGCACGTGTAGGAAAAGAATGAGTATTAGAATCTAACATAAGAAATATAATTGAGATAGGATTTTAATAACATAACAATGTATTGGTGATACGAAGAAAAATTTAAATGCTGTATCTGGATGATTCAAAATGCATATAACTAAAATTAAACAGTGAAGAGAACCTAGCACTATTGAAGAACTCTTTTGAGAGAAAGTGTTGTAAGACCCCAAAAACCGAGGGTGCCCCAGCACCCCACACCCCGGAAGGCGACACCCAAATTACTCGCAAGAAACGGTCTCGATGCAATGGCATGAGGATTTCTTTATTTTCAGAATTCTGGGTTCCATAGCCATGTGCCACGCAGGGTCAGATGACTATGGACCACAAGTGCCGAATTGAGACAGCTTTTATAAGTTTAAGACAGAGCCCGCGAATCACAAACCAATCATTTCTTAGCATGGAGAGCCCGCGAAATGCGAGCCAATTGATTTGTATCACTCCATAGTTTGTAGGCCAATCAGTTTAAATTATCGGAGCCCACGCTCAGTGAACCAATTAGTTTCCTATAATGTCTACAGCTGCTGCGTGAACTCCTGCTTAGGGGTAATGGCATAAGTTTACAAAAGCAAGATAAGCTTAGCCCATTTTCAGTTACCCTATGGGGCCAGGATCACCTATTCAAGGCCTTTCTGCTAGGTCTAAACAAAGGGCGGGCTCTGGAATGTGACCTTTTACCTAGTTTCTAACAAAGTGAGATTTTAAACTACTGATTTCTTGGGGTCTTTAGAATTAGGCTGTATTATTTTCTGTCCTTTCAGTGTCAGGAGACATAATGGGATAAGCTAATCACTAGCAGGTGATCATCCTGAAATGGCCTGCTTCGGATTATTATATAATCTGTGACAGGTGTGCCCTTATTAAGTAAGGCTGTGAGGTATTCATTTTAGGAAAGATACTATTTATATAACTTCCTGTTATTATTAAACATATATGACAATCACTAAGTAATAGCACACCCCTTTGGAGCAGATCTCTTATATTGTTGCTATTTGACAAATAGATGACTTAAGTTTTAATGATGATCCTATAAGAATTCCTAAAATTATATATGTGATTATTAAGCTCTTTTATAGTGGGACTGCTATTAAATCCTTTTCTGATAGTCAAACTGCAATGAGAACTCTGCCTGTCTCCCAAGTGTCATCAGTTAATCGCTCTTAGATGATAACCAAACTTTCTTCTACTCAGAGAACATTCCAAGAGGTTGTAAAAACAATTAAACAAAGGTTATCAAAAGGGAAATAGTGATTTGTTATAGGTGCTAGAAGGTAAAATATTGACTGGGTTTATCTGTACAAAACTTCACTAATAACTTAGTTATGATTTTAAACATTCAGTGAATCTATGGAGCAGTGATGGATATTTAGCTAGATAATTACTCCTAATGGATATGCATGTAAATGTTCTCTATTGTAAACTTCTATTTCAATTTATGATTGGAGTTTGTGTGTGAACTTCTGATGAACTTTTTAACCTGTGATCAAGTATTATGAAAGATGTTTAAGGGCTGAGGACAAAGAGGAGAGTCAGAAATAAGAAACTGCGGTGAGAGGAACTGAGGTGAGAACGGAGGTGAGAAGAACTGGGCTGAGAGAGGAAATGAGATGAGAAGTTTTAAGTCAGAACACTTTTTAGACAGAATTGAACTCAAAAAAAAAACAAACTTAAAAGTATAGCCACAGCACTGGGAGAAAAGGCATTCAGAGTAAGTGCATTGTTATGACATCAGAGGAGGAGGAGAGAGCAAGATTAGAAGTAGAATGCAGAGCGGAATAACTTAGAAACTCTAAGTAACATAAAATACCAAGAGAGAAATGTGCAGAATGCAGAAGGGAAGAAGAAAAAAAGAAGAAGCTGCAGAGCGCAGAGGAGCAGGCAGGCTTCTTCTTACCATGGGGCAGAACAGGTCTTTCTTCAAAACAAGGAAGGCTTAGTCTTATTAAAAAGAACAAAGCTTTTTTCTTACAAATGTGGGTTTAATTCATTTAGTGTTAAAAGAGTAGAAGCTTTCTCTTTCTCTATGCAATAAAGATTGGAGCTCATTTTTCATCCAGAATGAGTGAGTTCTTTCTGCACCTATGCTTAGTCCTTTGCTCCATATGCATATGGTGTGTGTAAGTGTGTAATTGTGAGAATGCATGCAAGCTGGGCCCAACTGAATTTGTGTGGTAATGTATAAATGAGAATTCTGCATGCATGAAGCTGTGTATGAACTTATGTGAGATTATGCATATTCACTTCTGTAAAAGTTTTTCTTTCTCTAAGTGCCAGTCTCTTCTCTTGGTTCAATAGGAGTTTATTGCTCCAAACTACCCCTTAGCCTGACAAGCAAGAGGCACCTGGACAATAGGGAAAAGGCTCTAGCAACTAATCCTTCACTTAATCTCCTGCTGTTTTAGGATGAGGTGCTAGGTGCCTGAGACTGCAATCTCTGACCTCAGAGGAACACAGGAGGCAGGTCAGCTACAATAGCATGGTAACTTAGACTTAGATAAGTAAACCGTTTATTATACAGCAACCCTAAATATCTTGTAAGACAAAGTGTTATCCCAGAATGGGTTAGACCAAGTCTTACCCCAGAGTTTCTCCTAAGACCAAGTCTTACCCCTGCGGATGCACTTTCCTCTTGACTGCCTCAAGAAGAACCAACAAGAAGAACACATTCCATCTCCCATCAGGTGACTGGCACCCAGCAGGTGAGCTTGTGAAATGCCCCAGTAGGTGTTAGGCATTTTACTTTTTCAAGGTTATCAGCATTGAATAATTTTCCAATAGGACAAGGGGCCTTTGTCAATGATTATTTGTGTCTTACAATTGCAGCTAAATGTGCATGATATTTATAGACTTCATTATACAGCAAACCTAAATATCTCCTAAGATAAAGTCTTATCCCCAATGTTGTAAGATGGAGTTTTACCCTCCTTTGATGCTCTTCCCAGTCTGCTGCCTCAAGAAGAACTGACAAGAAAGAATCTGGTGGGCAAGCTGACCCGCTGGCAAGAAGGGACAGTGGCATGAGATGATATCATAGCAGATATGTGGCTGTTTTATTATGTCTGTGTTAGTGAGTGGGATATAAGTTCCCTTTACAACTAATGTGTGTCTGAAGTGTATTAAAGATATTAAAGACACCATGATCACTTATGACTTCCCAGGTGATTGCACCATATACAGCAAATAGATACTTATTTGAGGAAGGGAATTGCATTGCCCTCTATATTTAATGTTGATATATTAGCAATAGGTTTAATACTATGATCATTTTGCAGATTAATAGAGGTAAGTTGTCCCCTAATAACTGCAACCCTCTTCAGTTGTAGGCTTTTGGCTTGGTGATGTTTTATGGTATAGGTTCCATTTTATGATGTTGAAAGCAACAGGAGGAAATAGCTTGCAAACATCTGTTTATGCTTTTGCTTACAGTTCTACACGATAAAGGTAAGAAAAATGACTTTCTTTTTCTTATATAACTTTAGTAAAAAATTAAGACAAAGTTTTTGATACCTGTTCTATAACAATGCTTTATGTGTCTTCCAGTAAATACTTTTTCTTTATTGTCTTTTATTAGAGGACTCTCATAGGTTTTAGTTATATGACTCCAGGTGTAAGTTTATTTTACATGTCACTGATAGAGTCCACAGTTTTAATTAAGGATTTTACATATTAATCACAAGCTCTAGCAAATAAGACAATTTCAAATTCTGTCTTCAGATTTATTAGTTTCATTTTTGGTTGTTTCAAAATATTTAAATAATTCTAGATATTTTTGCACTGAGGTCAAGAGTAACAAATATTACTTATTTCATTTGGGTATGTGGTTCAAACATGTGTTTACATGGGTGTGACCTATGTGCATGGTGTCTGTTCCCTTTGTAATAAATATCATGCACGTCTAAGCCAATTTTGTAGTAGTTATGAAGAATGTGGGTTTTGTTATTAGCATGATAATGGCTCATCCAATTTTTTTCTTTGTTCCTTTTTTAATTTGAGAACCACTGCTACCCTATCAGATAGTGAATCATTGATGTTGTCTGTGGCATGGTCTGTGCATCTTGACACCATACATACTTATACTAGAAATGCTATTATCATTGTAGAGCTGCGTATAGAGGTGTTAATGCCTGCTCTTTGTTCTTAGAATTCATGTAGGTTTAGGAGAGTTTATTTATTTATTTTGGTTCTAGCCAGTGTATTATCAGATAGCTTATATGACAGTATGGCCTAGGGTGGAGCTTTTGCAGTGTACTGCCTGCTTCTAACAGATCCAATCTAATTTCTCTTGGTGATCTGAGTATGAAAGGGTTTCCTATTCTTAGTCTAAGTGTAGGATATATATATATATATATATATATATATATATATATATATATATACATGTATATGCATATGTATACGTGTATGCGTACTTGTTCTTGTACATGTAGTGTGCATGTACATGTACATATATATATATATATATATATATATATATATGCATGTGTGTGTGTCTGTGTGTACGTATGTATGTATATATGTATGTATGTATGAATGTGTGTATGAATGCCTTGGTTGGGTACCTGCGGATAACTGTTTTCCTTACCAAGTGACAACAAATAGGTCTCCTTTTATGACTCTTTATCCAAATTGTTTTTACTTAAGCCTATGTTTGCTAATTTGAATGTATTTTTGTTTCATGTAAAGTAAGAGTTCAGGAGATCAAATTGCTTTTATTGTATGAATTTCTAAATGTAGGTTGAAGACCTCTTTCTGGCTTCTTGCCCTAATGTTAACCACTTTTAAATTCAAGCAGACTTTTGCTATGTCTTGAGCTAAGCATAAACTTTATTTGTCCATGAAGAATTAGATTAGCTAATACCTTTTAACTGGCTTTAGTAGCAGTTTCTCCTTTTCCCTAAGTTAAGAAAAAATTTTAAATAACACTCACATGTTCTTCCCTAATGTATTTAAAAGGCCTTGTCCTCACTGAAGTTTAGTTTCCCTGGTTGACTTAGGGATTCAGCTATCTGTTAGGACCAGGGAGTTGTATGGTTATCTGTCATTGCTAAAAGAGGAATGGCATTTTCTTACAGTTTGAAACAATCTGCAAGATGCAAAGACCTCAGATGTATTCTGTTAAATATTGTTGAGCTGCAGAATTATGATTTATTAACCTTTCAGTACATATGCTGTGTTTCAATTAAACTATTTACCAACATATGTTCCGACACCCTGACTGACTCTAAACATATCATCTTTATTCTGAGCAGATCTTTTATATTTTACTAAGAAATTCAAACAATATAAAATGTATTCTCATAGTGTTCCATCTTTTATATTTCAGCATATGAACACATGTATATATTCTGCTCAAACAAGGCTCGCCCTGTCTTTCTCTCATCTTTCTATACACACAGTAATGCAGCCATATGGAAAGTGAATTTATGAACGTATGGACATTCTAGCAATAACAACCTTTTCTTTTTCTTTGTTCATTCAGTTTCGTGGTGATTAACATCTTAGTAATGGCATGTACAATTGGTTCTTTTGTCTTTGGATTTAGTATGTTATAGCTGTAAAGAAAATAATAAGGGAGAAAGAAATGAATTGCTGCACTGTGACAAAGAAACAGTATAGAAGAAGTCAAGATATCTTTGTCTCTATTTCCAGAAGAATGGAGATCATAATAAATATTTTATCGAACATCGGTTTTCTTAGCTCAGTCTTCTAATAAAGGCTGAAGAGTCACTTCAATCAACATCTTAGATGAATGTTGGTTTTCTTACTGCCATTATTATCTCAAGAGTAATCGCATAACATCTTTAACAAGTTTGCAAGAAATATTTTTAAAAGGAATGAACGGCCAAATAGAAGGCACAAGCTTGGTATTGACATATATGATCACACATCAAGTATTAGATAAGAAATGTGTTATTTATGTGGTTATGTTTATGTTAGCCTTGGGAACATTAGTATATGATCGTGAGGAGGATGCTGTGTTCTGGGCATTTGTTGGAGGTAGACGTGGGATAATGTTTTGGCATGAGACTTTGAAGTACTTCATGTACTATACCACTCAACAATAAAACATCCAGGCACTTCTAAATCACCATGAAAAAGCATATTAGTATACCTTACACTTCTTAATTAAAGGCATGATGATATACTAGTAATGGCATATAAACCATATCTGCTGGATAAATAACAATATGGTAATATTTGCTTAGTCATAAATCAAGGATATTTTTGAA
This sequence comes from Apodemus sylvaticus, assembly GCF_947179515.1. NCBI lineage: Eukaryota > Metazoa > Chordata > Mammalia > Rodentia > Muridae > Apodemus > Apodemus sylvaticus. The sequence goes on from NC_067480.1 coordinate 96,528,354, forward strand.
ATTTCATCCATATTTATATAGATATTTTATGCTACTTGTATTCTGGTTACTCATTCTTAAAAATACATGTTAGAAGCTGAAGAGAAGAAAAACTGTAAAAAATAAAAGCAGCTGAGCAGTACACGCCTTTAATCCCAGCACTTGGGAGGCAGAGGCAGGCGGGTTTCTGAGTTCGAGGCCAGTCTGGTCTACAAAGTGAGTTCCAGGACAGCTGGAGCTACACAGAGAAACCCTGTCTCAAAAAAAAAAAAAAGAAAAAGAAAAAGAAAAACAAAACAAAAACAACAAAAAAACCCCAAAAAACAAAAAAAAACCAAAAAAAACCCAAAAAACAACAAAAAAAAAAAAAACAAGAAAGAAACAAAGAAACAAAGAAGGAAGAAAGAAAGAAAGAAAGAAAGAAAGAAGGAAGAAAGAAAGGAGCTGGAAAGATGGCTCTGAAAGGCACTTGCTGACCCTGCAGAGGAGGTTTCACATTACAACACATACATGGCAATTCACACAGGTTTTAGCTCCAGTCTCAAGGAATCTTAGGCCTTCTTCTGTCTTCTGTGGAAAATATTTTCATGTAGTAATTTGACATACGTGCAGAAAAAAACAACCACATATATAAGAAAAAATAAGAAACTGAAAATGATAATAAAAATACATGCATCTTCCAAATTCTCATGTAAACTTATGTATTATATAAACTGGTTTTGTTCTTGTTTTGTTTTATTAAATACTGCATTTATCTTTTTATTGCAGGATTTCTGGGAGCTTCAGATCCTCCTGTATCAGCCTCCTAAGTGCAAGGACCAAAGATGTGTTCTACTACTTCATCCCATTATTTGAAAATTTCAAAAGTAATTATAGTACGTCTTTTTTTAAACATTTTTTAGTAACTTGGACATTGGTTCTACTTTTGCTGACTATCTAGTAGCTAGTGAGTTCACATGATTGTTCTATTATTTTTAACAAAGTTTCAATGACTTTCATAATCATAGTTATTAATATTAAGTATCCTAGATATAGCTGATTTTTTATAAAATTTTATTCATACTTGGTGATTTTAAGTACAGAAGTGTAAAATAATTTTTATGGTATATTTAGTGATTATGCTTTTCATATGTATGCTGTTCAAATTTTGGAATGTTTTTAACATCTAATTTTTTTAATAAGCTCCCTTTATATCTTTAATATTACCTCAAATATTTGAAAAACTGACATCAGGAAATTTGTCTTTGTGGTATCATATTTCAGCACATATTTTCATGCATGTTTTTGAATAGTTGCTACTAACCTTTCTCAGAAAAATCTAGGCATAGAATGTCAAGGTTTTAGTACAGGAGCATTGCCATTTTGTAATGATAATAATTGTAAAATATTGACTTCCCTACCTGTGTCTTCATAGTTTTCTGTACTATTAAAATATATCCTAATTTAATTTAATTGCTTTAATAATTTGTTCACAGATTTGAAAGTTTAATCTATCAGGGAACAACACTCATTTAAATATCAGCTTCATGACTTCAAAGCCTACATCAACTCCACAAGAACCTAAGTCTATCTATGGGTATTTTTTTTTTTATCTAGAATCATCTACTATTTCCTGACATACAAATAAGTCTATTTTAACTTTAATGCTTTTCTTTAGTTCATTGCCTAATCTGCATGTCTCTCCCCAAACACTAGTTCCCTCCCTAATGTTTTTCCTACAAAGTCATTCTTTTCATGAAATGTCTGTACCACTGATATTTCTTATATTAAAGCAGGATGTCTTTGTGAATAACTTCTCTCTTGTGAAACATACAAATAAACACTGCTTATTCTTGTAAATGCTTTGAGACCTAACATTATTTTAAAATAACTATTCAACTGAAACTCGAAAAATGTTTTGAAAGTCATGTTTCAGATTACATAGTTTGCTGTAACTGTTACCTTGATGCAGCTTGAAGTCATCCCAGTTGAAGTATTACCTAGATTAGATTGGTCTGATGACATATGTTTGTTTGGAATGTTATTTGATGTAGCTTATCTTCTGATACATAAACACACATACACACATAATATTAATAATTTTGAGTAAACACAGAAGTTTACTTGACATCATAATTGACATTGCATTAATTCTGATAACCTGAATATAAAAGCAATAATCATTCTGTTAAAGATTAGTGGTCAATAGCATCAGTTTTCAGAAAGGCCTCTTTACAGATTCAAAAGAAGAACTTATAGCATATTCTATAATTTTATACCTATTTAAAATTACCCAAATTGCCATCAGTCTTTAATTTTTTTCTTTTTCTCTTTTTTAATTTTCTGGTTTTTCCTATAGATACCATATAAAAATCTTTAAAAGTATTTTGACCATGGCCCTATGAAGAGATATTTCTCAAATATTACCATCATAAAAAGGTTCCAGTATACTTGTTCAAAATTATAGCTGCTTTCCCTAAAAGACTAAACTATGAAGAATATGACACAGGTATGAAATACTATTTCATAAAAATAATACTTTACTATAGTTCTGCCAAATATACTTGTCATTATATTTGAATAATATTCAAACATATTAAGTTTATAAACATTAGGGTTTGCCTGAAATGCCTGGCACATATAAGGTGCAATATTTATATCAAATTAAAATATTTATGATCTCAATGTTAAATAGCTACTTTTTTTCTTGTATGCTTTTAAGATGTATAGCCTCCCATATTATGTAGGCATCACAGTATTTGTTAGTCATCCATGTACCAAAAATCTCAGTCAATATTTTTCTACTTATCCCCTGTCTCAGTATTCCTGATCGTAAGTAATCACTACTCTTCTAGTAAACTCTAAGTAATAAACATTTAGGCACCACATATAAGTGATAATCAGTTGTTTCCTGCGATTCTGTGTGTAGTTGATTTCACTGAAAACATAATTTCTGGTCTTTCAGCTATCTGTAGAAGCCCTATTATTTAATGAGTCTCCTTTGTGTAATTTTTGTTTATCTAGACATATGTTATAAAATGTTAGTTATTATCTTGCCTGAGAATATTTGTTCATGAGGATATTTTAAACAAAGGGTTATATTTTTATCTTTATTAGATTATTATATTGTTTTTACTAGTCTGTGAATCTAGAAATGTCAAAAAATTATAGCTAGAATCAAAGACATAAATGCATACATGCATACTTCTGTTTACTGGTAAGTTATAATTTTACTTTGTTCCATACTCATCATAGGAGTGAGTATTTTTGGAAATAACTTTACCCATTATTGTGTTTTTAGCCAGGGTTAAATGTTGGTGAGGATGAAGACAGATGGGCAGAAATTCTACAAATGTTTTCCCATAAAAGATGAAAGAATCACAATGAAGTCAGTCAGATTTGGATATACCTCTCAAGTAGGGAGTCAGCAGTAACATGGGCAGGGTGTCATCATTATGATCTAGGTGGGGGTGCCATGCTTATGGATAAATAGAAAACAACAACAGAATTTAATAATAATGCAAGTGTATACTTTCTGTAGATGCTGGAAAAAGACACATGTTGATAGATTCTCTGTGTTTGCTATAATTCTCTATGCTAACAGAGGGCACCTTAGTTTTCCAGATTCTTCTAGACGCTGCCAGTTTGTCAAAGTTTTAAGGTGAATTATTTTTCTTCAGTGTTTCTTCTGATTTTCTTTTATTTTATGGCTGATTTAGTTCAGTAATGATATTATTTAAATGTCTTTCATGGATTTATAGGTGTTCCATATTCTTAAATATTATGAAAATTATTAACATTAGGTGCTTTTGTCCATGTCAAGACTAATTCCTCTTTTTAATTATAGTGAATTTTAGTTGGCTCGATACCCTTGACTATTTTGTTAAAGCTTTGAGATTATTAGAAATGTTCTTCTTTTTCATGGTTTGTCAGTCTCCTGTGAGAATTTGAATATAGACTACTATCTCATCAGTAACTTCATGCCCAGATCCTATTTTATTCCTGTACTTTCTGAGAGGGAAGATTTCAAAAATTATAATAAATTAATTTCATTTCTCCTATCTGTATATTTTATTTCATATATTGTATATATTTAACAACTTTAGGTGGTGATGTTTACCCATTATTGTGTTTTTAGCCAGGGTTAAATGTTGGTGAGAATGAAGACAGATGGGCAGAAATTCTACAAATGTTTTCCCATAAAAGATGAAAGAATCACAATGAAGTCAGTCAGATTTGGATGTACCTCTCAAGTAGGGAGTCAGCAGTAACATGGGCAGGGTGTCATCATTATGATCTAGGTGGGGGGTGCCATGCTTACGGATAAATAGAAAACAACAACAGAATTTAATAATTAATTAAACATTAATATGGAGACATGCCTGAACAGTAATGACAACAACCATTATTTTATGACAGCATTTTGCAGACAAAATGTGCAGGAAATTTCACTGATCAGGGATATGAAATTAATTTCTAATTATTAGTTATATTATCAAACAGAATGGTGTGTTGATGTCAGGGAAAATTTCTACATGCATGTGTATACAACTACATACAGTAATTCACAAAAGGTGAGAAATTCTATATTCATGTGTGATAATTCTGCATACCAAATTATACAAAGCTTGAGTGAAGAATAGTCGAATATGTCAACTTTCACAACCAGTCATGGAAATTTAAAATTACTCTGCTAGAAATGTTTGCACTTTATGTAGTTAATTAAATGGTTAAAAATAAATGTGTAGGCTAAAAAAACATGTGCTTGTTAATATTGAGTAATGATTGAGTACACTTTACTTATTTAGGAATTAATTTCCAATTAATTGCAATTAAAATGGCTTTTTGAACACTCTTTGAAGTCCAGCAGAGAAAATACAACATTCCCACATGCTGGAAATCTAGCATTTCATGCTTAGAGGCCTTTGAGTTTTATTTATTTTCTTCTTCTGAATTTTGGTTAGCTTAAACTGTAGACTCTTCAAACATATAAACATTTATTGTGTTCTCATTATTTCTCCTCCACTGCCCTCTCCTATGCCCCATCAATCTAATTTTCAGTTTCCTTTTGGTTAATCCTAGCTTCTGCTTCTTAATACATGCATTTTATCACATTTTCTCTTTTACAATGCTTTTATGATCTCTCCCGCACTCTATTGTGTGTGATCATTTGAGTTATCTACACATCTACTTCCCTACAGACACATACACACACACACAGAGAGAGAGAGAGAGAGAGAGAGAGAGAAATACATATCACACACACATATATATGCACATGTATATTTCAGTTTATCTACTTATATAACTTATATACTTTACATACTTTATATACTTATATAACTTAAAAATCTGAGGTTCACATATAGCAAAAAGTAAGATATGTGTTTTCTGAGTCTAACTTATTTTTAACATACTGATGTCTAATAGCAAAAGCCAAAGGTAGTGATGTAATTCCTTTATTTGATGTCCGTTGGTTCTACTGCAGCCTTAGTGTCTAGAGATAAGAATGAGTTTTTATATGCTCATTATTCCCATTTGCCATTATTTTCCTCTTTCTCTACTTTTTCTGTTCTGGCAATGGAACATACTGTACCCACCTTCCAATATTCAAATGTGAACAGAATAATACTTCTGGCTATATAGAAGCAATTTGGCAAGTAATCCTTACACCTGCCAATATGTAAAGTAAATCAGGCAGATTGTCACTTTCCTATCCATAAGATCCCTAACTATGACGCATGGCATTACAAACCTTTGCTGCTTGGTTTCTGAATCCTTGAAAAGTTAGTCTGAGCATTTAGTATTTCCCAAAGACTATTCCCAGTTTGTACACATTCAGACACATTGACCATTTGTATTAGTCTTTTATGATCATTAAATATAAATAAATCTGCTATGTATGTGTTTTACCAACTGACTAATAAAATACAAAGTAATATTGGAACTGTTCATTGCTTGATTGCTGTTCAGGGGTTAAAGGTAAGTCCCTATTGCAAAGGTCACTGAAAATATATGTCTTGCCACAGGATGCTTTGAGCTGGATCTAATCTGAAAACTTCTATCATATAGTCTATGTTGCATGGTATCAAAAAGTACTAGCTAAGCTGATGAAGGATGAAAGCAGTCAATAATACTACTTAGTTATGGCTCTTATAATCTGCAACACCAAGATGCTGGCATTATATCCCTAAAGGGACAATGGTGACATCCATATATTGGCAGTAATGAGTAATTGTGTAATTGGACTCCGGGCCCACTCAACAGGAGGCAAACCATGTCTCATAATGGAAACCTAATCAATTATCCATGCTTAGTGAAGTCACTAATCTTAGAGACAGCACATTACTAGCTATATTTAACTATCTATAACTTATTCTTATACCCATATAAATGTAGTTCTTATTCTTCAAAAAAGAATCTTTTCTTCACAGTTAATGAAGACTACTACAGTAAAACACAACTGTTCATCATGCAAAGATTAGTGAATAAATTTTCAGCACGACTACTGTAGGTATGGCTTAGCCGATATCCCGCGACCAAGGTAGAAAGACTATGAGAAACAAAGGACTAGGAATTTTACTGCATACTCTATCTTCTAGAAATGACTGCCTGGACAAGATTTTGTCAGTGACAATATCAATTGACATGCTAAAGTGAATGGGAATTAGAAGTCCAGCACCAACATAAATAACTATAGAAAATTAATGACTACAGGGGCAAGGCAAGGTGGAGGTGAATTATTTTCTCTCAGCTATAAGACCATTAACTGTTTAAACAATGTTCAAACCTAAACACACACACACACACAAACACTCCACAGGGAGAGAGGAGAGGGAGTAAAAGGGGGAGTGGAAGAGGAAGAAGGAGGAGAGGGAGCGAGAGGGAGAAAACAAGAAGTAGGCAGATTGTATTCATATATTTATACATTTCTCTCTATATATAACAATAAAAATGTAGAAAGGGTGCCATTAATTTGATATGGAGATTATTGAAGACATGGGGGAGGGCACATGGGAAGAATTAAAGAGACTAAAAGGGTGTTAGAAATATATAGTTATATCTTAATTCACAATGATATTAAATTAAAAAACTTTAATAAATTGAAAATGTGATGAAATCTAAATCTACTAGAATCTAAAGTAGAAAGAGCTGAACAGAATAATGGTTGGTTTTCTCATTCAAAATAAGAGAAATATTTTAATTCATATCACAATCTAAACCTTTTTGGTCTTGATTTTTAAAGATATTGACTAAGGAAAGCATATATTAGACTTAAATTATTAATGTAAATTCAATTTCTACAAGTCTTGTGCATCCTCATCTACTTCATTTTCTATCATAACCCTCATGGTGGTTTAAATGAGAATAACCCTAATAGGCTCATATATTTTGAATTCTTGCCAACAAGGAAGTAGAAAAGTGTGTAGAGCATTAGATGAATGGCCTGCCCTCAGGTACTATTCTAGCAGCAAGCTTGTTGTCTGTCTGTTTTCTGCCACAACTGACTAAGCCTCTCAAATTCTAAGCAAGTCCATAACTACATGGTTTATTGAATACTAGTCGCCTTGGTGATGGTGTCTATTTATACCATCAGAACAGTAACTAAACAGAAGTTATAGTATGAGGAGAAATGGGTTCTGATGATGCCAAGTAATCTTGGTTTCTGTTGCTTATGTTCTTGCCCTTATCTCTTCCCATCTGGTTATCTCTGGTATTAAATGGTCTTTCTCTCTGACTGTGGCTTGTCCCTCATGTAATCCTGTGTGTCAGTACTCTCTGGGAGGAGTTTGGGTATGGACAGCTGTGGGACAGCTTTAGCTTTGGGGCACAGATGGAAACTGGAAAGATAGTGTCCCCAGCTGTTCCTTGGTTCCTGTGTCCTGATTGCTCCGAGTGGGTCCCTCTTGGTCCAGGAATTTGAGCAGAAGTGGTTGTCTTACCTGTGTTCACAGGTGTATTGGCACTCCTTGGAGAACAGCTCTCTCCTGGTGGTATTTGGGTATGGAGAGCTGTGGCACAGGATCAGCTGCTTAGATGCATGGAGAGACCACTGTGTTAAACTGTAAAGGTGAAGCCTGGATTGTGTTGGAGATATCATCATGTTGGAGGTGAATGTGTCATAGAAAGAGGAATATATTATAGTCAGCAAAGAAGGAAAGAATGACAAGTATGAAAAGCCAGCTAAGTCCTTTATCATCAGACACAGAGAGAACAGCAGTTTGCCTTGCTGGTTTTCCATCTTGCTTTGTTCCAGTATTTCCTCACTATATCTCTTCTCATTTTTTAACGGTATTGTATATTCTGTGCTATATATTGAGGACTCAAGGACTAATGACGATGCTTTTACAATTAGACTGAATGCACTCTTTTTTTTTTTTTTTTTTTTTTTTTTTTTTTTTTTTTTTTTTTTTTTGGTGTTTTGCAAGACAGGGTTTCTCTGTGTTGCCATGACTATCTGGGAACTCACTCTGTAGACCAGGCTGGCCTCGAACTCAGAAATCCACCTGCCTCTGCCTCCCAAGTGCTGTGATTAAAGGCATGTGCCACCACTGCCCAGCAGCCTAAATGTATTTTGCCCTGTAATGTTTATAAGCTATGGAAACCAGGAGCAGATTGTGGTGGTATGAAAAAATAATGCTACCTACAAGTGCATGTATTTGCATGATTATTCAACAGATGATGAGTTTTTAGGAAGGATTACGAGTTGTAAACTTATTGTGAGAGGTGAGTAGTAAATGGAGATGTGGTACTGGAACTAGGTTTGAGGTTTCAAAACCTATGCTAGGTACATTTCCCACTCTTTGCCTAAGGATCTAATTAGGACATAAAGCTCTCAGCTACTGCTCCAGCACCATGAAAAGATTTAAGTTAACCATTCTGTGAAACGTTGTTATCCTAATATGATCAATTTTTTTCAAATGAGTCAGTGATCTTGAGATAAATTCTTGCATTCTTAACTTTTGAGGAAGAGAAAAACTACTGAATGATTGTAGCTATCTAACTTAATTATAATGTTTGAGACCCAAAATGGCTCCTTGTTCTGCCATTGTGCAGGACAATTCTGAGTGCCAAGAGATAAATGTGATTCAAATGAGTGTCATGCAATCTATACAGGGGCATTTGCATCCCTTTGTAGGTCACTTTTCACATAATAAGTTCAGAGTTTAAACCGATAAATATCTCAACTGGTAACAATTACACATATTCTGATCTACAGTAGAGAATAATAAGGACAGTCAAATTGTAATTATTGATACTCTATTTTACAAGGAGTTAATTAAATGTCATCTCTTATTTCTAAAAGAACTACCTAGATATTCAACCACCAGTAATGAGATTCCTCTTAATCATATTTTTTTAATCATACTGAACTAGATATATTGTAAAGACCTAATACCTTTGGGGAAAAGTATATTTTTATCATATGCTTCAGTAATTTTGGGCCTTAATTGCAGTGTGTGGCGGGAAAGAAAGTATTGCAATTTCATAAAATTATTATATATTCCTCCTGAGTAAATTGTTTGGTCAAATTTGTTTTCATGCATGTGGGCTTGGAAGAAGCAGAATAAAGAAAGACCCTAATTAGGGACAGTTTATTACAGTCTTTCATGTTTTCCTTTTCAGAATGTTTAGGAATAGAAATGCTTAAAATGGTGGGCTATAGTATAAGAGGATTCTAGATTCTTGAGTATGTCACCAAGAATAGAGACACCAAGGAAGACTTACACACCAGGATTGTTGCATATCATTTTTGTAAGCATGAAATCATTATTATATATTAACTGGGATCTAAGTGGGTTTTTTACTTATTTCTTTTTTTTTTTTTTGGCTATGTTATCTTGACAAACATGGAGCTATTCTACACTCCTCACTAGACATATTCATTTAACTGCTATGATTTATCTTTGATTCTCCTTATACCAAAACTAAATGCCTGAAGTTTGCTTAACTACATCAGAGATAATTTCATCTTGTTATAGATTTATGGGCATTCCCTGGTTTATTAAAATCAAAAATGAGAGACTTCATTAAGATTGGCTATGTTATGGACCTGACATGACATCACATCATTTATCTAATGTTTATATATCATAGTGAGATTTGTACAATAACATAAGGAACAAATTGTACACACACACACACACATACACACACACACACACAAGCACTTTCACACTTGACAATAGTTCAGCTGCTTTCTGCTTGATTGGCAAGATTCATTTTGCTAAGTGATTTTTATGTCAGCTTGACACAAACTAGAGTCAGCTAAGAGTAGAGAACTTCAATTGAGAAATTTTTCCCATAAGATCTTACCATATGTAAGTCTTTAGAGCAGTGATTCTCAATCTGTGGTTTATGACTTCTTTGGGGGGTGGAATGACCCTTTCAAAGGGGTCCCCCAAAACCATCAGAAAACAGAGGTATTTACATTATGATTCAGAACAGTCACAGAATTACAGCTATGAAGTGACAATGAAAATAATTTTATGGTTGTGAGTCAACATAACATGAGAAAGTGTATCAGAGGATCACAGTATTAGGAAGCCGGAGAACCACTATTCTAGGTGGTTTGTCTGCAAATATTGGCCCATAAATGGATAGTCTTCAGGAGCAAACGTTTGATATCTGTTGTTTTCCCCAGTTACTTCCTTACAGCTGCTACTCTATTTCAAAGCGCTATCATCATTTACTTTATCTTTCTATCTCAGACACTTTTCCAGTGTGAGTGGGAGGACAATGTGAATTGATTCATGCCCACCAATGGTTGCATTAAGCCTCTCCCTTTCTCTTAGACTATGCAGAGAAGCAGCTTCACAGTGCACCTTGACAGCAGAAGGTAGAGAGAGCATTTTTCCAGCCTATGAGAAGCGCAAATTCAATACCAAATATGAAAAATCAAACCAACCAAACAAACAAAACTGTGTCTGCAAGACATCAGCCTCACTTCCTCTTAGATTGCTTTTTATTGCTTTTAGTATCATTAATCCCTTCACTGTCTGAGTATCTCCAGAGAGGAGGTTTCTCAGTCTTAGGGCATTTTCTTAATTAGTGATTGCTATGCCTAGCTCATTGTAGGTGATATCACCCTGTTGCTCAGTAGTATAGACAGTTGGATGAGCAAGCCACTATGAGAAAACCAGAAGGCAGCATTCTTTCACAGCCCCTGCATCATGTCTTCACTCCATGTTCCTGCCCTTCCTTACCTTATTATTAACATTGATATGGAAATACACGCACACACACACACACACACACACACACATACACACACACAAATACACACACACATATGTAAGTATTTATGTATTTCAATATATATATATCCCTTCTCTTCCTAACTTGGTTTTGATCATGGAATTTCATCCTAATTAGGATATTCGTTACCCATGTATATGCATGGGTTTTTAATTAATATACCACTAAGTTCACATGAATATTCTACACCTTCAAAATCCAATTTTTATTATAGTTCATTTGATGAGACTCCTAAGATACTTAAAAAGCAATATAGACATACAATTTTATTTTAATTCATCTTATTTATCAGTGAAATTAAATATAAACTATTAATTCCTCCAACTAAAGGCAAGCCTTAGCTGATGCTAATGGCAAGGTCAGTAAGTAAACATCTGGATTCCTTGGCTGCACTAGTTATGTTGAGACATTCCCAACCATCATGTCCTCTAGGTAGTAAAGGTTCAAGGTTTTTTCCCCTTGCCATCAATTCTGGTTTAGTTTTTTTCCATTATGATGAAAATCTCTCTATCTTTTGCTTCAATTTCTTCGAAGGGGCAGCTTCACTATCAGAAGCTGTATTTCAGTGTCAGCTGACATTACTATCAGAGAGAAAACATAGAGGAGCACAGTACATTGAAAGCCGGCTGTTTCACAATGTCCTTGCTGCCAGCCTTCAAATGCTTTTATTATTTTCATGGCCTCGAACTAAATTATGAGGTGGCCAGTATATTGCCAGTACCACATGTTATACAGCACACTTAAAAATACCAATATGATGATTTTGAAGAACACACATTATGAGTGTCTGCAACGTATCTAGGTTTTAGGGTCTTTTTTCTCCTCTTTTTTGGAAGGGATATGATCTGGCTGAATTCCCAAAGATGCTTATCATCCTTTTGGCCCCAGGTTAATGGTCTGGAAACAAGTTAGGTTTCCATACCACTTTTTGAATGGAAGCTTGTTTATCTTTTCATGTATGGCAGATATTACATTAATCCTCTTGCTTAAAAAAGAAGCAATTTTTGTAAACAATCTTTAGGTTTTTTTCATCCTGTTTTTACTCTCTCTTAATGCATTCCTTTGACCTACTCATTCATCACTTCATTACTTCAGTCATTGTTCCCTCCTTCTCTGTGTCTGCCCTTATTTCATTTGTACATATTCCCCTTTCCAGTTTGTCTTATTGCCCTTTCTTTGGGATATCTAGTACTGATGTGCCAGGTTCTCTCTTAAGTGTACTAAACAGCTCCTATATGAGAAGTATTAGATACTTAGCAGTTCTTAGGCATTTTATGTATTATTTCTTTTGCTAATTCAATCTTCTTTGATATTAAACAATAAAACAATAGTTCTTGTATGTTCCTGTCGCATCCCTCATGAGTCCTGTAAATATACTCTTGTGTATTCATGTCTTGGTGCACCTCCCCTCTTCACAGCAGGTACTTAACTATTGTGAGCATTGATTTTTATCCCTTGTCCCTGATATAATCCAACACTACTCTAACCAGTTTTTGCTTATTGCTTTTTACATACCTATAAATAAACATTGACTGATTGATTTATTTTAAGGAAAGAAAGCCCAAACTGTGTGTTCTATGAGTGGAGATGGTTACTCTCACCATTATGTAAGGATTTGAGATGGTCTGTAGCAAGCCCTACAGGGCATATAACTCTTCGACCTAGATTCTATAACCACACTTTTGCAAATTTTTGTACTTTTTACTACATAAAACAATATCACATAATTTGTGTTAAATATCTATTTATTGAGTTAAAAGTAGAATCAATTAAGGGATAAAGTATTATCGGGGTGCTTATTAAACTACTTAAGCCTCAATTCCTAATCTTATAATGGTAGTTAATAACAACAGTTACATGCTAGTTCCCAGTATGCTGAGCTACAGTTTCCAAGATGGAAGAAGTGTATGTTTAATACAGAAGTGAGTTGCTCATGTTGTAAAGCAGTCATATGGGTGGTAACCACTCTGTGATTTGGTACAGGGAGGATGTCTCTGAATCTGCACGAGCTTTCTCACTTGGGCTCCTGGGACACTGAATTTTCTCATGAGGTTCTGCTAAATCTCCTGGCAACTCATCTATATTCAGAAAGAGTGTAGATGTCAAAAGGAAGGGAGAGTGAAAATGCATTTACATTATATCAGGAAAAATAGATCCTGGATGAGTTATGTATACGTAAGTTTTCTCTAAAGAACAGATCTGATAGAATGAGTATGTAATTAAAAATGGAGTTATTAAAGTGTCATAAAGGCTGTGGTTTGAGCTGTCCCTGATGGAAAAAAAGCCAAGAATCTGAACGTGCTTCAATCTAAGACTGGAAGGCTTAGCATTTGCAGTCCGGTGCTTGGGTCCCAGGGAGGTCCTAGAAAGTTGCCAGCTTTCAGTCTGTGTTGGAGTACCAATAAAGGGTGTTCTAATACATCCATAAATACAATGACAGAATGACTCAGGAATAGGATACATGAACTTTCAGGATGAGAGGAAGTACACTGAAAGGAAAAGCTCTCCCTTTTCACATCCTTTATGTAGAGTGCCATTATAAGGTGTGGCCCAGACTCAAAGAGTGTCTTTCACTACATATAATTCAACAAAACAAAATAAAGCAAGATAAAATAAAACAACACCAACAAGACCTCCCTCACAAATATACCCTGATCCTTGGGTTTTTCTTAGATGCAGATGTAGTAAAGTGCACAACCAAGATTAGCCACAATAACTTAGGAACTGGACTTTGATTCTTTCTCACTGAGTAGATTTTGGGCATTTGATTATACTGATTTAAAAGAAATCTAGGTATATAATATAGTTTTGCTATGTGCATAAACAATTTTAAACCAAAATTACAGTTCTGTTTACAAAGTAGAAGGAGAGTAGCTATATTTTGGTAAATGTACCAGTTCATTTTTCATTCATAACTCTATTTAACCATGAGCCATAAATACCAATTTGTCCTTCCTAAGTATAAATGACAAACATAATAAGAAAGAAATCTGAAAACAATGCCTTTCACAATAGTATCAAAAATACATCTAACACAGCAAGTGAGAAACTTGTATAATACCCATGTTAACATATTGAAACAAGAATCTGAAGAAGATATTTGTAGTGGTTTGAAAGAAAATGCCATCCATAAATTCATAGAGAGTGGCATTATTTGAAAGGTATGGACTAATTGGAGTAGGTGTGTCTTTGTTGCAGGAAGTCTGTCACTACAGGCTTTGAGGGTCTCAAATGTTCAGTCCATAGTGTGATGATATCCACTGCTTGCTTCCATCAGATCCAGATGTATAACACACAGCTCCTTCTCCAGCACCATGTCGGCCTGCATGCTGCCATGCTTCCTGCCGTGACAGTAATGGACTAACTCTAAAACTTTAAGCTAGCCCCAATTAAATGTTTTCCTTTTTAAGATTTGCTGTTGTCGTGGTGTCTTGTCACAGCAGTAGAAAACCAAACTACAATATCAGAACGTTTAAAGAGCTCTCATGATGACAAATTACTATGATTAACATTGTGAAAATGGTCATACAACATATCTGTTACAATTTCCATAAAAACTTCAATACAATTTTTACAGTACTTGAACAATCATAAAATTTACCTGGAAACAAAAAATTCCAGGATAGCTAAAAGAAACATGATTAAAGAAATGCTTGGGGTATCAGCATATGTGATTTCAAAGACAACTCCCGAACCATTTATACCAATAAAAACAGAATAGGATAAACATTCAGAACAGACATTTTTATCAATGGAATATAATTGAAAACTTGTCCATAAGTCCATACACCCTTTAATTCCTGAATTTTGACAAAGAATCTAAAATTTTATATTGGAGAAAGAAAACATGTTATATAATAAAAACAGATTTAATTTTGTCACACTGAACAAAATTTTGCTCCAAATGGATGAACATTCTCAAGATAAGAGTAGATACCTTGAATCTAACAGAAGTGAAAATTTGTTAAGTACTAGGACTTATTAGCATAAGAAAGGAATTTCAGAACTGGATTATATAGTACAAAGAGTTGTACAAATTCTAATTGTTATTCTATTTCTATTGGTTTACAAATAGTGCCTAAATCAGTATATTCTCATATTTTTATTTTTATAATATTTGGTTGTGATAATATACAATTTATACATGCTTATACCAAATTTCTATAGACACTAAAGTTTTGACTTGAAGACTTTAAATTGTATATTTAATAAAAATTGATTTTTTTTCTTTGAGTTTCAAATGGGTCAATGAACAGTTTGCTCTTTTTAATTTGGAGACTTTAAAATTCAATTTTATTTCAATTCTATATGACTATTACTATGTAAATGAAAGTCATTTAAAACTTAGTTAAACACATTGATTTTCCTCACCAATTTAATTTTTCAAACAGTCACATATACTTGAAAAGAAAATCAAGTATCTGGTTTTCAATTCCATGTTATAGATAAGTTATTGATATATATATACCTCACCTTTATTAACCAATTTAAAATAGTCTGTATTGTTGTAAGCAGGTGTTTATTTTCTTATTTCTCTTTCCTTTTCCTTTATTTTTTGTTTTGTACATGTTTTTGCTGGAAACATCTGTCTAAATTGATTTCTGTAATTATGAGTCTGTAGACATTACTTTCCACTTTTAAGTTTCTATTTAGTTTGTGTTATTAGTTACATAAAAATCATCAACTATTTCAATGTTATTACACATTCTTCATGAATTGATCATTCATAATCTATAAGATTATGTGCTAAATTCTATCTGGCACATGTTTTCATGAAGGTTGGTGCGATCTTATGTATATTTCTTTATATTTTCATTTGCATCCTCGAAGGATTTTATTTTTATAATAATATGCATCATTTTTTAACTATTGCAAAAATATCAAAGATTGAGCAACTTAAAGAATACTTCACTAAACAATATGCCAGAAGTTCTGTTGGTCACACGAAGGTATTTGATTGGTTGTTTTGTTTTGTCTTGTTTTTTCTGAGACAGGGTTTCTCTGTATAGCCCTGGCTGTCCTGGAACTCACTTTGTAGAACAGGCTGGCCTCGAACTCAGAAATCCACCTGCCTATGCCTCCCAGAGTGCAGGGGTTACAGGCGTGCGCCACCACTTCCCGACCCTTTGTTTTGCTTTTAGTCTTGGCCATCCATCATGAGATTTGGGCTATTTTGTCTTCCAAACTGGATGTTGAATGGAGAAGAAATGCATTAGACTATTCTTATTGTGTTCACAATCAGTTGACTTGTAGACCATCTATTATTCTTTTTTTTTTTTTATTTTCTAAAGGCATATGTCAATTAATGAGGCAACGCAACGTTCCTTAAAGTTTAACACAGTTCCTGGCCATATTTGACATTTCAATATGGTGGTAAACTTTTGCCAACCTGCCAGCCAGAATGTCTAGAGATAGTTGTGATCAGAAGGATTGACTCAACGCAAAGGAATGATATGAGGGATTGATGTACATCAACTTTTTACTTATGTAATTATTACAAATAAGACACACAGTTCTTGTCCCACATTCAGGGAAGCACCAAATACAAACATTGATGAAGTCATGGTACTGGGCAGGGATACAAGGAGTAAGAGAGTTGACTGAATATCGTCAGCTTTAAATACTTAACTTGAAGATCATAATTTGTAAGTAGATAATTTAGATCATTATTTGCTAAAGACATTGTCATGGCCAGAAATAAATGCTCTTTTGTTTTATGTTGCCTTTTGTGTTTGTTTCCTTTTTTGCTCACTTTTATTGATCTTTTTTCTATTTTCAATTATAGTTTTCATCATTTTACTTGCATATTTTTATTACTGAATTAATAGATATTTATATTATATATTAGTGTATTAAAAGAATATAGTGTATTCATTTATTATATTTGTATATTATATATATTTTTGTAAATGTATGGTATATTAGTAATATATAAATGAATTATATTAAATATTTATATATTTGTCAAGCATACTTTCCTCAGTAGGGTTTAATTCTATTATGAATTTATATTTCATTGCTTAATAGAAGAAATATGACCTTATATAAAAAAATCTATTAGAACCCATTTTTTGTGATAATGTTGTCAAATAATTTGTATCAATTAAGGTAAATCCATACCAACCTTAAAATAATATTATGTCATTTTATTTCTATATTAAAAATGTACTATTTGTTCAGGGGGCATGCTAATCTTCTCCGTATCATTCTAATTTTAGTGTATGTGCATCTGAAGCAAGTTAATCTTTTTCTTTTCTTTTGTAAACCTTTTAGTTTGGTTTGTTTAAAAATTGCTTTATAAAAGGTCTTTTGTGTCCACCCCCCAAAAGAACTTTACCATTTGTAATATATTTTATGTGTGTTTGCAAATATATTTTATTTAAAGTTTTTTACACGTACTTTATTTTACTTTGATGTATACATACGCATAAAACATCATAAAACATGAACTAATTTTTTGTTTTACAAAAATTTAGTATGAAAAGTTTGCATTGTGAAGTTTCATGTCATTTCTTAAAATGATTATATTTTGATTTTATGTTATCATAGTACAATCATAATCACGTAAAAATTTTATTTCTCTTGATTTTCCTACAGGGATCCATCTTTATTTTAAAACTAGAGTAATATTGTATCCATGAAGAATCATTATATAGTTATAGCAAGGTGGAAAAAGGAGTTAAGCTATAGCCTTAAGGCTATGATACTTGAATTCTGAAATTTGTTTCACTACACAGGACGTCCATATAAGGCCATTTCACAGAAACAGTATTAAGTCAATCCTTTTAAAGAGAGATACACTTTCTATTACAAGACACTGATAAATTGGGGATAAATGAAATAGGATTAGGATTATACTTCTAAAAGGATCAAGTTGTAGTCATTATTAAACCTAGATGATACAGTTTAGTTTCATTAGTTGAAGAAGGTTTTATATTGGTATAGAATATAAGTGCTCTTTGTACTGTTTAAATTTTTATCACCACGACTCTGCATTGACAGCCATAAAGCTTCTAATGGATTTTTACTGAATCCAAATTTATCAATTTAACAGTATTATCTCTAAAATTATAGTCTATTTTACCAAAATAACAATTACTAATTATAAAAATAACTGGTATTAAAATAATTAATATTAACTGATTATTTACTTTTTAGAAATCAGATCATTTCAGCAATTAAACTTGCATTCTTCAGTGGAGTTTTACAGAAATTACTATTTATCATTTCTACTTGAAATGTATGTGTAACAAATATACAGGTAATACCTTTCTGGGAATTGGATAGCTAGCAAATTTCGAGGTGTTTGATTCTGAAGTAATCTAGCATTAGAACCCTAAATGCTTACAGAGATGCCCTTTTAGATGCCAAACTAATATGTAAAGTTGTTAAATACTATTATAAAAATAATCCCAACCATTAAAAATCACTTTAGAGTATATCTTAGCAGATAGATAAAGGTATTTGACAGGTCTGCATATTTTTATAGCAAAATCTCCACATGAAAAAAAAATCACTGTACCGCCCACAAAGAGAAATAAATGCATCTGTAATTTTAAATGGTGTACATATTAAACAGTGAAATGTAATTTGGTAAAGAAGAATATTACCTAGAATTAAAACACTTGTACAAAACAGACTATTTTTCTTCTTTTTGAAAATTATGAGAAAGTTGAAGGAAGCCTGCAGCCTGAATGTCTAAAGTTTGTCTGTGAAATACAAGAACATTAATGTGTGGTTAGCATAAGGATACAACGCTAGGTGAGAGAGGATGGAAAAATTAAGTCTATAAAGTGTTGTCAGGTAACTTATTATGATTAGAGTAAGACTCCTGTGAGATTTTCACTATAATAGAGCTTTCCAATGGAATTCTCATTAGGGAAGGTCATGGTTCTGTCACAGTAGAATATGAGTTACATATTTAACTCAGGTCCATTGATCAGGCCTCAACTTTTTCTGTAGCGATTCACGAATACTGCTAATGACCAAAATGTCAAGGCTTGCATAGCTTCATATTAAAAACCTAAACTGTAACCTGTAGAATGCTCAGAACATTGCATTAATTGAACATTAGGGGATAAGAAGAAGACAAAGTTAGATAAAATATCTATTCATGTTAAACATAAGTATGTATATATATATATATATATATATACATATATATATGAACATATATATATTAAGATTTTTTTCGGATGCAATGAGAATTTTGAGGTTTTTACTACTGCCAGTTTTACAGTTTGGAATTATATACAGTTGCCATCACTGATTTTAATTTTTAAGGCTGCTTTAACAGCATCAAATGAAAAAGCCTGGAATGAGGTTTGTTGACAAAATCTTTTCTAAGCAGCGTCTTCAGAAGAAACGTTCTTTAGTTTATTCAGAATACGCTTTATCGTCTTCCTTTCCACTCTCATTCCTTGAGGGCTCATGGCAGCATTGCTCTTGCAGGCATGTAACAGTTGGGCAGAGAAGATGACATCTTCTAAGGATACATGTTCCACTATATTCATAGCAGCCTTATTTATAATAGCCAGAAGCTAGAAAGAACCCAGATGTCCCTCAACAGAGGATGGATATACAAAACGTGGTACATTTACACAATGGTGTACTCCTCAGCTGTTAAAAACAATGAATTCATCAAATTCTTAGACAAATGGATGGAACTAGAAAATATCCTTAGTGAGGTAACTCAGTTACAAAATAACACACATGGTATATACTCTCTGATAAGTGGATATCAGCCCATAATCTTGGAATGCCCAAGATATAATTCACAGACCACATGAAGTTTAAGAAGGAAGACCAAAGTGTGGATACTTTGTTCCTTCTTAGATATGGTACAAAATAACTTTGTGAGGAGATACAGAGACAATGTGTGGAACAGAGACTGAAGGAAAGAGCGTCCAGAAACTGCTCCGCTTGGTGATCCATCCTATATACAGTTACCAAACGCAGGCACTTTTGTGGCTGCCAACAAGTCCTTGATGACAGGAGCGTGAGAGAGTCCCTGCCAGTGCCTCACAAATACAGAGGTTGATGCTCTCAGCCAACCATTGACCTGAGCACAGGGTCCCCAGCAGAGGAGCTAGAGAAAGGACCCAAGGAGTTGATGGGGTTCACAGCCCCATAAGAGGAACAACAATATGAATCAACCAATACCCCAGAGCTGCTAGGGACTAATCCATCAAAGAATACACATGGAGGGAACCACAGCTACAGCCATAGGGGTAGCAGAGGCTGGCCTAGTCAGACATCAATGAGAGGGAGACCCTGAAGTGAAAGTGGGTGAGTTAGTGAGCAGGGGGAGGGGGGATGGGATAGGGAGATTTTTGGAGGGGAAAGGAAAAAAGGGGATAACATTTGAAATGTAGATAAAGAAGATAACAAATAAAAATATAAATTTTGTAAAAAGTGCAATTTAAAATATATGTATATGACATCTCCTAAATAAGGTGTAAGGAAATCAACAAGATGCAGGATTGGTGTTTCCCAGTGTCTTTCCATAAAGACCTTGACGCTTCATGGTTTAGTTATAAAAATCTGTGCCTCACTGGCCTGTCCCCAAAATGCTTTCTATATTCAGCCAACAAACGGTAGGTAGAAGTCTGACTCTGGTCATGGGCAAACAGAAGAGAATCAAAATCAGAAAATAAAAATGATGCAGTGCAAAACACATTCCATACCCAAATCCAGACAATGCATAAGTGCAGCAAACTTGATTAGTACTGCACCAAATGGTTGCAATAAATGCTATATGATTATTAGCTTATGATTCATTGTGTCCCTAAACATTGCAAGTGTGTCTTATCCTAGTATGTAGTCAAAAAAAATAAATGGCAAACAAGATTTTTCTTACAAAGTTAAGGCAATTTTTATTTTGCCTTTATACATCCTAAAGTGTGGATAAGAGTTTTATGTGGCTATATTGAACAAAAGATCACACTTCTATGAAAGAAATCATTTGGTTTTTGTGTGTGTGTGTGTGTGTGTGAGTGAATATAATTTATCATTCTGTTCACCTTTATGTTTTTAATTAATATTTCACCAAGTACGTGCTTGAGAAGTTGTAGCTGAAAAATGTAATGTTCTCCTTATTATTTAGATTAGTCGTTTGTTCATTTTTCACTTCCATTTTCCCAGTCGATTGATTTCTCATTCTTCAAATTATCGTAATTTTAGAAAGAGAGCTATTCTTTTTTATACTCATTGATTCTACAGGCTAACTGTAGCTTCTAAAAAAAAATAAAATACACATTTATCCTTAATTTTGTTGGTACATAGATGACCAAAATGCAGATGATAAATTGGGATTTGGTTTTTAGAATTTGTGACGTGAAAAGAAAAGGTATTTCTCTTTTAAGATTTACTTTTATTTTTTAAAGTGTGTGTGTGTGTGTGTGTGTGTGTGTGTCCATGACCTCAGATAAGAGACATAGAATTCTCTGTAGCTGGCTATAAGCCATTATAAATGGGTTCTGAAAACCAAATCCACATCTTTGGCAACACCACTATGAGCTCTTAACACTGAAATGTTTCTTCAGACACTGAAAAAAATTTCAACGGGGTCGAAGAAGCCTTACAAACTTGGTTCCTCTCAGGAAGTTGAACGAAAAAATAAAGTAGTATTTTAGTTTTTGTTTGGTTTTTTTTGTTTTTCTCTGTTCTTTTTTGATTTACTAGTTTAGTCAGTAATTTTGAATATTTATTTAGGCCACTAACAGATGTGTCCTGAAATTACTTCCTCATCTCTGATTTATAATAGATAAAAAGATGAATGTCTTTCTCCAAAACCTTTAAACCAAAGTCAGGAGGTATTTATTTGAATATGCATGCATACACACACTTATTTATGATAAAGGTTGTACCAGATGTTGTGCCTCCTCTCAGAAGCCTTTCCTATTCATATGTATACTCTTTTGCTATCCAGTCACAACACCTGCATCTCTTTGTTGTAGGCTGTAATGAAGGAATGCTTATAAACACTAAGTATTCATCTATTTTCTAACCAATACTTACTAGTAAACTTGTATAAGTTTGCTGAGATTCTTTGCAAGTTCAGAATACAGATCAGTAATTAATTTTTTTCATACAATTTTGTTCCAAGTCCATTATAGATTTGGGTTCATGTGACATTCTAAGCATACCTTGGGAGTTCATTACAAGTTACATTCATTTAGCACTGAGTGAAGATTTTCCCACTGACTTACCCTCGTTTACTACTTAGAGTCTTTATAGTGCAACTGAATATTGATTTACGAAACAAATACTTAATACCTCACTAGATAAAAAGTTCAGAGGTTAGTGATCATGTGACACATTTACAACCCAATTTGATCCTCTTAATTCATTAGACAACTCTCCGTTACTTTACACACACACACACACACAAACACATATATACACACATGCATGCATGCATGCACACATATTAAAAATATGCAAATTCTCTGTAAAGTAACTAAAATATAACAAAAGCAAATGGAGACTAAAATGAAACCTTTAGCAAAGTGATTTGTGACAGAGTCCTATTGTATAGAGAGTGTCTGATTTTGTTTATGGAACTTTATTTTATTCTTTGTTATTTATTTGCATTTATTTTATTCCTTTCCTCAACTAGATCACAGAAATATTGAAAGCTAAAATAATGTTTGTTTCATAAGACATAAACAAAAAGCTACAGACAACTGAAGGCAGAAAATAGGTTTCTATTTTTTTAAAAATCACTGAAACTTGAATTTTAACAGAGAAATAAAATACAGAAAAACAATTTCATTTCATGATGAGAGTCTAGCCAATGCTAGCATATGGTATTGTGCTAGAGAGAATGCATTAAACTGGGCATTCTACGGGTGTGATGCCATCGTGAAAATTCTTTACTCATCATGTTTTACTTTCAGAGAAACTTCCCCTTTATTACTTACTAATAATTCTATGATTCTTTAAGCCACCTGATTTTGTATTCAACAGATTTTACATTGACAGAATAGAAAATTTAAGAGAATTATGTAAACTTTAAAAGAATTATTAAATTTATTTTTTAGTATTTGTATTTCATACTTATTCTTTTACAAAATAGAAAATAAAAATAGAATATTAGAAAATTTTTAAAAATGAGTTGAGTAATTTCACATGGCATAACAAGGTCTAAAACTTAAATTTCCATATTTAAAAGAGGAAGCCTAAGTAACAGGAGTAAACATTTGACCTCTTTAAATCTAATATGTAATTTTCATATCATTCTTCCTATTGGTATGTTAATAAAGAGGATCCTAGTGCGAGGTTACAAATGATGTCCATAGGAACAGTTATTTTTATGTTCTTTAGTGACTGAAAGGAGTCAACTTAGATAATATAATCTGAACACAAATAGAGCAACACACAAACAAGTAGGTGTGCTCATTCATCAATCAAGTGTACTTTGTCTTATTTGTGCCACATGACTTAAGACAGCTTTATTACTTTTAGTATCTATTATTTTTGATAAATCATCAGATCTTAACTATATGGGGGATATTTTGTCATATTTGTGATATAATATATGTATTCAAATTATGGAAAGTATACACTAGTCATTTTACCTTAATAAAATAAAAATGGAATTTTATACAATGATTATAATTTTTTAAATTGATTATTTTATTTGTTTACATTCCAACTGTTGCCTCCCTCTGGTCCCTCCACACAGTTCTTCATCCCATTTACCCTCCTGCTTCCCTTTGAGAGGATTCTCTCCTGCCCTCCTCACCACTCCAGGTGTCTCCCTTCCCTGGGGCCTCAAGTCTCTTGAAGATAAGGCACATCTCCCACTGAGGCCAGACCAGGCAGTCCTCTGCTATATATATGCCTTGGGGCCTCAGACCAGCCCCTGAATGCTGACAGGTTGGTGACTCAGTCTCTGGGATCTTTGAGGGGGCTGAGTTAGTTGAGACTGCTGGTCTTTAATTTCAGACTTTTTTTTAAACTTTCATTTTAGAAAAAAATGTCAGCCTAAAATGGAATAGCATTACTAGCTAAGTTATTTTATATTTAAGTTAATTTTCTTAACATTTATTCTATTGTGAGTACTTGTGCTTAAGTTTAGTGCTTTTTCTCTCTCTCTTTTTCATTTTCTTTTAAACTCTTTGAAAATTTAATACATGTATATAATGAAATAAGATCATATCAATCCAAATTTTACTCTTTCTAAATCACCTGTATCCACTTCAACATCACCTCACATTTTCCTAACATTATATTCTCCCTTCCCCTTTCTCTCTATTCTGATAGCTCATCCATTAAGTCTAATTTCTGCTGCTCATATAGAAATGTATTAGTGGCCACATCCTTAGAAAAGATTTTCCCTTCTGTGGCTTCTCTCAATTACTACATTAAAGAATGGACACCGGAGGTCATGTCCTCTGTTTCAGGGTTTAGCAGGTTTGATCTTATACAGGTCTTATTCAGTTAAAGACAGCTAGTTTGAATTGATGAGTCTAAGGCCATGGTGGGATTGAACTAGAAGATTTCACAGCACATCTGCCCATCTTCTCACTGTTATATTCTCGCATGCTTGTCCATTTTGTTTCCTGAGCCTTGGCCTTAGGCAGGGACATCCTATTGAGAGCTGAATGGCTAGTTCTGTATTTCTCCACAGATTGTCGCTCAAAATGAAAAGCAATTTTCCGATCAAAGATCAGTTCACCATGGTCAACAGATATAAACCTAAATATTTATAAGACATTTTGATAGGATGAACATGTAGAAAACAACAATAGTAGTGTGTTCTAACCAATTTATTTTCATTGAAATAGATAAACTCAAATGTTATAAAGAAACTCAGTCATAAAGCCTTAAAGCCATGGCAAGAAACAAAATCAATTCAAAGCAACCAAATATTAACAATCTACATTTTATATCTCATAAAACTGATGCTAATATAAATGATTAATTAATTTTGAGAAATAATTCTGTGAGTAAAAATATGAAATTTGTTTGCTTGTTTGTTGATAGATTTCTAACTTAGAGTAGAATGCATTTAGTCAAAAGAATATTATTCTTACAAAAACTGGGAAATTTCGAATCATACTTTTGTTCTTAAGGGAAACAGAACAGTTTCGATATTATGAGGAGATGAAATTTATTCGGGGGTGGCAGTCTTTCTTGTTGGCTCCTGTCTCCTTGCTATCTTCTCCCACACAGCATCTGCTTTCTTTTGAGCATGAGTTGGGATCAGGGCTAGCCCCAGCAGACAGCTCAATTGGAGAAAATAAACCATCAGTATTTGGATACCCATTCAGAGGTATTGCAACAGATTGGAACCTTGAAGGGCCCCAAACACACCGCCGACTTTTACTACAGGACATCTGCTGATATTTATGAAATTGCTGTGTACTGGGAGGCTGGCCAGGAAACCACAAGGGAACGTCTTGCAGTCTCACCAAGATATTGTGGCCTCAGTAAGCATAGGGAACAATTACTTCAGAGTTAATTTTTCAGGTTTTAAATTTAAAAAGTGTTGAAGTATACATACAGAAGACTAAAATTCTCAAAAAAAAAAAAAAAAAAAAAACCCAGAAAGCTATAGCAAGCTGGAAGAAACGTGTAAAGAATCTCAGATGAAAATTCTAGTGTGTTCAAATTTGAGTATCATAGAATAAAATTTAAAATATTGGAAGAAATAGAATGAGAGACAACCAGATTTTAGCTAAAAATGAACTTTTGGTTGTTTTCCCTTGTTTTGTTTCATTAAAATCACTCATTGTGGGGGCTGAAGAGGCAGCTCAATTATTAAAAGTACATAGAATTCTTACAGAGAATTCTCAAATAAGGTCCTGCACCCTCGTCAGGAGGTTTACAACTGCCTATACTTTCAGATTCTAGGACCCTTCCCTTGATTTTGAGGCCTGGAACTGACAATATTTATGCATATAATTAAAAATAATTTTTAAAATCTTAAAAATTCAAAATAACCATGGAAATGATTCAATGATATTGTTTAACACTGGCAAGAAAATAATTTAGAATTGGGATTATTTTTTTTCTATAGTGTTAGCATTGCTAATATTATAAATGAATATAAAATGAATATTTTAATGAATATGAGTAATTTGAATACCGGCACCTTTTTCCAAAAGTGTGATTATGCTAAAATAGTGTTTTATGCTCTCCAGGCATAGCCAGGCAAGGGCCCAGGGGAGGTTAAGGAAAGAAACCAATAAATATTCCACACTAGGAGTCAAGTATTCTACATAGAATTGTGTTGGTTGAGGTTCAGATTCACTTGACTGTTAATGGTGAATATGTCTGTACAGCTGTTAATAATCAGCAAAAGTCATCAGCAAGGCTACTGTGTATTTTCTATAAAAGCAATCATCACTACCATTTACTGAGCCCTCATTGCATACCAGGCAGTCTGCTCAGCATTTCACTTATATTCTGTCATTTATGCCTCACAACAACCCAATGTTCTCATTACAAAATGAGGAAAATGACTCAAAATGCATAAATCTATTGAATCAAAATTCTTGGATTAGTGTCTAGTTTTCTTTTGCTGTGAAGATTACAGTTAATTTCCATAGGCTTTGGTTTACCAAGTATCTTGCTGCAGTTACTTGTGGCCATGGTAACAAAAGCAACACATTACTAATATATTTCAAGTATTCTGGAACTACAGATATGTCCTGTTTACAAAGCATGAACCAGGTTAAACACCCTCTCATTCTACCTATTGACCCTTCCCTCTCTTCTTGTCCCTTGTATCTCTCTCTATGTATGTGTGGTAGACATTTGTCTATAGAGGAATCCTATACTTTTCCATCTGAGTGTTAAAACTAAGAATTTTCCAAATTTCATTATATAAATAACAATTTGATAGTTTCTTATTTCTTGTATGACATTTTCTATGGAAGATGTCTTATTTGAAATAGTTGTAAATAATCTTGTGGATATGTATAGGTATGTAAATATCATCTTCTACATTTAATATCCATACAAAAGTGTTCACAACATGAAAATCAAGACCACAATTTCCATAATCTCATGTTAGGAAAAATATTGCTTGAGAAAAAAGTAAAAGAGATTGTGTACTATATACTATGCTATCTGGAACATTATTCTTCTATAATGATCTAAAAAATGGGGAAAATCAAATTATATTAAACACAACCTTTGTAAATGTAACAATGAAAGTCCTCAACTTTATTATCTATTCAGTGCATAATTAACTGAAAATTATAGGGTTTTATGGTTAAAGCTTACAGAATTGGGCAAGTTAATTTACTCCTCCATTCACATTTTTTTCTATTTATTTATTGAGAGCTGACTGGATTTCCTATCTATTTCTAATAGTTTTATTAGTATAGAAGTGTTCTGAAGGTTGATGAACTAAATGTGCTCAAGAGAGTACTTACACACACAGTAAGGACAGAACTTGTATTATGGAGATTCGTAATGTTCACAGATCAAATATATTATCCATCAGAGAAATGATCTGCAATATATAATTCTCAAGTCAGTATTATTGAATTGTTGGACCCATTATTTTATTCTTATAACTGTTTTCATGGTAGAAAAATTTGGGGGTTGTCAGAATTGAGAACAGACTGAGCTTTATTTCCAAAATTTCCCATTTTCTAATACACATCAAACCCAATACTGAAAATTGTAAACACAAGCTGTTTAAGAAAAGTATGTAGTCTCAGTCTCTTACTCTCATCATTTGACAAGCTATGTATCCCTTATTTGAATGCTTTCTGTAGAAAATGGTTCTGATGGCTTGATATGGAATCTGTGGGAGAATACTGAAGGCCCTATTCTACAATTGATTCTTGATCAATCAATAAAAGTGCTTGTGGCTAATGAGCTGGGAGGAATAGATCATCAGACTTCCGGTTTTCCCTGCATGCAGGCTAGCAGATGCGGGAGAGAAAACAGGTTTCATTATGCTTTGGAGTGAGAAGAGGTAACCAGACTTGTGAGATCTCAGTCAAAATGGACATAGGCTCCTTCCCTGGATGAGAGATTAGAAATATATCTAAGCTGAGGGCAGATTTAGGGTTTTGAGATGGAACTAAATATAACTGAGTAAATGAAGCTGAGGGAAGATTTAGGGTGCTGAGCTTGGAGTAAAAAGAAAGGTGTGATAACTGAGGATGGATTTAAAGAGCACAACCATTGAGATAAAGTAATTTAAAAATAAGCTAATGTGTGAGTGTGTGTGAGTGTGTGTGTGTGTGTGCGTGTGCGTGTGCGTGTGTGTGTGTGTGTGTGTGTGTGTGTGTGTGGCTTTCATTCATGGATCCAAGGTAACCTGGGGAGATCTGGTAGCACAACCTCACTGGAGCCTAAAGCAGGGTAGCAAATACTACACTTTGGAGCGTTCCATTGCAAAAAGATTGCTTTTCTGATTTGTGTTTAAAGAAATTCACTTATGTTTATAAATAAGCATAAATAGTAAGGAATTTGACAGCATGACTTTTGGACAAAACAACAATAGCAGGCTGAACACTATTTGTTGGGCCTCCTAATAACAGTGATGAAGATTACAGTGATGTAGTACAATCAAATTCCATTTTGTGGAGCAGACCTCAAATCCTATCAGAGAGCAGTGGTTTCTCCATTGTTTCAGTAGTCACTTCTGACATGGCAGTATAGTTTTTTATGATATGCATGGTCTAGTATTACTCAAGAGTATCGATATAGTTTCTTCCTGAAAAGTTTGTCTAGTACCATCAGATGTTTTGGAAGCTAGACATTATAAAAGGAATTTCCCAGTAATATTGAGATTGATTCATCTGTTTTCTTTTATCAAATACATCTATACTAAGTGTCTTAGTTATGATATGTAATGACAGGTCATTAAAATTATCTAAATTGTTGATTACCTTTGTGGTCTCTCTAATCCTCTCTAATCAAACCTATTGAAGTTCCTCTCTCTCTCTCTCTCTCTCTCTCCCTCTCTCTCTCTCTCTCTCTCTCTCTCTCCCCCCCCTCTCTCTCTCTCCCACTCTCCCTTTCCCCCTCCCCCTCCTCCTCTCCACCCTTCTCACCATGATGCTTATTTTAAGTCATCTTTTCTGCGGGCAACATGCTATACCAAGATAGGGTGAAATTACATCCAAGTTGTTATGAAAGTTGTCTTTAAAATTATCTTACACATGTAATGGGTTTTCATAGACTTCTACACAGATCATTAGTTTTGTTTAACCTTACTGATTGTTGCCCTATTCCTTTCTCCCATATTCAGCATCCCTCATTTTCAAAATTGTTCAACTTCTCATGTGAACTTTTATCAACTTTAGATGTATGGGTTTTTTTTCTATATTCTTTGTTTACATTCCAAATGATTTTCCCTTTCCGGGGTCTCCCTTCCCCTAAGTCCCATAAGCCCTCTTCTCTCCGCCAGTTTCCCAGTCATCACCTCCCCCTTCTCTGTCCTGGCAATCCCCCACAATGCTACATCAAGACTTTCCAGAACCAAGGCCCTCTCCTTTCCTCGTCTTGGGAATGATTTGATATGTGAGTTGTGTCTTGGGTATTCAGAGCTTATGGGTTAATATCTAATTATCAATGACTGTATTCCATGTGTGTTCTTTTGTAAATGAGTTATGCCACTTAGTATGATATTTTCCAGTCCCAACCATTTGCCTAAGAATTTCCTGATTCCATTGTTTTTAATTGCTGAGTAGTATTCCATTATGTAAATATACCACATTTTCTGTATCCATTCCTCCATTGAGGGACATCTGGGTTCTTTCCAGCTTCTGGCTATTTTAAATTAGGCTGCTATGAACACTGTGGAGCATGTGTCCTTATTGCATGCCAGGGAATCCTCTGGGTATATGTCCAGGAGTGGTATAGCAGGGTCCTCCAGAAGTGTCATGCCCAGTTTTCTAAGGAACCACCAGACTGATTTCCAGAATGGCTGTACCATCTTGCAATCCTACATTTTGCTGCATATAGGAAACACACCTCAGTTTCAAAGATAAACACTACCTTTGAGTAAAAGGCTGAAGGCAATGGTCTCAGGAAACAAGCCCAAGTAGCCATTCTAATATCAGATAAAATTGACTTTCAGCCTAACGTTATCAAAAGAAACAGAGAAGGACACTTCTTGCTGGTCAAAGCAAAAAATCTACCAAGAAGAACTCTCAATTCTGAACATTTATGCTCCAAATGCAAAGGCACCCTCATTCGTAAAAGAAACTTTACTAAAGTTCAAAGCACACATTGCACCTAACACAATAATTGTGGGTGACTTCAACACTCCACTCTCTTCAATGTACCGATCAGGAAAACAGAAACTAAATATGTACACAGTGAAACTAATTGAAGCTTTGGACCAATTGGATTTAGTATATATATATATATATATATATATATATATATATATATATATATATCATTTCATCCAAAAGCAAAAGAATATATCTTTTCCTCAGTACCTCATGATACCTTCTCCAAAATCGATCATATAATTGGTCACAAGACAGACCTCAACAAATATAAGAAAATCGAACTAACCCATGCCTCCAATCAGATCACTATGAGGTAAAAGTAGTCTTCAATAGCAACAAAAACAACAGAAAGCCCACATACACGTGGAAACTGAACAATACTCTACTCAATGATACCTTGGTCAAGGAAGAAATAAATAAAGAAATCAAAGACTTTTTAAAATTTAATGAAAATCAAGGCACAACATACCAAATTTATGGGACACAATGAAAGGAGTGCTAAGAGGAAAACTCATAGCCGAGTTCCTCCAAAGAAAACTGAAGAGAGCATACACTAGAAGCTTAATGGTACACCTGAAAGCCCTGGAACAATAAGAAGCTAATTCACCCAAGAGGAGTAGAAAAGAGGAAGTAATCAAACTCAAGGCTGAAATCAATCAAGTAGGAACAAAGAGAACCATACAAAGAATCAACAAAATCAGAAACCTGTTCTTTGAGAAAATCAACAAGATAGATAAACCCTTAGTCAGAATGACCAAAGGGCACAGAGACAGTGTCAAGAGTAACAAAATTAGAAATGAAAAGGGAGATATAACAACAGAAACTGAGGATATTCAGATGTGTTTTTTATCCTGACATTATTTAGGTAGAGTCTGTCTATAGATACTGTAGGAAGTTATTTATTGGGTTGTTTGTTTTGATTTTGTTTGTTTGTTTTTAATGCTACATGTAATGCTACACATTAAATGGCATTAAGAAAAAAAACAAATGAAGACTGTCAGAATAAGGGAATTGATAATTTGCCACTGGCCGATATGAAAAATAGTGGGAAGATCAACAAACACACTGGTAAAAAAAATGGGGAGTTAAGAGGACAATCTTTCATTGCTGATGCAACGGCAAACTTGTATAGACACTATGGAAATTAGTGTGGCAGTTTCCAGATCCTACATTTCCTTAGTTTGTATATATCTAACTATATCATATTTGGGCACATACCAAAAGGATGGTACATCCTATGACAGAGTCACTCACTAACATGTTCATGCTTTTCTATCCATGATATCTAAAAAGTATTCAATTTAGCACATAGCTGACTAGGTTTCTGCCAATAAATGGATAAAGAAATGTGGTATATTTAATGATAGAATATTACCTTTCAAGAAATTCACAGAAAAAAATAGAATGAGCTGGAAAATATCCTGACTGAGACAACACAGACCGAAAAAGAAAGATATCATATACATTCACTTATATGTGAATGTTAACTGTTAATTTTTTAATAAATTGGCCACAATCCATATAACGAGTTTAAATATAAAGTATGGGGATGGGGGGAGGATAGAATGATTTAGTAGTGGAAAGAAGAATGAATAGTTATGAATGGATTAATGAAGGAACTGAAACAGAAATAACAAATGGGAATGTGAAGGAAGAGGGTACTGATGAAGGGAATATTGGGAGAGAAGCCTAAAATTAAGTGCATTTTTATGGGTTGTATGAGAAGTTAAGAGTAAAGTTTGTTAAAAATACATAAACAAATGAAGGATATTTATATGAGATCACCAAATAACAGAGAAAGTACATCTCCACAAGGATGTCTCCTGTGACCAAATCAAGCTTCCAGTACTAGAATTGGGTTACATCTAAAGGAGTTGGCCCTTTGGAAATCCACCTACAATCCAGGCTATTGACAAGGCTATGGCAACTCTCCACACCTGATAATAAGGGCCTACTGCTGAAGACTACTCTTACCATACACATTGCACATGGGAATTTAGCTAGTATTCAGCTACTGTCTACACTCTGGGGTAGTATTTAGGGTGCTGGAATGTATGTACTCTGTAAGGAGAAAGGTAAATACCAAGTGAGCAATAAGCCCGTTGCTCTGCAATAGTAACTTTCATGCAAGATGTACCAATACACAAAGCTTGTGAGACTAACCAAATAAATATCAGATCTGATTTAAGACCCACTCCATGAGGGGACTGGCCAAGTAC
Source organism: Apodemus sylvaticus (assembly GCF_947179515.1). Taxonomy (NCBI): domain Eukaryota; kingdom Metazoa; phylum Chordata; class Mammalia; order Rodentia; family Muridae; genus Apodemus; species Apodemus sylvaticus. The sequence goes on from NC_067480.1 coordinate 96,561,007, forward strand.
CTAAGAATAGATAGGTCAGAGACCTAGGGGGAAAACAACATAACACCACACTAGCAATGAACCTAGCAACAAAATGACTCCTAGTGATGTCTTGCTTAGCCTACAACAGAAAAGTTTGCATGCGCAGTCAATAAGAATAACTACAGAGACTCACAGCTGGTTGATATAAAACAGAATGAGGACCTTGAAATATTCAGTATTAAATGTGATGTTTTTACACACACACACACACACACACACACACACAAAACAAACAAAAATATCCAAGTCCTAACCATAGCATGACTGTTTCATATATAAACTCTGAGAAATTATGACTGGATACATATGGCCTGTACAGTGTGGGCCTAATAGGGTTGCAGTGCTAAGAATAGAAATGGAGACAAACCAGTTCCCTAATTCAAAAACTATTTGAAAATAATAACAAGTTACAAACAGAGCTTATTTTTTTTTCTAATAGGGTGTCATTGGCTATATGAATACTAAAACCAGGTCCTATGCCTACCTGTTGATGGCTACTACAAAATAAACTCACTGATAATTTTAGAAGATTTTTGTTGTTGCTAATGTTGTTTAAAAATACTTTTTGCATTTTTTCCCTAACCTACCAGTGTTTTTCCTATATATTAATTTTCAGACACTTGTATATTTTTGGGATTTATGTGCTCACCAATATTTGTCTCTATATGTGTTTCTTTTTATGGTTTTTCTTTGGGTTTTTATTTTTCTGTTTGTTTATTTGCTTTTTTTTTTTTAGGTTTGATTCTCTTCATTTTATCTTATTCCAGCACCCTCCATTTCCTAGCATCGAGATGGCAGCTCACAACACTGTGTTTTCAGTTCCAGGACTTCTGACACCTTTAGACCAATGCACATAAAATAAAATACAAAGTAAAAAATAAAATAAAATAAAATAAAATAAAATAAAATAAAATAAAATAAAATAAAATAAAATAAAATAAAATAAAATAAAATAAACACCTGTTTGTCTTATAATGCAATATACCAAGAAAAGCTGGGGATTCTGGTGGGTAGGGGGGTGGGAATGATCTGGCAGGAGTTGGTATAGGGTATATTAGAATATTGTGTGAAAAAAATCTTTGATAAAAATTTCATAGGATAGGAGAAATTTTGTATTTAAAGCGTTAACACACTGGGATGTTGCCTTAAACTGAGCATCTTTTACTTCCTCATTATGACCATTTCAGACATCAATGAGAGGAGAGGCCATTGGTGGTGCTGTGAAGGTTCTATTCCCTAGAATAGGGGAATGCAAGTCAATAAATTCAGGAGAGGGGGTGAGCAGGGGGAGAGGGGATGGGATAGGGAATTTTCGGAGGGGAAACATGGAAAGGAGATACCATTTGAAATGTAAATAAAGCAATTTTCTAATTTAAAAAAGAAAAATGGATTAATCTCAGATATGCTTAAATATAAGGTTAGACATTTCTTGTGACATTTTAGGTATTTTTCATGATTGTTAGTTGCCATGTACAAACACCCTCAGTGATTGTGAATAACAGAGTTAATCTGAAGTGTCACCTTCACTTACTAAATAGACACCATGTAATTTTCATGAGAAAGAGTAGGATAAAACAAGCAATTTTACAAATTTGATATTTTTAAACTTGTGCTAATATTTTGCTAATCCTTGACCCCTATGCTTCATTATTTCAAAGAAAGGGAAAAAATAGTGTGGATAGGCTCACTATACCATAATACTAGTTCTAACTTTGTCTTATAAGGATACAATGTAATTAACATGCATCCATACAATCCCCATAAGAATAATGAAGCATGAATACTGTTCATTATGTTACATAGACAGATTCATGTCTTCATTCCAAGCAGAATGCCATTCAAAGCTGTGTTTTGCTACTCTAATCTGATCTTTTAAAAATAACTTAACATGACTTGTAATTCAATGATATATGTGTGTATTGCACACAGTACATTTTAGCAACTAGCCAATATATTATTTAAAACTGATACTATATCCCATAAGTTCAATGTTATTGGGCCTTTCCATGGAGTTATAAGTATTATCATTTCTAGTTATAAATATAAACATACTTAAGACCTGCTTTTTAATTAAATTATGTTGGAAAACATTTGTTATAAAATATAGAAAATAGCATTACACATTATATTTTAAAATCTTTATTGAAAATATTCAAAAATGATCATAACTTTTTACTCTGCTAGATTATCATATATTTAAAAATTATCTGTAAACTTTAAATATAGTTCATATTTCATATATATTGCAAATTATTATACTAAAGCACAAAAAAACCAAGAGAGTATGGCCAGTATTTTAAACATTAAGATTAGGGTTAATTAACTTTAAAAAATAGTTAAATTCTTCCTAGTATTCAAAAGTTTTAATATTAAGAGAGGAGAAAATGTTGAAAATTAATAATGTTTACATATATTTATTTGGTTACTTATTTAAGGTAGCTCAAAATATTAAGTATAAAAAAAGAAAATAATTCTCTAAGTTATGGCATCAATATTCTACAGAATAATTTTACTAATATTTTCAGGAAACTTACAAAAATCAGACTCATAAGATTCTAACTTGTTAATATTAAGAGCAGCCAGCACTCATTAGCATGCCAGAGTTTAATTTCAATCTTACCATTGTTCTGTCTCACAGAAAACCTTCTAGCTTCATCTCACAATCATGACTTCAAAGAATACTTTGGCTATGTGAAGAATTGGAAACCATTCTGAGCTACATAAGATCCTGTTTCAAGAATCTCCTCTTTAAAAAGTAATTAATCAATTCTTCCCTAATTAAAGTACAAGTTCAAGCAATTAACTGTAAAATTCATTTGTTTCCACCACTTCCTAAATCATTAGAAAACACTAAATCATATGTAATTATCCAAATGTGAACATACTCTGCTAGCTCCCACCTGCAAACCCTCCCATTAGAATTGATAATGGCAATGAAGACTTACACATAAAAGATTTTTTTTGCATGGTGACATGAAAAGAATAACCTCTTAAAATGAGTAGCAGGAACTTGAAACATTTGAAACAGGACTGTAGGCATATGTTTTTCTCAACCTACTTTAATAAGGGTTCAACCTCCCCTCTTTTCTCCATCCACCAGAGGTAGTGGAAATGAAAATTTATTAGGATATTGGAAAAGTCGACCAATTTAAAAATAATCCTTTGGGTCAATTCCAATCTTTGTTATTCTCAGCCCAGTCTGCTAGTAAACACCAAACACAAACCAGCAGCTGCAGTCCAGTCCACTAGGCAGACACCACACATGAATCAGCAAGGGCAGTTCAATCCACAAGAAACCATCAGGCTCAAAAACCCGCTCAACTCAGTAGAAGCATCAAGAAGCTGCAGGACTCTCAGGAGATGTTCTTTGGCAAGTTTTTTCCTATGAAGTTACCACATTTGAAGATTAGCTAAGCAATGTAAGGCAAACCAATACATATGTGTCATCAGCTAAGAAAATGAGACAGAGCAAATTGAACTAATGCCCAAGCTAACACAGTTGGTGGGGTAATATTTATATTCTTTCTAAACATCATGAGTCCTCACACGTTTGCTATAGGAAATCATCTTTTCACCTGTACGTGCTTCAGGGAAACCATTCTTTCATGTGTATGCTTTAGTAAAGCATCTTTTCACCCATGTTTCCCAGCAAAAGATTAGTTGGCAAAACTGACTTTCCAAAAACAAAAGAAGTTTCTACTTTCTCAAAAGTATTCTTTACTAAGAGTAGCATCCAAAAAACTGAAGGGACATTACATATGATGTTTTTTATTTTTCTGTTATTTTTGAGATTATAATTTAATTACCTCATTTCTCCCTTCTTTTCTCCTATTCCAACCCCTTAAATATTTCTTGCTCTGTTTCAATTTCATGGCCTCTATTGTTATTATTGTTTCAGTGTACACGTGTATAAATATATATTTCTAATTGCTGCCTGCTCAGTTTGGATAAAGTTATTTACATGTATACTTTGTAAGCTGACCCTTTGCAATTGAATATCTAAGTTGTGTCTACTCTTCCCTGGAGAAGAGATAAATTTTCCCACTCTTTTCTCAGCATTCCAGAGTTGACTCTAGTTCTTTGTGTAGGGTTGCTTGTTTGTGGGCTATTTCCCATCCATACTTATTGATGTAGACTTAGTCCAACTCATCTTTGGGCTACCTAAATATGAGACTTTATGGATGTGGCTTTGATGTTTCTAGAAGACACACTCTCACAGTGCACTACTTGATCATCTGACAATCATTTACCTTCTTCCACAAGGTTTCTCAAATATGAACGTTTAGTGTAAGAATAGTTTTGTGAATGTATGATTACAATCTCCATAAGCCTTCATAAGCAATGTATAAATAAAAAATAAAGACTTTTTTATATATAATGTAAATACATATACCTTAGCACTTGGAAATAGAAATACATGTACCTTTCATATTGGCGTTTGGAGGTGGAAACAGGAGGCTTATAAGTTTTAGGCTAGTCTTGAGTACATAGTGAGACCTTGTCTCCAAAGGGAACTGTGTAAATAAGAGCGGAAGAAGATTCAATGTTACCTAAACACATTCCCACAACTCCTGTGTAGAATTCCCTTTTTGCTTTTGAATCTGTATAGTTCTGTCTTTGAACTTTGTATATAGTCCAGAATGACCTTGAATTCCTTGTATTTCTTATTCTCCTAAGTCCACATTGATTTTTTTAAGATTTAAGTCCCCTGACATATACAACCACATCAAGTTGAAAACACCAAATTTTTAGCAATTTTCTTTCATGATAGATTCTTTTGCAATCTCTCATTGCCATTTCTGCCTCACTCACCCATTCCTACATTTTCATTTCTACCCCCACTGACCACTTCTCCACCAAGTGCCATATTCCTGCTAACCTCTAAAATGCCAATCATATTCTATAAATCTTCTCATTATTGTTATCACAGTGCATTCTGTGCAATCTCTTCCTTCAATTCTATATCTGTACAGAGCCATATTTGGGAGTCATATCTCGTGGTAGGAACTTGACATTGGTCAAGGACAATCCCTGGCTTCGGGCAGGAATCTGCCATTAGGACATAATAGGGAAGTAGGTTAAAGCAGGAATCTTTATCCTAGGGTGGAGAAGCTCAGTGAAGGTTAAGCTCATTGTTCCTCCAGGTCTAGGAATTCCTGAATTAAGCAGGTGACCCACCCAGGTGCTGGAGCAGTCAAGACAAGGACCTCCAAGAGAAGCTAGATAGCTTCCACTGGAACTCAGCCCGGGGTCTGGGGAGAGGGGTTTGCCCAAACTGTTTAAAGGTCTGACCAACATTAAAATTTTGGCCTTGATCAGTGAAACATTGCCCTGGCCCTTCTTTCTTTTTGCCCCTTCCTCATCTATCCCTCAGCTTCTGTTCCAGCAACCCAGTTCGTAATAGCTGCAGGCAGCTATGGAATACAACACAAATCCCACTAATCAAGGAATTCCTCTGACCAGATTCTCCCTATATCATTTGATGTATTTTTGATTATTGCTGTTTGTAAAACATAGTCATTGCTACATGCTAAATATTCATTTATCTACAGATGAATTCTATTTTTCTCTGTGAATGGAAAAGAATCTCCATACATAATAAGATGTAGGTCACTGTTCTGTCTTTGACATCTGGAACAACAACAGTGCTAACAACGTTTTGAATAATTAAATGGTTGTACCTGCCTTACCACATGTCTTTTCACTTTATGTCCAAAGCTTTCCTAAGTGCCTGGGTATAGGAATAAAGGAACCAATAAACTTGAATAGTTTTCCTAAAGGTGGCAGACAATATTCAATCAAATCAAATAGCAAATGTGAAAACAAGGGGAAAGATGAAGAAAAATCTAAGATATGCTTAAACTAACCACATAGAAATGAAATGGAGAATAATCATATAATGTCTTTCAGAGGATCCTCATCTGGTTTGTCAAAAAGTCAAATACAAATCAACCTCAATTCTTTATGTAGCTAGCTTAAACTGCTAATTTCCCAGGAAGAAGATCAATGTTTTCAGGAAAAAATACAATGTGAAAGAGGATAACCAAACAGTATGGTTTTCATATACCCGTCACACAAAATTTTTGTCATTAAAACTGGAAATGATATATGCAGAATAAATTGATATGAACCATATTTTACTTTAAAAATGTAACAGATACACGATTGGAATATTTAAGCATCATACCTTATATTTCTTCTAAAATATATGTATAAAGAAAAACACAAAAATAGTTGTTGAATACACTGATTACTGAATGAATACAATGAATATCTATAAGGATATCATTTTAATATTGTACCTTTAAAACACTGGATTCGGTTTCATTAATGGAAAAATAATGTTACCACATGAAAGCTATAGATATTTTATTAATTCAAATATTTTATAAATGATTTATTTATTTAGATATGAGTCTAGCTGCATTCTGATTGATGAAAGCTTCTAGTATTATTTGACGTACTGTATTGAAAATATTAACAATTATAAGTGCTAACTTAACATAAATACCTGAGTATAGGTTAATAAACTTGTATGTTTAATAGATAAAATTATCAATACATTATTCAAGAGGGCTATATGTTCAATATCATGTCTTAGTTCTCTTTTCTTTAGGAAACAACAAATTGCATTCAGAAGAAGATTTTGAAACCATTTTCAGATTTTTAGTATAGATTCTTCATTTCCTCTTTAATTTTCATAAATCTTTACTAGAACATCAGTTACAAATTAAAATTTAGTGTCAAGACAATATAATTCATAATTTTATGCACATTTTGCCATCTGCTTAGTCAATATCTTTGCATATTTAAAATCAATCATTTTAACCTCTTTTTTCATTCTGTGATTTGATACTTTTGCGGTTTATTTTTTTATTGATATATTTTTTATTTACATTTCAAATGATTTCCCCTTTTCTGGGTCCCCCCTTCCCGCAAGTCCCATAAGCCCTCTTCCATCCCCCCTTTTGCGGTTTATAAGGTGATTAATAAACTTGTAGAAATAGAAGATGTATGTTATAAAATGTTAAAATAATATATTTATAATTTTTAAGTTATTAAATTTAGGGAGGAGGTAATTATTTCTATGCCATGAGCCAAATAATCTTAGGAAGTATATATCTGTGGGTGAAAATATATCCATGTACACTACTGCGTAATATGCTCAGATAATACACATATTACCATGTTTAGAGAGAACAAGATGAAATTTTATACTGCTATGATGATTTAATTTGGAGAGAATTAGGCCATAAGTTTTAAGAAAGTGAACAGACTATTAACACCAACAATGACAAAAGATATCTGAGTTATTCAAAATTTATGTAGCTAAGTAGTATCCCTGGACATATGCAGAAAATGGATTTACACTCTGCTGGTGATTATATATTTCTGAATGTCTGATGGGAGAAACAATGGTTAATTATATCAACTAATAATTTGTTTGCAGAATCAACATATTTTGAAATTAATATTGTTTATTATAAAAAAATACCTGGGTTTTGGGAAAATATTCCTTAAAGATGAATGAGGTATCGTATAACCAATTAGGTTCTCATGCCTGTGGAACACAAATTTTGGTAAGCTCTGAAATCACTTACAGATAGGACCAGCAAATTGTATTAATATACTTATTTACTTATAAGTTGATGTAGCAGTAGTAATCAAAGAAATAGAAGTCATCAATTTCAGAAAATGTAAAGGGAACATTGAAATGGCTAAAACAAGTGGACATAGTAAGGACTGTAGGAAGGCAAGAGAAGAGGAAAAATTATGTACTTATACATTGTTAAAATAACAATATTTTTTAAATTACATTTTATTAATAAAATTAATTAGGATATTTATGTATAGGTATACATGTATACATTTATCTGTATATGTTTTTATGTATGAGGTCATAAAGGTGTCATACTATGTGCCTATGAGTCAGAAGATAGTATGCAAGGGTTAGAACCATGCATATCTCAAGGCTGGAAAGCAAATTCAGTTGGTCAGATTCAGGGACATGAGTCTTTTCCAGATGAACCATATTGAAAAAATAGTATCGTGTATCTTCCAGGTGAGTCAAATTAATTATAAAGTACACTTAACTGAAATTTATGGAAGTTTTAATTCAGTAAATAAATAAAAAATAAATCATCTTTGTAAATGCTTCCTTTGTTCCAAAATTAGAAATGAATCAAAAATTTTAAATTATATATTCAGATACCATTTGATTAGAAATTAAATATTATAATTTTAAATAAAATAGAAGTTTTATGATTGTAATACTCTGCTTAGCATAAAGTAAACTTTTAGTTATTTGTTGTATATTAACAATGCCAAACTTACATTTCAAACAACCTACAACATAATTATATTTTACATTATTAGTGTTGAATTAAAATAACTATTTGACACATGTGAAACTCCTCTTTCTAAAAGTAGTAGTGTTCATATTTAAAATACACAAAAAATGGAGGAAGGAAATACTCAAAAGTACATCATTCAGATAAAATTAAATATAAATATTTTCTAACAGTGAGGCCCACACTATTTCATAAAGTTCCCTTGTATTACTTCCTAAACAAGTAAGCTTTTGGTGGAGACACTAAACAATGAAGCAATGTTTACAACCTCTGTGTAACTCCAGAACAGGCTGGATTCAGGCAGAATTTCAACTGGTTTAGATCAGTATGTGCCTTATGGATGCACTTGCTTTGTATAACAACTGTAGACAAGCATAATCACAGTTTCTGTGTGGACTGTAAATCTACAAAGGGTCAGTGTGGCCTCAACTACCAGTCAATAACTTCCCATTAATACAACAGAAAGAATCAAGATAATTTCTTGTTGATTTTGAGACAAGGCATGGAAATTCTCTGTGTGAAAATGGCCTGGAGAAAATGGCCTAATTCTTTGACTGGAATTAAACGCCCTCACTAACATACCTCAAAGCAATTGAGAATTTGGAAAGCTATATAGAAGTATGCCATTTATTTTGTTTAATCCATAGCTGATTTCCATATTCCTTAAAACAAAATGCAAATAACCATCATGTTTACTGTACCTAGAAGGGGTGGAGTGGAAGAAAGTACAAATAATATTATCCACCGTGTGTTGTTCCTAGCTCAAGGATCCTTAGCTACAATCATCATTTTAAGTTGCTTGAGTAGTTCCAGCTCTTTTTCATGTTCATGGCTCAAATCAGGAATCCTCATCTGCATGAGGATTCATTCAGCATCAAACTGCTGAAATTCTAACACTGCTTATTCCTATTACCATTATGAACCAGACCCCCCCTAAACCCCAGAGCTCCCAGGGACTAAACTACCAACAAAAGAGTATACATGGAGGGATCCATGGCTCCAGCTGATTATGTAACAGAGGATGGCCTTATCTGGCATCAATGGTAGGGAGGGCTCTTGATCCTGTGGGGACCCAATGCTTCAATGTAGGGGAATGCTAGGGCAGTGAGGTGGGAATGGGTGGGTGGATGGATGGTCTCCCTCATAGAAGCAGGAGGAAGGATTATGGGATAGGGGATTAATGGAGGGGAAACCTGGATGGGGAATAAAATTTGAAATGTAAGCAAATAAAATAACAACAACAGAAATAATGAAGCATTTCTGAATAAGCATTTTTTTAATTCGATGTATACTTTATTTACATTTCAAATGACTTCCCATTTTCTGGGTCGCCACTCCCTGCAAGTCCCATAAGCCCTCTTCCCTCCCCCTGTTCCTCCATCAACTCCTTCCCACTTCCCTGTTCTGGTATTCCCCTATACTTTTGCATTGAGTCTTTCCAGAACCAAGGGCCACTCCTCTGGTTTTTTTGGACATCATTTAATATGTAGATTATTTCTTGGGTATTCCAAGTTTCTAGGTTATTATCCACTTAACAATGAGTGCATACCATGACTGATCTTTTGAGACTGGGTTACCTCACTTAGTATGATGTTCTCCAGCTCCATCCATTTGTCTATGAATTTCATGAATTCATTGTTTCTAATGGCTGAATAGTACTCCATTGTGTCAATATACCACATTTTTTGTATCCATTCCTCTGTTGAGGGACACCTGGGTTGTTTCCAGCTTCTAGCTAGTACAAATAGGGCTGCTATGAACATAGTGGAGCATGTGTCCTTATTACATGCTGGGGAATCCTCTGGGTATATGCCTAGGAGTGGTATAGCAGAGTCCTCCGGAAGTGCCATGCCCAGTTTTCTGAGGAACAGCCAGAATGATTTCCAAAGTGGTTGCACCATCTTGCAATCCCACTATCAGTGGAGGAGTGTTCCTCTTTCTCTACATCCTCGCCAACACCTGCTGTCTCCCGAGTTTTTGACCTTAGCCATTCTGACTGGTATGAGGTGAAATCTCTGGGTTGTTTTGATTTGCATTTACCTAATGATTAATGATGTTGAACATTTCTTAAGGTGTTTCTCAGCCCTCCGAAGTTCTTCATGTGAAAAATCTTTGTTCAGTTCGGTACTCCACTTTTTAATGGGGTTATTTGGTTCTCTAGGTTCTACCTTCTTGAGTTCTCTGACTATAATAGATATTAGCCCTCTGTCAGATTTAGGGTTGGAGAAGATCCTTTCCCAATCTGTTGGTTGATGTTTTGTCCTTTTGACGGTGTCCTTTGCCTTACAGAAACTTTGTAGTTTTATGAGGTCCCATTTGTCAATTCTTTTTTTTTTCTTTTTTTTTCTTTCTTTTTTTTTATTATTTGATATAATTTATTTACATTTCAAATGATTTCCCCTTTTCTAGCCCCCCCACTCCCCGAAAGTCCCGCAAGCCCCCTTCTCTTCCCCTGTCGTCCCACCCACCCCTTCCCACTTCCCCGTTCTGGTTTTGCTGAATACTGTTTCACTGAGTCTTTCCAGAACCAGGGGCCACTCCTCCTTTCTTCTTGTACCTCATTTGATGTGTGGATTATGTTTTGGGTATTCCAGTTTTCTAGGTTAATATCCACTTATTAGTGAGTGCATACCATGATTCACCTTTTGAGTCTGGGTTACCTCACTTAGTATGATATTCTCTAGCTCCATCCATTTGCCTAAGAATTTCATGAATTCATTGTTTCTAATGGCTGAATAGTACTCCATTGTGTAGATATACCACATTTTTTGCATCCACTCTTCTGTTGAGGGATACCTGGGTTCTTTCCAGCATCTGGCAATTACAAATAGGGCTGCTATGAACATAGTAGAACATGTCAATTCTTGATCTTAGAGTATAAGCTATTGGTATTCTATTCAGGAACTTTTCCCCTGTGCCCATGTCCTCAAGGGTCTTCCCCAGTTTCTTTTCTAGTAGTTTCAGTGTGTCAGGTTTTATGTGGGGGTCCTTGATCCATTTGGAGCTGAGCTTAGTACAAGGAGATAAGAATGGATCGATTTGCATTCTTCTGCATGCTGACCTCCAATTGAACCAGCACCATTTGTTGAAAAGACTATCTTTTTTCCACTGGATGCTTTTAGCTCCTTTGTCGAAGATCAAGTGACCATAGGTGTGTGGGTTCATTTCTGGGTCTTCAATCCTATTCCATTGATCTGCTTGCCTGACAAGGTACCAATACCATGAAGTTTTTATCACTATTGCTCTGTATTAAAATTTGAGGTCTGGGATAGTGAATCCCCCTGAAGTTCTTTTGCAGTTGAGAATAGTTTTAGCTATCCTGGGTTTTTTGTTATTCCAGATGAATTTGAGCATTGCTCTTTCTAGCTCTATGAAGAACTGGGTTGGGATTTTGATGGGGATTGCATTGAATCTATAGATTGCCTTTGGCAATATGGCCATTTTAACTATATTAATCCTGCCAATCCATGAGCATGGAGGATTTTTCCATTTTCTGAGACCTTCGATTTCCTTCTTCAGAGATCTGAAGTTCTTGTCATATAGGTGTTTCACTTGTTTGGTTAGAGTCACCCCAAGATATTTTATGCTGTTTGTGGCTATTGTGAAGGGTGTCATTTCCCTAATTTCTTTCTCAGTCTGCTTATCCTTTGAGTATATAAAGGCTACTGATTTGCTTGAGTTGATTTTGTAGCCAGCCACTTTCCTGAAGTTGTTTATCAGCTGTAGGAGTTCTCTAATAGAGTTTTTTGGGTCACTTAAGTACACTATCATATCATCTGCAAATAGTGATAGTTTGACTTCTTCCTTTCCAATTTGTATCCCTTTGACCACCTTATGTTGTCTAATGGCTCTAGCTAGGACTTCAAGATCTATATTAAAAAGATATGGAGAGAGGGGGCAGCCTTGTCTAGTCCCTGATTTTAGTGGGATTGCTTCAAGTTTCTCTCCATTTAGTTTGATGCTGGCTACCGGTTTGCTGTATATTGCTTTTACTATGCTTAGATATGGGCCTGGAATTCCTGTCATTTCCAAGACTTTAAGCATGAAAGGTTGCTGAATTTTGTCAAATACTTTTTCAGCATCCAATGAAATGACCATGTGGTTTTGTTCTTTGAGTTTGTTTATGTAGTGGATTGTATTGATGGATTTCCGTATATTGAACCAACCCTGCATTCCCGGGATAAAGCCTACTTGATCCTGGTGGATGATCGTTGTGATGTGTTCTTGGATTCGGTGGGCAAGAATTTTATGGAGTAATTTTGCATCGATATTCATAAGGGAATTGCCCTGAAATTCTCTTTCTTAGTTGGATCTTTGTGTGGTCTTGGTATCAGCATAATTTTGGCTTTGTAGAAGGAATTGGGTAGTGTTCCTTCTGTTTCTATTTGGTGGAATAATTTGAAGAGTAATGGTGTTAAGTCTTCTGTGAAGGTCCGATAGAATTCTGCACTGAAACCATCTGGTCCTGTGCTTTTTTTTTTTTTGATTGGTAGGCTATCTATGACCACTTCTATTTCTTTAGGGGTTATGGGTCTGTTTAGATGATCTATTTGATCCTGGTTTAATTTTGGTATTTGGTATCTGTCTAAGAAATTGTCCATTTTCTCCAGATTCTCCACTTGTGTTGAGTACAGGCTTTTGTAGCAGGATCTGATGTTTTTTTTTTTTTTTTTTTTTTTTTTTTTTTTAATTTCCTCAGTTTCTGTTGTAATATCTCCCTTTTCATTTCTAATTTTGTTAATTTGAATACTTTCTCTGCCCTTTGGTTACTCTGGCTAAGGGTTTATCTATCTTGTTGATTTTTTCAAAGAACCAGCTCCTGGTTTTGTTGATTCTTTGTATGGTTCTCTTGGTTTCTACTTGATTGATTTCAGCTCTGAGCTTGATGATTTCCTGTCTTCTCCTCCTCCTGGGTGAATTAGCTTCTTTTTGTTCCAGGGCTTTCAGTTGTTCTGTTACTCTTCTCGTGTATGCTCTCTCGAATTTCTTTTTGGAGGCACTCAAAGCTATGAATTTTCCTCTTAGCACTGATTTCATTGTGTCCCATTGGTTTGTGTATGTTGTGCCTTCAAGTTTGTTAAATTCTAAAAAATCTTTGATTTCTTTCTTTATTTCTTCCTTTACCAAGTTATCATTGAGTAGAGTATTGTTCAGTTTCCATGTATATGTGGGCTTTCTGTTGTTTTTATTGTTATTAAATACCACTTTTACTCCATCGTGATCCGATAGGAGGCATGGGATTATTTCAATCTTCTTATATTTGTTGAGGTCTGTCTTGTGACCAACTATATGATTGATTTTGGAGAAGGTACCATGAGGTGCTGAGAAAAACGTATAATCTTTTGCTTTGGGATGAAAAGTTCTATATATATCTGTTAAATCCAATTGGTCCAAAGCTTCAGATAGTTTCACTGTTTCCCTGTTTAGTTTTTGTTTTCCTGATCAGTCCATTGATGAGAGTGGATTGTTGAAGTCATCTACAATTATTGTGTTAGGTGCAATGTGTGCTTTGAGCTTTAATAAAGTTTCTTTTATGAATGAGGGCACCCTTGTGTTTGGAGCATAGATGTTCAGGATTGAGAGTTCTTCTTGTTGGATTTTTCCTTTGACAAGCAAGAAGTGACCTTCCATGTCTCTTTTGATGACATTAGGTTGAAAGTCAATTTTATCTGATATTAGAATGGCAACTCTGGCTTGTTTCCTGGGACCATTTGCTTGTAGAATTGTCATCCAGCCTTTTACTCTAAGGTAGTTTTTGTCTTTGACACTAAGGTGTGTTTCCTGTATGCAGAAAAATATAGGGTCCTGTTTCCTTATCCAGTCTGTTAGTCTATGTCTTTTTATTGGGGAATTGAGTCCATTGATGTTAAGAGATATTAAAGAGTAGTGGCTATTGCTTCCCATCATTTTTGATGTTAATTTTATACTAGTGTGGTTATCTTCTTTTGGGTTTGATGAAAGAAGCTTAATATCCTGCTTTTTCCAGGGTATAGTTTCCCTTGTTGTAATGGTGTTTTCCCCCCAATATCCTTTGTAGGGCTGGGTTTGTGGAAAGATATTGTGTAAATTTGGTTTTGTCTTGGTTTCTCCATCTATAGTGATTGAGAGTTTTGCTGGGTATAGTAGTCTTGGTTGGCATTTGTGTTCTCTTAGAGTCTGCATGAGCTCTGCCCAGGATCTTCTAGCTTTCCTGGTCTCTGGTGAGAAGTCTGTTGTAATTCTGATAGGTCTTCCTTTATATGTTACTTGCCCTTTTTCTCTTACTGCCCTAAGTATTCTTTGTTTAGTATATTTGGGATTTTTATTATTATGTGACAGGAGGTAGTTCTGTTCTGATCCAGTCTGTTTGGAGTTCTGTAGGCTTCTTGTATATTCATGGGCATCTCTCTCTTTAGTTTAGGGAAGGTTTCTTCCATAATTTTGTTGAAGATATTTGCTGGCCCTTTAAGTTGTAGATCTTCACTCTCATCAATGCCTATAATCCTTAGGTTTGGCTTTCTTATTGTGTCCTGGATTTCCTGGATGTTTTGGGTTACAAGCTTTTTGCATTTTACATTTTCTTTGACTGTTGAGTCCATGGTTTCTATGGTATCTTCAGCATCTGAGATTCTTTCTTCTATCTCTTGAATTCTGTCATTGATATTTGCATCTATGGTCCCTGATTTCTTCCCAAGGATTTCTATCTCCGAAGATGTCTCCCTTTGTGCTTTCTTAGTTGTTTCTACTACTGTTTTCAGATCCTGGAAGTTTTTGCTCAGTTCCGTCATTTGCTTGTTTGTGTTTTCCACTAATACTTTGAGAGATTTTTGTGTTTCCTCTTTCATGACTTCTGCCTGTTGATCAAACTTCTCCTGTATTTTTTTAAGTGAATTTTGCATTTCCTCCTTATTGGCTACAAACTTCTTACCCATATTGTCCTGAATTTCTTTAAGTGATTTTTGTGTTTCCCTTGTACAGGCTTCAAGGTTTTGATCACTTTTCTCCTGAATTTCTTTAAGAGATTTATTTATGTCCTTCATGTGTTCCTCTAACAGCAACCTTACCAGTGCTTTTAAATCCAACTCTTGTTTTTCTGGTGTGTTGGGGTATCCAGGACTTGCTATTGTTGGAGAATTGGGTTCAGATGCTGCCATAAGGCCTTGGTTTCTGTTAGCAATGTTCCTATGCTTGCCTTTAGCCATCTAGTTCTCACTGGTGTTAGATGGTCTTATTGTCACTGGCTCATGCCACACCCTATTGTGGGCCTTTAGGGCTATTTCTGAGACACTGGATGACTGGGTTTCCTCTGGCACAGATTACTGATATGCTGCCTTCTTCTTTTGTGCCTTTGGAGCCCTGCTCAGTCTTGCCTCAGTAAATGTTATACTTGAGTTGTCAAGGTGAACCAGATGTTCTCAGACTGCTCTGTTATGGAGCAAAGATGGTGAGTGGGGGGTCACTCCCTCTGTTGATTCTCATGTATGATACAGGCCCCACACCGACCAGCTTTCAGATAAACCACCTATGTTCTCAAGTCCTGAGCACAAGCAGACCCCTGGAGATTTGCACCCCCAGAGCTCTTAAGCTCACTATAATACAGTACCTAGTGATGTTTTTCTGCCCTGGCAGGCCACAAAGATGGCCACAAGAGTAGCTCCCTCTGCTGTTCTCAGCAAAGGATACAGGCCCCATTACCTACCAGCTGGGAGATGAACCACCTGTGTGCTCAGGTCCTTGGCGCAGGCAGATCTCTGGCTGTTTGCACCCCCAGAGATCTAAAGCTTGGTGTGATACAGTACCTAGTGACGCTCTTCTGTTCCAGCAGGCAGAGAATATGGCCGTAGAGATTCTCTCCCTCTCCTGATCTCCAGGCAGGACACAGGCCCCATGACTGGTGGACTGGCAGATGAACCACCTATGTGCTCAGTTCCTGAGTGTAGGCAGACCCCTGGTGGCTTGCACCCCCCAGAGATCTTAAGCTCAGGGTGATACAGTACCTAATGAAGCTCTTCTGCTCTGGCAGGCAGAGAATATGGCTGCGGGAATTCTCTCCCTGTGCTGGTCTCCAGGCAGGACACAGGTCCCATGCCCGGAGGTGTGGCTGATGAACTTCCTCTGTGCTCAGTTCCTGAGTGCAGGCAGACCCCTGGTGGCTTGCACTCCCAGAGATCTAAAGTTCGGGGTGAGGAACCGCCTATGAGCTCCTGAATAAACATTTTTTATTTCATCTTTCAAAGAAGTCCCCAATGTCCTTGTCTCTTTCTTTCTCTAATATATATTCTTTGTATATATTTTATAGTTTTCAATACATTTTTACAATACGTTCTGATTATAGTTTCTTCTACTCCAAATCCTACCAGATTTTGTCTACTTTTCTACTCATCCACTCCAGACCTTTTGTATCTCTTTTTTGAAAATAAAATAACAGACAACCAAACAAGAAAAACAAACTAGAATTAAGGAAACAAAAAACAAAAACATCAGGAAAAAAGCACAAAAACACTCATAGATACGCATGCATGTGCACTCATGTGTGCACACAGACACAAGCATACAAACATAAAACAAAATAAAAAAGGCAAAGTACTAAAACACAAATGTAAGAGATATACTATACAAACAAAAGACCAGTAAGATAAAAAACATTTCCTCCAAAAAAAGTTAGACTAAAATTTTAAAAAGTATACCTATGAGTTCAATTTGTGTTGGTTATCTATTTCTAGTCATGGGGTCAACTGTTAAGTATAGTAAACATATCAAGTGAGACTGAAATCATTGGAGAAAACTACTTTTTGCTTTGCAAGAGTGTATCAATTGGAGATAGAATTTTCGATAATGATTGCAGCCTATGACCATTTCTGTGTGGGCCCTGTATAGGTCCTTTGCATGATTCCACAATATCTGTGTATTCCTAGGTGATTCACTCTTATATCTAGACACTGTAAACTTGAAGTCATCTGTCTCACGTGATTAACCATTTGCCTTGTCATTGCTAATTCTCTCTCTCTCTCTCTCTCTCTCTCTCTCTCTCTCTCTCTCTCTCTCAAAACTTGGACTTTATTTATTATTAAACTTGACTCAAGCCTAATTAAAAGAAACCAACAGAAGCATTGAGAAAATGGAAAGTAATGGATGCCTCTGGGACAAAACATTGTAGATGAGAGAACTAAGGTTGCCTTCAAGGTATGTAAGCACCCAACTCCCTCCAGTATACTGTATTCATTTCCCAAATCAAAAGGAGTACACTGTGAATGAGTGGACTCCCGGCACATGTTCTGAAAAATGTGACTGAGGAGCATTGCTTACATTGTGAAAGGCAAAACATGCTCAGTAACCTTGGAATGTGATATTTCACCTATACCTAGTAGAACAAAGAATATTAATCATTAAGTAAAGCCCATGATGCATGTGGAGATTACAAAAATATGAAGAAAATAGAAACAAAAGATTTTTTAACTGGAACTTTCAGTTTCAGAAGGTGATTCTGTGGCTCCCATAGTGCAGAACGTGACAGAAGGCAGGCAGGTCTGCCTGTATCTGAGAACTCACATCTGTATCTGCGAGTAGAAGGCAGAACAGCTAGCACATTTCCTGAGAATGTCTCAGGTGTTTGAAACCTCAAAGCTCAGCACCAGCGATGCACATCCTTCAATAAGAGGCCACTTCATAAAATTCTTCCTTTTCAGTTCTACCAACTTGGGTAGAGTTCTTTAACCATGTGAGTCTAAGGAGTCTATAGAGTTATTCTCATTCAAACCACCATGACAGTTGGAAAATATTTGATTTATTTGACAATAGCACCCATCTATATGCTGACCCTATTTACTCACTACTCCCCCAGTTATACACCAATACATTCCTTTTTCAACTTCATGTATTTCAGTGCCTCTCCTTTTATTCCTATGCATATTTTGGAGCTACTGAGTCCATTTAATCATGCTGAAGTCATCTTGTTGGCTTTTTATTGTATACTTCATGTAAAGGTAGAAACAGCTGATGGAGTTCATGAGTGCAGCATTATCCTTGCTCTTTCCAGAAGAAGCACTTCACAGCACTTTCCCAATCTTATGCCTCTTTCATTTTTTCCTCCCCCAGAGTCTTCTGTGGGGTTCTCTCAGGAGAGGAGGTAATATCTATTTCCCATTAGTGGCTGAGCACTCAAGAGTTACCTTAGGGAGAAAAATGTACCCTTGTGTGACTGTGTATTCTTGACATGAGGAAAGCCATTTCTAAGAGGTCTCAAGGCTAATGGAAAGACATAACCTCCCCAGGCCATGGGAATGGAATGTTTACTAAAGCAGGATGTCTGTAATAGCTCCAGCAAGGGAGCAGCATGCACAGAAAGCTCCTGATTGCAGCTTCCATGATCTTAAATACTTCCTAACCACCATTTCCTCCTGCTGAGATCACCTAAGATTACCTGGCCACTCCCTTGTTTCACTGTCTATAGTAGACAGTTAAGTATTTTGCAAATAGTGGTATGTCCATCCAAGTCCAGAACCTACTTGATTCTAGATTTACATTATTTTTTTTTCTGTTTTCATAATCACCTGTTATTCATCACCATGTTATTGGTCCCAACATTATAAGAATCTGAAAGTTATATATTTCAGCATTTAGACCAGTATGAATTGTTTATATTAACACATGCTTATTGCATAGGAATATTTTTGGCCAGTGTTGAAAGCAGAAAAATATGTTCATAAAATGCATACTTAAAAAGAAGCTTTATGAAATATCTATATATGTTATTATATAATATGACATGTAATACATATTCAGATACATGTGTACATATTTCCCAGTCAATATGTATTCCACGATTTAGGATTCACTACTGACTAATACTTACTAATATCTATGACCTGAAGGGTGATGTTTTTTTCAGCCCCATTAAAGTTATCCATGTAGGAGCAAGTTTCAAGACACTTCCAGCTTAATTATTTCATTGTCCCATGACAAACATGCTCGGTGTCTTCAGCAAAACAGTCTTAATTTTACTTATTGTGCTATATAGTGACAATGACTTTAGACAATATTGTTTTCAGGACCTCTGTTGTCTTTTTTATAAATAGCTTATAAAGATGAATCTCAATTCAAATTTAAGATTTTTATTTCATAACCTAATAATTTTAGGATAAGTATAGACCAAATATTCAGAGTAATTGTGTTCATCCTCCCCTTAAAGAAATGTACATTTTAATTAGCTTACAATGTAGTGAATTTTTTATTATGGATATTTTTTATACCCACTTACATTTAGTTACCACTCTCCCTAGCAGTGAATTTGTCATCACCACATTTGGTTAAGATATTTATCCATTCTACAGCCTGCTTTAAAAAAAAAGTGTTATGTGGTATGTAGACAAAAATATTTAAGACGTTTTTTCATTAACCAAAGAAGCTATTAGAAGATCTTGAAAAGCTATATGTTCCAATATTCCAATGTTCATGCATGTAAGATATAGCTAGAAGATAAGGGAGAAATTGTTAGGGTCAATGACAAAAACAACTTGTGTCAACACTTTCAGTGGGTTTTTGTTTCCAGAAATCAACAAAAAGGCAGTTTACAGCATTACCACAGGAACTACTAGCTCTACATAAACTATTGAAGACTTAAAATTATTCACCTTTATCTCCTCAGTAACTGTCACAACAGTTTATCCAGTCAGGTGTTGAAAGATTTTTGCCAAGCCTCTGTCTTTACTAGTACAAAATAAAAGCCTACAAACCTCGCAGTTCCACTTATAGCAATGTCAAGTTGTGTCTGCAAGCCTGTGAGCAGTCTGTTTTGTGACCAGTGTCCTTTCAAAAGACTGATTATTTCAACAAACAGACATGCTACACAAATTGCTTGAAAGGACATCATCCAGTCCAATAGATGCCTGGTAGAGATATGGCAAAAAGCCAGGCTAAGAGTCAGAGACATGAAAATGAACACTGACATCATGTGGTTAGAGAGAAGTCCCAGTAGCCAGTAGGCTGACTTAAGAGCATTGTGGATGGAAGTGACTCATGAGACTTATTGGGGGTAATCTTACTATCAGTTGGCTGGTATTCAGAAGCCTGACTTTACTAAGGAAAGGAAGGGAAGGGAAAGGAAAGGGAAGGGAAGAGAAGGGAAGGGAAGGAAAGGAAAGGAAAGGCAACACAAAAACAACACAATAGAACAACATAAAATTGTTAGGCTATAGTGCAGCCAGCGATTGTATATTAGCCATCATGGAGAAGACAATGAGAAAATATATAAGAAATAATTCCATGGGATTCTGAGTTCCTGGAAGTTATTGACATGGTATCATATAACCTAACAAGATCTAGAAATAAAGAAACATATATTTATCAAATTATGGGACATTGGCCCGATATTACATCAATGGCCTTTCTATTGCCACTATGATGAGGGCTTAGCCTTTTATTTTGTGGTCATATTCACAGGAGATTTATAGATGGATGACTACATCCTCCCCAAACATAAAGAGTGTAAACCATCAGTTTCCACTATATGTGTAATTTTGTATGTTTTGCTTCTAATGACATTGGTTAAGACTTGAGGAAGATGTTGAATAGAAATAGTTAGAAACACCATTCTCCGTAATGCTTAATATTAAGGAAAAAGAATGTTAACTCGGGCTTTTAAAAGTTTAGGAAATATAAGTTTTTAAAACATGATTTTATTGATTCTATCAGAATGAAAGTTAGTAATTTTATTACATTTTAAAACTGTTTTTTTTGGCCTATTTTGCTCTATTTCTATTTTAGAACCATTATATTTTTATTTGGCTTCCTCCCACATTTCTTTTTTGTCCTTATTTCATATGCTAAGTAAAGTTGTTGCCTTATCATAGAACAAGTTTTATTCATGGAATTGTGTTTTTATTTTAATAATTTCATTGTTTTATTTTTCTACTGAATAGCAATATTTTCATT
This sequence comes from Apodemus sylvaticus, assembly GCF_947179515.1. Lineage (NCBI taxonomy): Eukaryota > Metazoa > Chordata > Mammalia > Rodentia > Muridae > Apodemus > Apodemus sylvaticus. The sequence goes on from NC_067480.1 coordinate 96,582,288, forward strand.
ATTGTGATCAAAGAGCCATGCACACATTATTTATAAATAGGAGTCATTTTTAAATTTTTGCCACCTATATCAGATTCAAGTGTTAATTATTATTTTATTTGATATATTTTGACTGCAGTTTTCGTCACCAATCCTTGCTACTCGGTCTTATAATCTCATGTTTGTTCCTGTCAGATATCTGAAGAAGGATGAATATACTCTAAGTCTTTCACTTCTTTGAATGTTTTCAAGTCAATGAAGCTCATCTCAATAGATCATAGGTCTAATCTCGTAGATTGCTCTAATTTGAATCCAGCTCTGTTTGAGTCTTAATTTGCATTAAGACAACTGAAAGTACCCAGCCAAAGCTGGGGTTCCATCCCTTGTATAGTCACAAACCCAGACATTATGGTGGATGCCAACAAGTGCTTGTTAACAGGAACCTGATATAAGTGTCTCCTGAGAGGCTTTGCCAGTACCTGACAAATACAGAAGGATATGCTTTCAGCCAAACATTGGACTGAGTACAAGGTCTCCAATGGATAAGTAGAAAAAGGACCCAAGGAGTCGAAGGAAAGTGCAGCCCCATAGGAAGAACAACAATATGAACCAACCAGTATCCCCAGAGCTCCCAGAGACTAAACCACCAACCAAAGAGTACACATGGAGTGACCCATGACTCCAGTTGTATATGGAGCAGAGGATGGCCTTGTTGGACATCAATAGGAGAGGAGGCCATTGGTTCTGAGAAGGCTTGATTCCCCAGAATAGGAGAATACCAGGATAGGGAAGTAGGAGTGGATGGATTGGTGAACAGGGGGAAGGAGGGATAGGATAGGGTGTTTTTTGGGTGGAAACCAGGAAATGAAATAACATTTGAAAGGGAAATAAGAAAATTTGCAATAAAAAAAGAAAAGAAAAAGTCAGATAGAAGTACTCATACCTTCAAATTCCATAACTTCTGTTTCTCAACCACCAACTTTGTTCCTGTGACCAAGGAGTCAGCTCAGCCAGGTGTGCAGGAAATACCAGAGTGAGAGATCGCTCCAGGACAAAACCCAGCAGGGATCCTCCTGCACCTAGGATCTGTGAGCTCCACAGCTGTCTGGGCACATACATGACATGATGTTCCTGTCAGGGAACATCTGAACTGCAGGGAGTTCTGTGGTTAGAGGGAGTCCTGTGTTCAAAGGTAAGGCCACCACCATCTTTGCTCCTCTGACAGTGGGGAGGGGCAGACTGGTAGGCAGGGATCACCAGAGCAGAGGATCAGTTGGGACAACCCCCCACCAGGACTCTCCTTGTATCCAGGAGCCAAGTAGCACCACAGCATTCTGTGCCAAGGGAAAGCAGATCACCCACGGTTGCTGAAATAGGCTTGCAGGCAAACAAGAGGGGCAAATGCCAGCCAGTGACAGCAGGACCAACTAACACCAGAGATAACCAGATAGCAAAAGGCAAACTTAAGAACCTTGCTAACAGAAATCAAGGTGATATGGCACCACCCAAACCCAATTCTCCCACACAGTAAGTCCTGGATACCTCAACACACCAGGAAAGCAAGACTTGGATTTAAAATCACAGGTCATGATGCTGATAGAGGTCTTCATGAAGGGCTTCAAGAAGGACATAAATAATTCCCTTAAAGAAATACAGGAGAACACATGTAAAGAAGGAGAAGCCCTTGAAGAACGAAGAGAATACACAACAAAACACGTGAAGGAATTGAACAAATTCATCTAGGATCTAAAGAAGAAGGAAGAAACAATAATGAAATCACAAAGGGAGACAACTCAGGACATAGAAAACCTAGGAAAGAAGACCGGAGTCATGGATCCAAGTATCAGCAACAGAATACAAGAGATAGAAGAAAGAATCTCAGATACAAAAGATACCATAGAAAGCATACAACAAAGAAAATGAAAAATGAAAAATCTCCTGACCCAAAACATCCATGAAATCCAGGACAAAATGAGAAGACCAAACCTAAGGATTATAGGTATAGAAGAGAGTGAAGATTTCCAACTTAAAGGGCCAGTAAATGTCTTCAACAAAATTATAGAAGAAAACTTCCCTAACCTAAAGAGAGGTCCATGAACATACAAGACGCCTACAGAACTCCAAATAGATTTGACCAGAAAGAAATTCCTCCCGTTACATAATAATTAAAACACCAAATGTACTAAACAAAGAAAGACTATTAAAAGCAGTAAGGGAAAAATTTCAAGTAACATATAAAGGTAGACCTATCAGAATTATAAGAGACTTCTCACTAGAGACTATGAAAACCAGAAGAGCCTGGGCAGATGCCATATAGACACTAAGGGAACACAAATGCCAAACCAGACTGGTATATCCAGCAAATCTCTCATTACCATAGATGGAGAAACCAAGGTATTTCATGACAAAAACAAATTTACAAGTATCTTTCCAAAAATCCAGCCCTTCAAAGGACAATGAATGAAAAACAACAACAAAAGGAGGGAAAGTACACACTACAAAAAGCAAGAAATTAATCTTCTTTCAACACCCCCCCCAAAAGGTAACCACACAAACATAAACATTACATCAAAAATAGCAGGAAGCAACAATCACTATTCCTTAACATCTCTTAACATCAATGGACTTAATTCCCCAATAAAAGGACTGAGACTAACAGACTGGATGTGTAAACAAGACCCAACATTTTGTTGCATACTGTATCTCAGTGTCAAAGACAAACACTACCTCAGAGTAAAAGGCTGAAAAACAGTTTCACAAGCAAATGGTCCCAGGAAATAAGCTGGAGTAGCCATTCTAATATCCAATAAAATAGACTTTCAACCAAAAGTCATAAAAAAGACACAGAAGTACACTTTATACTAATTAAAAGAAAAATCTACCAGGAAGAATTCTTAATTCTGAACATCTATGCTCCAAATACAAGGGTACCCACATCCATAAAGGAAACTTTACTAAAGTTTAAAGCACACATTGCACCCTATACAATAATGGTAGGTAACAAACACCCCACTCTCCTCAATAGACAGATCAGGGAAACACAAACTAAAGAGAGACACAGTGAAACTAACAAAACTTTTGGGTCAAATTGAATTGATAGCTATCTATAGAACATTTCATCCTAAATCAAAAGATTATGCCTTCTTCTCAGCACCTCATGGTACCTTCTCCAAAATTAACCATATAATTGGTCACAAAACAGACCTCAACAGACATAAGATTGAACTAATTCCATGCCTCCTATCAGATCACTACGGAGTAAAGGTGGTCTTTAATAGCAACAAAAATAACAGAAAGCACAAATACACATGGAAGCTGAACAATGCTCTACTCAATGAAACCTTGGTCAAGGAAGAAATTAGGAAAGAAATAAAAATCTTTTTAGAATTCTATGAAAATAAAGGCATAGCATATCCAAATTTATGGGGCATAATGAAAGAAGTGCTAAGAGAAAAACTCATAGCTCTGAGTGCCTCCAAAAAGAAGCTGGAGAGAGTATACACTAGCCGCATAATAGCACACCTGGAAGATTTAGAACAGGAAGAAGGTAATAAATCCAAGAGGAGCAGAAGGCAGGAAATCATCAAACTCAGGGCCAAAATCAACCAAGTTGAAACAAAAAGAACTATACAAAACTCAACAAAACAAGGAGATGGTTCATTGAGAAAATTAAAAAGATAGATAAACCTTTTGCCAGACTAACCAGAGGGAAAAGAGACAAAGTATCCAAATTAACAAAATTAGAAATGAAAAGGTAGAGATAGCAACAGAAACTGAAGAAATTAAAAAGAAAATTATCAGATCCTTCTACAAAAGCCTATATTCAACACAACTGCAAATCTGAAGGAAATGGACAATTTCCTAGATAGAAACCAACTACCAAAGATTAATTAGGATCAGACAGACCATCTAAATGGTCCCATAAGCCCTAAAGAAATAGAAGGGGTAATTGACAGCTACCAACCAAAAAAAAAAAAAAAACCAAACAAACAAACAAAAAAAAAACCAACAGCAACAAAAAACTCAACCAGATGGCTTTATTGCAGAATTCTATCAGACTTTCAAACAAGGTCTAACAGTAATACTAACACCAATACCGTTTAAACTATTCCACAAACTAGAAGGAACACTACCAAACTCATTCTATGAAGCCACAATTTTGCTGATACCCAAACCCCACAAAGATCCAACAAAAAAAGAGAACTTTAGATCAATTTCCCTTATGAATATTAACACAAAAGTATTCAATAAAATTATTGCCAACCTAATTCAAGAACACATCAAACTGATCATTCCCCATGATCAAGTAGGTTTCATCCCAGGAATGCAGGGATGGTTCAGTATACTGAAATTCATCAATGTAATCCACTACATAAACAAACTCAAAGAAAAAAAACACATGGTCATTTCATTAGATGAAAAAGCATTGACAAAATTCAATATCCTTTCATGTTAAAGATCTTGGAAAGAACAGGATTCAAGATTCATATTTAAACATAATAAAAGCAATATACAGCAAACCAGTAGCAAACATCAAACTAAATTAAGAGAAACTTGAAGCAATCCCAGTAAAATCAGGGACTAGACAAGACTGCCCTCTCTCTCCATACTTATTTAATATAGTACTTGAAGTTCTAGCTAGAGCAATTAGACAACAATAGGAGGTCAAAGGGATACAAATTAGAAAGTAAGAAGTCAAATTATCACTGTTTGCAGATATGATCGCATGTATATTTAAGTGGCCCAAAAAACTCTGCAAGAGAATTTCTACAGCTGATAAAAAACTTCAGTAAAGTGGCTGAATTAACTCAAGCAAATCAGTAGCCTTCATATACTCAAAGAATAAACAAGCTGAGAAAGAAATTAGGAAAATGACACCATTCACAATAGCCACAAACCATATAAAGTATCTTGGTGTGACTCTAACCAAACAAGTGAAAGATCTGAATGAAAGAAACTTCAAGTCTTTGAAGAAAGAAATCAAAGAAGACCTCAGAAGATGGAAAAATATCCCATGCTCTTGGATTGGCAGGAATAATATAGTAAAAATGGCCATCTTGCCAAAAGCAATCTACAGATTCAATGCAATCCCCATTGAAATCCCAAATCAATTATTCATAGAGTTAGAAAAAACAATTCTCAAATTCATCTGGAATTACAGAAAATCCAGGATAGCTAAAACTATCCTCAACAGTAAAAGAACTTCTGGAGGTATCAGTATCTCCAACCTCAAGCAGTACTATAGAGAAATAGTGTTAAAAACTGCATGGTATCTGTACAAGGACAAGCAGGCAGAACAATGGAATAGAATTGAAGATCCAGAAATGAACCCACACAATTATGGTCACTTGACCTTTGACAAAGGAGCTAAAACCATCCAGTGGAAAAAAGATAGCCTTTTCAGCAAATGCTGCTGGTTCAACTGGAGGTCAGCATGCAGAAGAATGCGAATTGATCCATTTTTATCTCCATGTACTAAGCTCAGGTTTAAGTGGATCAAGGACCTCCATATAAAACCAGGCACACTAAAACTAATAGAAAAGAAACTGGGGAAAAGCATTGAGCATATGGGCACAGGGGAAAATTTCCTGAACAGGACACCAATAGCTTATTTTCTAAGATCAAGAATTGACAAATGGGATTTCATAAAATTACAAGTTTTCTGTAAGGCAAAATACACTCTCAAAAGGATAAAACAGTAACCAACAAATTGGGAAAAGATATTCACCCATCCTATACCCATCAGAGCACTAATATCCAAGATATACAAAGAACTCAAGAAGGTAGACTCCATAGAGCCAAATAACCCTATTAAAAATGTGGTACAGAGTTAAACAATGAATTTTCACTTGAAGAATATTGAATGGTGGTGAAGCACCAAAAGAAATGTTCAACAACATTCTTAGTCATCAGGGAAATGCAAATCAAAACAACCCTGAGATTTTACCTCACACCAGTCAGAATGGTGTGAGGAGACCACACAAAATTCAGGAGAAAACAGGTGCTGGGGAGGATGTGGAGAAAGAGCAATACTCCTCCACTGATGGTGGGGTTGCAAGCTGGTACAACCACTCTCAAAGTCAGTCTGGCACTTCCTCAGAAAAGTGGGCATGATACTACTAGAGGACCCCACTATATCACTTCTGGGCATATACCCAGAGGAGTCCCCTGTATGTAATAAGGACACATGTTCTACTATGTTCATAGCAGCCTTATTTTTAATAGCCAGAAGTTGGAAAGAACCCATATATCCCTCAAATGAGGAATGGATACAGAAAATGTGGTATATTTACACTATGGAATACTACTCAGCAATTAGAAACAATGAAATTGTGAAATTCCTAGGCAAGTGGTTGGAACTGGAGAATGTCATACTGAGTTAGGGGATCCAATCAGAAAAGAATGCACATGGTATGCACTCACTGATAAGTGGGTATTAGCCTAGAAGCTCAGAATACCCAAGATACAATTAACATATCAAATGATGCCCAAGAAGAAGGAAGGAAGGCCCCTGGTCCTGTAAAGGCTTAGTGCAGTAGTGTAGGGGAATACCAAGATAGGGAAATGGGAAGGGGGTGATTGAGGAACGGGGGAGTGAAGAAGGCTTATGGGATTTTTGGGAAGGGTCGATCCAGGAAAGGAGATATCATTTGAAATGTAAGTAAAAAATATATCAAATAAAAATAAAATAAAGTAGAGTAACTTCAAAAAATAAATATGAACAGAAACTAACTACAATTTAAAAATAATTTCTCACATATGTATATAGCTTACTTTGTTTGAAGGATAGAGGAAAAGTTCTTGGGTTGATTCTCATCTTCTAGCATGTGGAGTTGAAGACATGCACTCAGGTCATCCAGTCTGATAGCAAGCACACAGCCTTCTAATCAGCTTTATATTTAGAAATTTTAGGAAATTGAACATGGATTGTTATTGTGTCTGTGCCAGTTGACACTCCTGCCAACAGTGAACATAAATTAGTTTCTATAGTTCTAAGAGTCAAATGAACATGGGAAAATTAATACAATTCACCTTTGCACTGTAAGGTTCCAAAATGGGATTTAATTCTGAGAGGATAGAAATTGAAGTAGAGATCAAAAGATTTTATTCTCATTTTTATGTACTGTTTAACTTAGATAATGTTTATAATTGAATTTGTACAGAGTTGTTATGTAGTTAATATGATTGATAAAGGAAAACAATAACAGTAATTCAAGCCCCAAACCACAGAGACATATTTAAAATCATCACATGTATATGTTTTTAAAATATTAAGTATCATGCTCGCAGGAGGTTCAAACACAAGCCAGTGACAACAAGACCATCTAACACAAGAGATAACCAGATGGCAAAATGCAAATGTAGGAATTTAGTAACAGAAATCAAAGTAATATGGTAGCATCTGACCCCAATTCTCCAACAAGAGCAAGTCCCGAATACCCCAACACACCAGAAAAACGAGAGTTGGATTTAAAATCACTGGTCATGATGCTGTTAGAGGAACTCATGAGGGACATAAATAAATCTCTTAAAGAAATTCAGGAGAAAAAATTATCAAAAGCTAGAAGCCCTTACAAGGGAAAAACAAAAATCACTTAAAGAAATTCAGAAGAATATGTGTCAAAAGATAGTAGCCAATAAGGAGGAAATGCAAAAATCACTTAAAGAAATACAGGAGAACGTTGATCAACAGGCAGAAGTCATGAAAGAGGAAACACAAAAATCTCTCAAAGAATTAAAGGAAAACACAAACAAGCAAGTAAAGGAAATGAATAAAAACATCCAGGATCTAAAAACAGAAGTAGAAACAACTAAGAAATTGCAAAGGGAGACAACTTTGAAGATAGAAAACATTGGGAAGAAATCAGGGGACTTAGATGCAAATATCAACAACAGAATACAAGAGATAGAAGAAATAATCTCAGATGCTGAAGATATCATAAAAACCATGGACTCAACAGTCAAAGAAAATGCAAAATGCAAAAGCTTGTAACCCAAAACATGCAGGAAATCCTGGACCCAATGAGAAGACCAAACCTAAGCATTATAGGCATTGATGAGAGTGAAAATTTAAAACTTAAAGGGCCAGCAAATATCTTCAACAAAATTATGAAAGAAAACTTCCCTAACCTAAAGAGAGAGGTGCCCATGAATATACAAGAAATCTACAGAACTCCAAACAGAGTGGACAAGAACAGAAATACCTCCTGTCACATAATAATCAAAATCCCAAATGTACTAAACAAAGAAAGAATATTAAAGGCAGTAAGAGAAAAAGTCCAAATAAAATATAAAGGAAGACCTATCAGAATTACACCAGACTTCTCACCAGAGACTATAGAAGCTAGAATATCCTGGATAGGTCTCATGCAGATTCTAAGAGAACACAAGTACCAAGACTACTATACCCAGCAAAATTCCCAATCACCATAGATAGAGAAACCAAGATATTCGATGACAAAACCAAATTTATACAATATCTTTCCACAAAACCAGCCCTACAAAGGATAGTAGATGGAAACCTCCAATACAAGCAGGGAAGCTGCACCCTGGTAAAAACAAGATAGTAACCTTCTTTCATCAAAGCCAAAAGAAGATAACCACTCAAATATAAAAATAACATTAAAATATGATAGGAAGTAATAATCACTATTCTATAATATCCCTTAACAGCAATGGACTCAATTCCCCAATAAAAAGACACAGACTAACAGACTGGATACATAAAAAGGACCTTACATTTTGCTGCATACAGGAAACACACCTCAGTATCAAAGACAAACACTACCTTAGGGTAAAAGGCTGGAAGACAATTTTATAAGCATATGATCTCAGGAAACAAGCTGGATTTACCCTGCTAATATCAGATAAAATTGACTTTCAACATAAAGTCAATGGCAAAGGGCAAATACAGGAACTCTACTAACAGAAATCTAGGCAATATGGCAGCATCTGAACCAAACTCTCCAACATCAGCAAGTCCTGGTTACACAAACCCACCAGAAAAACAAGATTTGGATTTAAAATTACTGTTCATGATGCTGCTAGAAGAACACAAAAAGGACATAAATGAATCTCTTAAAGGAATACAGGAGAACATGAATAAGCTAGAAACCCATATAATGGAAACACAAAAATCACTTAAAGAACTTCAGGAGAATAAGGCTCAAGAGATAGAAGCCAATAAAGAAGAAACACACACACACACACACACACTCACACAACTTAAAGAAACACAGGAGAAAGTGAGTCAAACAGCAGAAGTCATGAAAGGGGAAACAAAAAAATCTCTTAAAGAATTACAGGAAAACACAAACAAGCAAGTGAAGGAGCTAAGCAAAAACATTCAGGATCTAAAATCAGAAGTGGAAACAACTATGAAATCACAAAGGGAGACAACTTTGGAGATAGAAAACCTTGGGAAGAAATCAGGGGCCATGGATGCAAATATCAACAACAGAATACAAGAGATGGAAGAAAGAACCTCAGATGCCGAAGATACCATAGAAACCATTGACCCAACAGTCAATGAAAATGCAAAATGAAAAAAGCTTATAACCCAGAACATCCAGGAAATCCAGGACACAATGAGAAGACCAAACATAAGGATTATAGTTATAGATGAGAGTGAAGATTTACAGCTGAAAGGGTCAGCAAATATCTTCAACAAAATTATGGAAGAAAACTTTCCCAACTTAAAGAGAGAGATGCCCATGAATATACAAGAAGCATACAGAACTCCAAACAGACTGGACATGAGCAGAAATACCTCTTGTCACATGATAATCAAAACCCCAAATGTACTAAACAAAGAAAGAATATTAAAAGCAGCAAGAGAAAAAGGCCAAGTAACATATAAAGGAAGACCGATCAGAGTCACACCAGACTTCTCACCAGAGACCATGAAAGCTAGAAGATCCTGGGCTGATCTCATGCAAACTCTAAGAGAACACAAATGTCAGCCAAGACTACTATACCCAGCAAAACTCTCAATCACAATAGATGGAGAAACCACTATATTCCATGACAAAACAAAATTTACACAATATCTTTCTACAAACCCCAGCTCTACAAAGAATAATAGGAAGAACACTCCAATAGGAGGAGGGAAACTACACCCTGGAAAAAGCAAGATAGTTACCTTCTTTCATCAAACCCAATAGAAGATAACCACTCAAATATAAACATAACATCGAAAATGACAGGAAGTAATAATCACTATTCCTCAATATCTCTTAATGTCAATGGACTCATCTCCCCAATAAAAAGACATAGACTAACATACTGGATAAGGAATCAGGACCCTACATTTTGCTGCATACAGGAAACACACCTAAATGTCAAAGACAAAAACTACCTTAGAGTAAAAGGCGGGAAGACAATGGTCTCAGGAAATGAGCAGGAGTAGCCATTCTAATATCAGATAAAATTGACTTTCAACCTAAAGTCATCAAAAGAGATACAGAAGGACACTTCTTGCTGGTCAAAGGAAAAATCCACCAAGAAGAACTTTCAATTCTGAACATCTATGTGCCAAATGTAAGGGCACCCTCATTCATAAAAGAAACTTTACTTAAGCTCAAAGCACACATTGCACCTAACACAATAATTGTAGGTAACTTCAACACTCCACTCTCCTCAATGTACCGTTCAGGAAAACAGAAACTAAACAGGGACACAATAAAACTAATTGAAGCTTTGGACCAATTGAACTTGACTGATATTTATAGAACATTTCACCCTAAAACAAAAGAATATACCATTTTCTCAGAACCTCATGGTACCTTCTCCAAATTCAACCATATAATTGGTCACAAGACAGCCCTTAACAAATATAAAAAGATCGAACTAATCCCATGCCTCCTATCAGATCACTATGGAGTAAGAGTGTTCTTCAATGGCAAAAAAAAAAAAGAAAAAACAGTAGAAAGCCCACATACACATGGAGATTGAACAATACTCAATGACACCCTGGACAAAGAAGAAATAAAGGAAGAAATCAGAGACTTTTTAGAATTTAATGAAAATGAAGGCACAACATACCCAAAACTTTGGGACACAATGAAAGCAGTGCTAAGAGGAAAACTCATAGCCCTGAGTGCCTCCAAAAAGAAAATGGAGAGTGCATACACTAGCAGCTTAACAACACACCTGAAAGCCCTAGAACAACAACAACAAAAAAGCCAACTTACCCAGGAGGAGTAGAAGACAGGAAATCATCAAACTCAGGGCTGAAATCAGTCAAGTGGAAACAAAGAGAACCATACAAAGAATCAACACATCCAGGAGCTGGTTAGAAAGAGCAATTCTCAAAATTATCTGGAATAACATAAAACCCAGGATAGCTAAAACTATTCTCAACAACAAAAGAAATTCTGGGGGAATCATTATTTCTGACCTCAAGCAATACTACAGAGCAATAGTGTTAAAAACTGCATGGTATTGGTACAGTGACAGGCAAGCTAATCATTGGAAAAGGATTGAAGACCCAGAAATGAACCCACACACTTATGGCCACTTGATCCTCAACAAAGGGGCTGAAAACATCTAATGGAAAAAAGATAGCCTTTTCAAAAATGGTGCTGGTTCAACTGGAGGTCAGTATGCAGAAGAATGTGAATTGATCCATCCTTGTCTCCTTGTACTAAGCTCAACTCCAGATGGATCAAGGACCTCCACATAAAGCCAGACACCCTGAAGCGAATAGAAAAGAAACTGGAGAAGACTCTTGAGGACATTGGTACAGGGAGAAAGTTCCTGAACAGAACACCAATAGCTTATGCTCTAAGATCAAGAATTGACAAATGGGACCTCATAAAATTACAGTTTCTGTAAGGCAAAGGACACCATAAAAAGGAAAAACTGGCAACCAAAAAATTGGGAAAAGATCTTCACCACCCCTACATCAGATAGAGGGCTAATATCCAATATATACAAAGAACTCAAGAAGTTAGACCCCAGAAAACCAAATAAAGCATTAAAAAATGGGATACAGAGTTAAACAAAGAATTTTCACCTGAAGAACTTCGGATGGTGGAGAAGCCTCTTAAAAAATGTTCAACTTCATTAGTCATTAGGAAAATGTAAGTCAAAACAACCCTGAGATTTCACCTTATACCAGTCAGAATGGCTAAGATTAAAAATTCAGGAGACAGCAGGTGTTGGCAAGGATGTGGAGAAAGAGGAACACTCCTCAACTTCTGGTGGGGTTGCAAATTGGTACAACCACTGTGGAAATCAGTCTGGCAGTTCCTCAGAAAACTGGGCATGTCAGTTCTGAAAGATCCCGCTATACCATGCCTGGGCATATACCCAGAGGATTTACATACTCCACTATGTTCATAGCAGCCCTATTTATAATAGCCAAAAGTTGGAAAGAACCTAGGTATCCCTCAACAGAAGAATGGATGCAAAAAATGTGGTATATCTACACAATGGAGTACTATTAAGCCATTAGAAACAATGAATTCATGAAATTCTTAGGCAAATAGATGGAGCTGGAGAACATCATACTAAGTGAGGTAACCCAGTCTCAAATGATCAATCATGGTATGCACTCACTAATAAGTGGATATTAGCCTGGAAAACTGGAATACCCAAAACTTAATACACCCATTAAATGAGGTACAAGTACAGAGGAGTGGCCCCTTTTTCTGGAAAGACTGAGTGTAGCATTATAGGGCAAACCAGAACAGGGTAGTGGGAAGGGGTGGGTGGGAGAACAGGGGGAGGGAAGGGTGTTTATGGGAGTTTTGGGAAGGGGGGGCAGAAAAGGGGAAATTATTTGAAATCAAAGCCTTTTTAGAATTTAGTGAAAATGAAGGCACAACATACCCAAATGGGACACAATGAAAGCAGTGCTAAGAAGAAAACCCAAACCCCTGAGTGCCTCCAAAAAGAAACTGGCAGGAGCATACACTAGCAGCTTAATGGTATACCTGAAAGCTCTGGAACAAAAAGGAGCTAATTCACCCATGAGGAGTAGAAGGCAGGAAATCATCAAACTCAGGGCTGAAATCAATTAAGTGGAAACAAAGAGAACCATACAATGAATCAATAAAACCTGGAGCTGGTTCTTTGAGAAAATCAACAAGATAGATAAACCCTTAGCCAGACTAACCAAAGGGCACAGAGACAGTACCCAGATTAACAAAATTAGAAATGAAAAGGGAGATATAACAACAGAAACTGAGGAAATTTAAAAAATCATCAGATCCTACTACAAAAAATACTCAGCACACCTGGAGAATCTGGAGGACATGGACAATTTCCTAGACAGATACCAAATACCAAAATTAAATCAGGACCCAATAGATCATCTAAACAATCCTATAACCCCTAAGGAAATTGAAGGGGTCGAAGAAAGTCTTCCAACCAAAAAAAGCACAGGACCAAATGATTTCAGTGCAGAATTCTATCAGACCTTCAAAGAAGACCTAACACCCATACTTTTCAAACTATTCCACAAAATAGAAACAGAAGGAACACTACCCAATTCGTTCTATGAAGCCACAATTAGGCTGACACCAAAACCACACAAAGATCCAACAAAGAAAGAGAACTTCAGACCAATTTCACTTATGAACATCAATGCAAAAACACTCAATAAAATTCTTGCCAACCTAATTCAAGAATGCCTCAAAACCATAATTCACCATGATGAAGAAGGCTTATGGGACTTACGGGGTGGGGGGATCAAGGAAAGGGCAAATCATTTGCAATATAAATAAAGAATATATCAAATAAAAAACAAAGCATATAAGCTTTCAGTATCTCCTAATATGGAAGAAAATTCAATACAATATTTTATGATTATCATACACATCACATTTATTGGCTTTTACATAAAGAGTTTGATGCCATTTTGTAGTTATCTTGTTTTAGTTTTATAACAAGCATACATTATTAAGATAAGCAATATAATTATTTTTCACATCACATGAAGAAGTTGATATTAATAGTTCTGTATTACCTTCAAAAATTCCAATTTATGTATAATGAACTTTTTTGTTATTGAAAGATTTTATTAATTACTATAAACTTAGGAATCCTTATAGGATCATCATTAAGAATTAAGAAGTTCAGGCAGTGATGGCATACATCTTTAATCCTGACACTCAGGAGGCAGAGGCAGATGGATCTCTGTGTGTTTGAAGCCAGCCTGGTCTACAGAGTGAGTCCCAGGACAGCCAGGGTACAAAGAGAAACCCTGTCTGGAAAATACAACCAAAACCAAAACCAAGCCAAACCAAACCAAGAATTAAGAAGTTGTTTTCCAAGGGTGGCTTTCCCTCTACATTGATGCCCCTGAAGTAATAGTTACTGTTTTAGTTTTGTTTTATCTGATCATTGTTGAACCAATACAATCTGTGGGAAAAAAATTAAGAAGTCCATTTCATCCAGATTTTCCAGTTTTGTTGAATATAATAGTAGGATTTGATGATTTTTTTTAAAATTTCCTCAGGTTCTGTTGTTATATCTCCATTTTCATTTCTGATTTAATTAATTTGGATACTGTCTCTGAACCCTCTGGTTAGTCTGGCTAAGAGTTTATCTATCTTGTTCATGTTCTCAAAGAATCAGCTCTTAGTTTTGTTGATTCTTTGTATAATTCTTTTTTGTTTTTAGTTGGTTAATTTCAGCTCTGAGTTTGTTTATTTCCTGCTGTCTACTACCCTTTGGTGTATTTGCTTTGTTTTGTTCTAGTGTTTTCAGGTATGCTGTCAAGCTGCTAGTGTATGATCTCTGCAGTTTCTCTTTAGAAGCCCTCAAAGCTATATAAGTTTTCCTCTTAACTGCTTTCATTGTGTCCCATAAGTTTGTTGTGCCTTCATCTTCATTAAATTCTAAAATGTCTTTAATTTCTTTCATTATTTCATCCTTGACCAAGTTATCATCAAGTAGAGCATTGTTCAGCTTCCATGTGTATGTGGGATTTGTGTTGTTTTGTTGTTATTTAAAACTAACATTAGTCTATAGTGATCTGATAGGATGCATAGGATTATTTCAATCTTCTCGTATGTGTTGAGGCCTATTTTGTGATCAATTATATGGTCAATTATGGAGAAGGTACCATGAGATGATGAGAAGTAGTTATATTCCCTTGCCTCTCACCATCTGGTTATCAGCTGGTCTTGCTGTCTCTGACTGTGGCTAGTCTAGCCTGAAAGCCTGTGTATCAGTCCTTTTGAGTGACCAGTTCTTTCCAGGAGGAATTTGAATATGGAGTACTGTGGCACAGGATCAGGACTTCTCAGGGTGGGCCTGAGATTAAATAGCTTTTGCAGGGAGGAATGACTGGGAAGGAAAATTATTGACTAAGCCCTCTGGGCCTCTAGGTAACTCATTAGTAGGGAAAACTCTGTTTCAGGAGTATTTGACTTGTGGTCACAAATCTTTTATGTGAGAAGCACAGCAAGTGTTCCAAGTCAGGAGTCTGGAAGGGAGATAGAAGTCACCTAATCCTTAGGTATATGCCCACAGAATCTCCTGGTCTTGGGTCTCAACCTTCTCTACCTTACCAAACTTCCTGACATGTGTTTACATCCCACAAATGTGTACAAGTGTTTAACTTTATTTACCAGATTTCTGTATGATTCTAAATCTGAGATCAAAGCTACATGAAGTTTGACTCTTCCTTCTAGGTTTTATACTCACTCTCAATCATACAAGGAGAGATTTGGACCAAAAGATGGTCCTTTCCATCATGACACACTGTCATGATGGCATCAAAGCAGAGTTTCCTCCTATAAACTCCACTTTCAAATGTTAATGAAGTAGGAATCTAGTTTCAAGGTATGAATGTAGTGCAGAATTGAATTCTGAGATGATTCTGCCAGAAAGTAATTATAAAAGTCTGATCTTGACTCAGCCTCTTCCCCGACCTCAGAATAACTCCTGTCCTTCTCTCTGCTTCCATTTGTTTTCTTTTGTTTGTTTAATGTTCTAGCTGGCTTATATGCTTTCCAACTCAAGATACCAATATAATTTGACTGGGCATCTACCCAAATGATGCTCCGACATATAACAAGGACAAATGCTCCACTATGTCTATAGCAGCCTTATTTATAATAGACTGAAGAATCAATGCTTAATTAGTGCTAGCCAGTATCAAGGAAGCATGAATCTCTTTTCTTGCATGGTATCTCTGAATATTATATGAAAATTGTGTGGTGAAGTTGGTTAATAGATATTACAAACTGGTTCTTTTGAGTAGCCAAGAAGAATGGCAGGAGGTCACATTGTTTGTGAGCCTCTGGGTTCAACATTACCACCAGCTCTTATGGAGGTATACTGGACTTGGCAATGAGGATTTTGTCTGATGGCACCTTGCTCTTCCAGCTTTGTCTAGTCTTTAATGTCATTTGTCTTCAATCACTACTTTATGCTTTAAATTGGGCTACTATGTAGAAGGTTTTCATTTGATTTACTCAGACTGCTTTAATTTTGACTTACACTTTATTCCATTCTCTTCATCTTCTCACCCATTCCAGTTTGGAATGAAAGTACCAAAGTAATAGATATCTGTATAAAATCATATTTAGCTTTGATAAATGTGGCTTATTACTATATTTAAGCTATATTTCACACTTGAGTTTTACATAACCTCCAAATTTGTTACACTTTATAGTTCTGCTGTCTAAAAAATAATCTATTGCCTAGTCAAGTAACTTGAAGTATTCTGGTAATCCTTCATTCTAAGGCGCAATCTGAGAACAAACAGTCGAAATTATAAAAGGGTTAGCCGGTGACCTAGAAGCAAGGGTTGCTAAAATTAAAGCCATTGACCAACAAAGTTAGTGCATCAGAAGCTGTACTAACTGAAATGAGTCTCTGATTAAGGATATTTACTAGAAATGACTAAATCACTGATTTTAGTTTTGTTATTTCAATAGTAAAGGCAAATAATAAGAAACTCTGAGGACAACAAAGGCAATAAAATTCTTTATAAATAAATCAGTTTTGTAATAAACTTTCTCATGGGTGCAAAGTTAAAAAATAATAAAAATAGGATAGTGTCATAGCAGCCTTATTTGGGATAGCCAGAAGTTGGAAACAACCCAGATGTCCCACAACAGAAGAATGGATACAGAAAATGTGGTTCATTTACACCATGGAATACTACTCAGGTATTAAGAATGAGAACAACTTGAGTTTTGCAGGCAAATGGATAGAAATAGAAAATGTCATCCACAGTGAGGTAACTCAGACCCCAAAGGACCTGTGTGCTATGTACTCACTAATAAGTGGATGTAAGCATATATATATGTATATATATATATGTGTGTGTGTGTGTGTGTGTGTGTGTGTGTGTGTGTGTACAGAATACTCAAGATACAGTCTATAGAACTCACAAGGTCAACAAGCTGAAGGACCCATGTGAGGACACCTCAGTCTGACTTGGGAGGGAGAAGAAAGCAATTACAAGGGGAGAGGGAGGGAGGGAGGGAGGAAGGGAGGAAGGGAGGAGCCTGGGAGGGAAAAGGGATGGGCGGTAGTCAAATATGATCTGTTATTGGGTGGGGGAAAAGAACTGAAGACCTGAAGGCTAGAAAAAATGGAAACAGACAACCTCAGGAGGTAGGAAATTGGGGGGATCCTGAAGAATGTACCAAAAATCCTGGGAAGCAAGAGACTCTCTGGACTCTAAGTGAGGGACCCTAGATGAAATGCCCTCCAGTGGGGAGAAGGAACTTGTAGATCCTAACTCCCACAAAAAGATGGGGCATCCAGTGAGAGACTGTCCCCCAAAAGACCCAACAAGCAGCAGAAAGAGCCAGATACAGTTGTTTGTACTGAACAAATGATCAGAATCATCCCTGTGGTTGCATTAGGGAAATGCTGGAAGAATCTGAGGAGGAGGGCGACCCTATAGAAAGACAAGCAGTTTCAATTAACCTGGACCCCCGAGATCTCTCAGACACTGTATCACCAACCAGGCAGCATACACCCGCTATTATGAGGGTCCCATCACACATACAGCAGAGGATTGCTGGATCTGGGTTCAGTCAGAGAAGATGCACCTCAAAAGACTGGAACTAGAGGCCCCAGGGAGTTTATAAATCCAGTTGGGTGGATGGTGGGTGATGGGGACATGCTCATGGAGACAGGGGCGGGGTAGGGAAGAAGTATGGGATGTGGAAAAGTTGGAGGGTGGACCTGGAGGGGAATAAAATCTTGAGTATAAAAAACAAAAACAGAAAAGGAAAATTAAAAAAAAGAAATATAGTTTCACACACACACACACACACACACACACACACATACACACACACACACACACACACCACCTTGTAGGGAACAGTGATTATTTTGGAAAAAGAGAAATGAAAGTGTATAGGAGCTAGAAGCATTAAATAAATATACATCAGGATGGCTGTGGATAAAGAGCCACACATACATAAGCCACCGTGCAATACACAGAGTTCTTATGCAGACCCAACCTTCATCAAATGGACAAGAACAATGAACACACTACCCTTCCCCTAACCATGGAAAAGTTAGCTACTTGTATAAAGAGAGTTAGTAGAGTTAGTTTTCTCTAACAGTGTAGCTGTTAAAAAGTCAACCAAACTCAAGTTGAAGATTATCTGTTCAAGAATATTTGGGGAGCATAAATCTGCCTTGAAGATAAAGATCAACAAAAAGGATTCAAAGTTGGATGGGATTGGAAGGGCATACTGGGTCTGGGAATACTTGAGGGAAGGAGGTGAATATGTTCAAAATATGTTGCATGAAGCTCTCAAATAAGTGAAAAATCCCAACGTTTTTAATCTTGTTATGTGCCTTTGGATTTAGAGAAATTGTTTATTTGTTCTGTTAGACTGTATAAATGAGATGATAGCTTTAATATGTTTTTAATATGGAGTAGCTAAAGGTTATCAGTAGATAGATTTGCTGCTGCTGCTGCTGTTGTCATTGTCATCATTACATGTGAACTTTGTAATTTTTGTAGGCTGATTTTATCTGCATTCAGCTAGGTATCAGATGTTTTCAAACACACATGAATATTAATTGTCTTTCCTCTAAAGTAATCATAGTTCTGTGAAAAAAGAATTCCTGAAAATCCTTTGGGGAGGGGTTTCCTAGACACCCTATAAAATGATGCACAGTTTCAAAATGCATGCATAAAAATTATCATGAGCAAAATTTGAATGCAAATGTGCTTCTGTATGTAATATGCACTTGTAAATCAAACTGGATTTTTTTAAATATGAGATATGAAAATGTTTACAACTGAAGAAAATGACGAGTAGTCAATTTGAATGTTTTTTTTAAACATTATTAGATTAGGAAGACTTTAGAAATACAATTTCTGATAGAGTTGCTGGAATTGAGCGTGATGCATAGAAATTTGTTTCCTTGTTAGACATTGTCCTATTTTAAAGAATATGTTGAAAGGTAGCAAATTAAAATGATCTTGCTTCTTTGAAAGAGATCTACTGATTAGTACTCATGTTCCAATTCCAACTGCTGATCATTATTGCATTACTTGATGAACTCCGATTTGAAATGCAAAGTGATAGTTCATTTGAAGTGATAAAATGAGGCAGACACTTGTATTCTTATTTACTGATATGGCTTTGAATATTATGCAATAAACTACATAATGAATCTTGCAATTTTGGCACTTTGTCAGGCACATTTTGAGGGTTTTATGAGGCTACTAATATCTGGGAAATGGTACAATTAATTTTGTGAATTTTGGCAAATCTGTTAATCTTTAGAGTGAAAATCAGTTACAATTATGTTTGAAAAGAGGCATGCCCCTTCTACTTAGGATTGCAAACAGTTTAGTATTCATGCACAGTCAATAAACACTGACAGAGACCTGGGAATAATCAAAAGAAATAGCATATGCTTCCTGTTCTAGAAATATTTGCACTGTTAGAAGAGACAGTTCTGTGAGCCAGTAATTGCTATTCTACATTGTTTTGAACAAAGTGCTCTACAAGCCCAAACAAATGGAAAATTTTGTCTGCATCACAGAATTGGATGAATCGCTATGAAAAAGATTTATAAGTGGGGAATATTTAAATATTATTTATATGAATGAATAATAATTATCAGTATAGCATGTTGGATGTAAAGGTACAGGTAGATGAAAGGGAAATATTGATGCTTATCTAAATAAAAATACGCAAATCAACTTTGGAGAATGTCTGATAAACTTTAGTTTTCATTCCTTTTACAAAAGTGTTAGTAATAAATACGTATAGCATTGCCTAATCTGCATAAACATTTTATGCTTTCCACAACAAGGACTTTAACCTCCCTTCTTTAATAGACTAAAGATTATTCAATGAACTTCAGTAACATTTTCCAGATTAATACCTTAACCATTAGAAAAGATTTTTCATGCTGACATTTAAGGAATGAAGTCAAATTCTTCCTGATTTCTAACATAACATTTATGACATTCTGAACCATTAGGAAAGTATGTGTGCAACAATTTATTTACAAAATACCAAACAACCTGCTGGGCAGTGGTGGCACACGCCTTTAATCCCAGCACTTGGGAGGCAGAGGCAGGTGGGTTTCTGAGTTTGAGGCCAGCCTGGTCTTCAGAGTTCCAGGACAGCCAGGGCTACACAGAAAAACCCTGTCTCGAAAAACCAAAATAAAATAAAATAAAATAAAATAAAATAAAAAAATAAAATAAAAATAATAATAATAATAATAAAATTAAATAAAACAACCAACAAACCTCATGCTATATAGCTATCAAAATATATTCAAGCCATGTTAGGTATACTAATAAACAAGCCATTAAGTAAAGAGTAGTCAATTATGGATTGATATTGTCTTCTTAATATGTCCAATCATATGTAAAAGACTTGGCGCTATGATATGTACGACATAAAGATTATTTTCAGAACATATGGTTTCCACTTAAGTATTATGTTATGCAATCCAAGCAATTAATTGGAAAGCACACACATATGCATGTACATGCAGACACACATACACATGATTTATTTATTTTTATTGTATTTGAGTCTGTGCTTTGTTTGCCTGTGCACCATATTCCTGCACTGCTCACAGAGACCACCAGAGGTGGTAGAATCACCTGGAACTGGAGATAAAGGTGTTTGTTAGATGCTATGTGGGCCAAAGTAGCATTGTCAGAGTAAAGTTTTACTTAAAAACTATACTATTAAAATAAAGGACAACTTGATGAAGTAATAGTTATAGGATTATGCCTTCAAAAGCTTGGGGTTGTAAAACATCAACATCATATCAAAGAAACAGAATTTAACTTATATGTTATTTTTAATCTTGCATTATTTATTTATTTATTTATTTATTTATTTATTTATTTATTTATTTATTCTCCAGATTGTATACCCTTTCTGGTATACCTTCCTAATTTTCCACATCCCATACCTTCTCCCCGCTCCTGTCTCCATGAGGATGTCCCATCCCTTATCCCCCAGACCTCTAAACTCTCCGAGGCCTCCATTATCTGGTACTTCTTCTCTGACTGAACCCAGATCCAGCAATCCTCTGCTGTATATGGGTTGGGGCCCTCGTATCAGTTGATATATGTTGCCTGGTTGGTGGTCCAGTGTCTGATTTATTTATTCTCCAGATTGTATACCCTTTCTGGTCCACCCTCCTACTTTTCCACATCCCATACCTTCCCCCCACTCCTGTCTCCATGAGGATGTCACATCCCCATGGATGATCTCAGGGGTCCAGATTAATTGAGATTGTTGGTCCTCCTACAGGGTCACTCTCCTCCATGGTTTTAAGAAAATAAAATAATTAATCCTATACTATGTCTCTACATTTGAGTCATTAGCCTAAAGGTTTAAAATAAAGCTTAAAATGGAAAATGATCTTATCAATACTATATACATATACAGTCTGTAATTGAACACACACACACACACACACACACACACACAGAGAGAGAGAGAGAGAGAGAGAGAGAGAGAGAGAGAGAGAGTTACTCTCTAAACTCAAGGAGAAATCCTTACATAACATATCAAAAAGAATGGAAGAAATGTGTTTTACAATAAGAGTATCCAATAATATAAAAATTTGAATAGGATTTTGTCTGGGGTCTACGCATTCATCTTTTAATGACAATATTCAGTATTAGTGATATTTTATCAATTACATTTGTTTTTAGTAGCTCATAGCCAATAGATACAGAAATATATAAATGCATTGTAATAAGAAACATTTGTTGTTAGTTTGATGGATTTCAGAAACACCTAGGACACAAGCATTGTGCATGACCACGAAGAGTTTTCCAGTTTAGGTTAAATTCTGACTATCCAATGAGGGTTTTTCTAAGTTAGGCTAATTGAGTTGAAGGGACTAACTTCAACTTTTGCCATTACATGCATTGACTTCAGACCTAGACTATACAAGGATAGTGGGAAATGAGATATAGCATTCACTTCTTTCTGCCTTCTATCGATTTGACATGAACCACAGATTCATACCAGGCTATGATTATCATGGCCTCATCATTATGGTCTGTGCCATCAATCTGTCAATCAAAATCAATCGTTTCAATGAAAATATAGTTACTTGAATTCTTTCCTTTGTTTTTCCTTCATTTTAACAATAAAACTCATGACATTTCAAGGAGATAAGAGTTTTAGTTTCTTAGTAGACCTAAAATGGAAAACACACATGGTACATGATTAGGCAAATAACTGCATTGTGAAAAGTCCTAAAGTTCATTAACTATTGTAATTATGTAGGAATACTAAAAATTCACATATCTCTAAATTTAATTAAAGTCCTTTTGAATATTACCTATCTATTTTTTATTATTTAGACTTGAAAGTTGCAGATATCATAGAACCAAGATGTATATCTGTACAAAAAGTACATATATGGCTCTGAGAAGTAAAGGTGTGGTGAGTGTGTGTGTGTGTGTGTGTGATTGTTGATCTTGGGATTTAGAAAAAAGAAAGTAAAATAAGTTATACAGAGTGATGTCGTGACAGCTTGTCATTGTCTCCTGGGGTTTCTAGGGGTGGGAGGCCTCACCATTTTCTTGCTACAAGGATACCAGGTAATCACAGGGATTTCCTAATCCAGAAGAGATTTCAGAACAGGTGGAAAGGTAACTCTACTTTAACTAGTCCTACCATAGAAGAATCCCAGATCAGACAAATTGTCAATGCTAAATCTGTTCAATTACTATCAATACATTCATTTCACTAAGACCCACGAGAAAGCATTAAGAAACCTCAGAAAGTAAACATTCATCATTAACCATTATTTTGCTAATAGATATCTTTCAAAAATTTTTATGTTGATTTTTTTCTGAGATTTTGATTGTCATTTAAAAATGGTAACGGATAGATGGAAGTGTGACTAATTGATAGAATACTTGCGTAGCCCCAATACTGCTGCAAGTAGCAGTAGTAATAGCCATATATTATTGTTAATACATGATATTAGTGTAATATAGATATAATTTTTTATTAAGTTATGATGATGATGATGATGGTGATATGGTTGTGTTGTTGGTGATGATGTCATTATATAATAGGTAAGAAAGATCAGAGTTTATAAATGATAACATATACGTGGAAGGACAAAGAGATGGTCTTATGACATACTGATGATGTAGTTAGAAAAAAATTCCAAGTTTACAAACATTTAAAAAATTTAAAGATATTACTGAAATTCACACATAATTCTATTTCTATTTCTAGCCTTTCTCATTAATTTCATTGTCTCTCTCATATACTCATTAATTTTATGCACATTTAAATATGTACATGAAAAATAAATATTCATATATTTCTCTATCTATAAAACTTGCTTAATCCACACAAAGCTACTTGTGTGTTTAAGATAAGATGTCAGGAATAGCCAATAGTAATGAGACATACAGACACACCTTTGTTGTTGCTGCTGCCGCTCTTGTTTCTTTTACTGTGGAAGTATGGCTGTCTTCTTAGCAAAAACAGTCCTTTGTACTATGGCACTGAAACCCCAGAATGGCCCAAGCTTTTTTGACCCTGATGTTTTAAGCATGGGTTTTTTACACTTGCCTCCCTCTTTGCATGCATTGTAGACTCTCCAAGCCCACCTTCCCCAACCTTATCATGAATGACCACTACCTCACAGTGACTTTTTTGGCTTTCCCACTATAGTAAAATGCATTTGACATGGTCATTAATCCTCCATAGTATTGTCCTACCTTTTCTAACATATTCATGTCTTCACTAATCATCACTAATTTTATTGAACCTAATTGCTTTAAATTAACTTTACTGATAAGTGCTGGGTGACTCTAACATTGATTTCTTTAAAATAAAACTTGGGATTTTATAAAAGGATTATTTGAATTAGAAAAGGAGCTTTAATACCAAACTGAATTGTACAAACATTGCATACATGAATAATTTGCCTTCATTAAACTTGTGCCTTTCTTTCCTTTTTTCCAGAATGCTTTAAGTGCATGTGAAGTTCCAAACTATGAGTCATTCTGCAACCAAACTCTACATTCAATAACCTTGATCCCAGTCATATGCAATTTAACACATTCAAGTATTGAGCTATAAATCACTATTTGTAATTTATTTTTGAAGTAATATAGAACTTTGGATGTATAATACATATAGGTAATTTCACATTTACATTAAATTACAGTGTTTGCATGTGTGTATGTAAACACATACATGAGCCCACAGAAAGAAAGAGTGAAATTGAAGTGGAGCTAATTGAACTGAACTGAAATGGTTACCTATTAGTAAACCCAGCTATTTTCATCAAATGCAGAAAATTGTTTATCTGATATTGATGATGCAGATAAAATAAGTGTCCCTTCTTGGAGTTCTTAGACTGATTAACGAGACCATTTAAGGATGCTCTCACATTGCAACACAAATCCAACTTTTATCAGAGTTTTAAAAGAAAAATGTCAGGGAAGGCATGCTCTAAAGTGTAAGAATCTAGCAGAAACAGAAAAAAAAAAAACACCATTTAAGCACCCATGGATATCACATGCAGGATGCACAGATATCCACATGACATGGAAGTCTAAAATGTTATTGAAACCAAAAGTATTAAGGAACACATGCTTAGAATGGAGATATAAGGTAAGAAAAAAATCATGCTCTTCTTAATAATTCTGAAAATGATCCATACTTATTATTCTACAAAACTGCAGCCTATAGTGTATTCTGGTAGGGTAGGTGATCTAGAAAGGAAAAATGCAGTAACTCATTAATGCCCTAGCTATTCCTCCTATTTCTTTGGCACAGCTTAGATTCTTAGCCAGGATTCTTAGGTGTGTCTTTTGAAATAATTTAAGTGTGCTTCCATTTGAAATGTTAGGTCTGTATCTAGGAGCAGGATTCTGTTTTCCTTACCATGTGTTTTTCTACTGTATCCTTAATACTTTACAAAAATTGAAATTATTGGTAAGAGTCTTTATTAGCACAAATTACAAAACAAATCCAGCATATATTCTTCTAATATATATCATGAACTTCCTCAAGCCAGACATGTATTTATTTGTTTTTTTATTGAGAAAATGTTATTAATGTAGGCTGTCTAGTCTGAATAGTTGTTTCTTTCTCTAAATTTCAGAAATTAAGAGTTACCAACATGGCACCTGGCAGATTATCCTTTACTTTGAAACTATAAATATTGGCTAAAACAGTCTCATTGTTCATTGCAAACCTCTCTATATATTTTAAAAGATACACCCAGGAGAAGACCCTACTCTTTATTCCAGTGTTTGCCCAGATGATGTGATTAAAATAAATTAATGACTATATACCACTGCAATGAAATCTAAGAATCTTTTGTTTTTCAGACACAAAAATGTAGAGTTTTCAAAGTATGTGAAGTAATGCTATGACTATTCCAAGAGTACAAAATATCAGACAGAATGCAAACAGAACAACCTCATTATACTAAGAAGTCTGTAGACAAACAGAAGAACTCTTTGCCATTTTTATTGTATATTAAATTGAAAGTGATTGTGTTCTAAGACCCAAGCTAAAAAATTAAAAGATTAAAATGTGTGTTGCAAGTATAACTTTTAGAATGAAGAAAAGCTTAACAAGCTACTTTGTACAGGGGCCAAGTACACTACCATATTCCATATTCTTAGCTTTTAGATGGGAAGAAAATGACTAGACACTAACTTCCCATTAGATGCAAAAGTTAAATCTTAGATGAAAATGAATATCAACTTGAGGGAATTCAAAGAATACATATTTTTTTCTTATATTGAAAACAGCTGTTTTAAAAAAATCAAAATATATATACTGATTATATTTTTTCTCCTTTATCCCTACAAACAATCCCAACTGTGTTCACCCATTTCTGTCTCTCACTGGAAAAAAACAGTCTTCTAATGGATAATCATAAACAAAATAATATATAACAAAACTATAGAACTTTAGAACAAAAACTAACACATTGGAACAGGAAAAAACAAAGAGAAGTAAAAGAACCTCAGAAACAGCATAAGAAACAAATACAGAGCAGAAACTCATTATGTATATTCAGTAATTCATAACACTAAACTGTAAGCTATAGTATATGTGCAAAGGATCTAAGGGATTGAAAACCATAGTAAAATAAAATTAATATAGGCAAAATGAAATTATATATTTAATATATAACATAATATATTATATATTTAATATGTATATGAGTTCATTTTTTGTTGGCCATCTACTTCTGGTCAATCAGCTTATTATTAAGAATACTTTGTTTCCACAGTGAAACTTCATTGGGGGAAACTGTTCTCATTCGCAAATGATCCTCAATTAAAGATTGTTTCTGGATTTAGTATTGAGAAATGTTTCTGTTTCTCTCCCCTCTAGTATGTCATCTCATGCACACCTGTGCAGGCCCTATTTATTCTGTCTTCAGGCCCTATTTATTCTGTCTCTCAGGCTCCATGAGTTTATATGTGCATTGATTATTTTTATTGGAAACCTTTGTTTACTTGGTGAATCACATACCTTCTGGATGATATACTTTTTCTGTCTCCTCTTCTACAGGATTCCTACAGTCCTTAGAGGAGGGATTTGATGAAGATATATGCTGAAGAGTTGAGTACCCAGGGGTTTTTTACTCTGTGCATGTTGTCTGGGGGGGGTGGTTCTCTGTATTTGTTCTCATCCACTGAAAGAGGGAACTTCTCTGATAATGGCTGGGCAGGTAGTTGTCTGTAAATATAACAGACTATTATTTGGATGTATTTTATTGCTATGTATCTTGAACAAAATAGTGTATTTGGTGTTTCCCTAAGTCCATGGGCTATTTAGTGTCAGAATATTGGCTGTCCAAGCAGTGTTCATTATGGTTTTTATAATGGACTGAATCTTAATTTAAGTTGTATATCATTTGGTTAATCCCACAAGCATTGTGGCTCTAGCAAGCAGGCCTCTATGTTAAATATATGGCAACTAGATACTCCACACACAAGAATGGAATAAAGGTTCTCTATGGGCTCTAACTCTACTTGTCCATGTTCAATGAGTTGTGTAGATGTTGACTATTAATACCTTGATGAACTGCTAAACTAGCTGAATTTGATAAGAAAAGCAAAGGAATGAAGGCATAATGGAGACTACACACTTGTATTTAGTTTATGATGTTCAAGATGCTACTTAAATGAATCATGACAACAATATGTCAAAATTTCTCTAGAATTTTCATGAAATACTTTTTCTTTTTTGCTATTTGTTAAAAATGGACTTTTTCTCATACAATAGATTCTATTTAGAGTTTCCCTCCCCTCCCTTCTCCAACTTCCTCTGCAACTTCCCTCCCCTTTGCATCTACTCCCTGCTGTCTCTCAGTAGAATATTGTTTTGGAACTCATTGGTATTTTGATTGACAGAGTTGTGGTAACATTCAAATTCCTATTCCACATTCATATATGCCTCACACATTCAGCAACAGAAATGTCATTTATAATTCTACACCAATGGCATGATCCCCTTGTTTTGACAAAAAACCACAACACAAAACTCAATCTGCCCCCCATGAGTGTAATAACTAACATCCATTCATATCTTACTCATATCTGTAAAGCTAATCTTTAATGTTCTCCATTCTTTGATATACTCCAGGTCCCATAAAATGATGGCCTTTTGTGGCTCAGTTTGTTTTCCATGTGCTGTTAGAAAGCATATTCCTTAGTCCTGCAATTACTTTCTTCTCTTCATCTATGGTTTACCTCAAAAGTTAAGTCTGAGAGGCCATCCTTGGACAATTTTGCACACAGTCTGAGCCTGTGTTTCTGCTTTTTATTCTCTCCAGGGCACGCATTATAGCTTATTTTCTGCTTAGCATATATGCAAGTATGTGCTAAGTAGAAAATAGATTTCAATGTGTACAAATTTGTATCCCATCTTTACACGTTAATGGTTGTGTCATTGCAGTAAGAACTTAGTAGTAGTTCTAGTCTCAGATTCTAAAATAAGTTCTCATGCAGGGGAAAGGCTGGAAAATATTTTCCAATTTAAAACTTCTAGATAAAATAGCCCTCAATTGGCTAACATCTATATATGGCTACAAAACACTGTAAAATATTTAAATGAATATTTCCTTATGTATATCATGTCATATTTTTCCATTTTTTCAGGATTTTGAAGTTTTCTTTTATTTGTTAAAAGTAAATATTAGAATGTTGTCCTATAAGAATATTTTAACTAGAATCTTGAAATGACAGTGGTAGATTATTGATATGGTGGTGTAATTTAAATATAATACTGAAAGACAGTTTGAGACTGATATTTTAAAATTACATAAATAGTTTATCATGCTCTTCCCCTTTGCGGTGTTTATTCAGGAGAACTAAAATCCTAAATTCTACAAAAATCTGTGCGTTGGTTTTTACTGAGATTTTATTTATAATAAACAATGCCAAAATAAACATGTTTTTTCTTAATAAATGAATATATGAGTAAATTCTTTCCTATGTGCATAATAAAATCCTAGCACTGAATAACTGTGATAATTTTACATGGTTTGTAATTATTATGATATAGACATGTACACAAAAAGAATGCATGATATATTATTACTATACACCCTTGTATAATAACAAAAAATAAGTCAATCAGGTGTTGCCTAGGAACAGAAAGAGCAGGCACTAATAATCTTCATACATTGAGTCTGGGGAAAATGTATTTTGATTGTCATTTTTGTTTCTATACAGTACGCATCACATTGAACACAAATTATTTTTCAACAGAATAACAAAAATCAGACAAGTAGAATGTAGAAAATAATATCTGCTTTTTGGACATTTCATTGATAATCATTCACATCCAAAGGAAACAGGAAATAAAACTTGTGGAAGAAATCCAGTATGGCTAAGAATACATTCATCATTAGAATATATTGGTAAGCATTTATGATCCAATGTCACCATATGTGTATCCATGTGTGCCTGTATATACTTGCACATGTTTCTGTGTGTTATTTGATACTTAGCTGTACATTTATATGCTGACACACCTTTTTTCATTGTCAAGTGCCTTGCACAGATAGGAAGGAATAATAATAGTTTCTTCAGTGAAGAGGAAAATATATTTTCTACATTTACTTGGCAGCTTTATTCAGTCTGCCATCATCAATTCTAAAGAGACATTACTTAGATATGAAATTTCGAAGTCTATAATTATTTTTAAGTGTGAGGATTTAAACAATTCGATGAATCTAGGCATATGAAACACTCGGCTCCTTTCATCAAAGTATGTGCTTAATATGCATGCTGTTCTAATGCAATTCTTCGTGTATAATTATGTTCAATAATTTAAAACATTTAGCAGTACATGGTAGACAAAACAAAGAGCATTATGTAGAGAAATGGAAATTTAAAACTGGTACGACAGAAATTTGCCTCTTTGAAACCTGCAGTTCCACAAAGCCAGTTATACTAACAATAGTAAGTATTGAAAAGTATCTATAAAGGAAAAGGAGTTTAAAGGATTCCAAGAAGCTAGTGAAAGATTTCAAGAGATTGAATGAGCTTTACAAAAGACATGGTGATGTTCCATATAGGGTATGTTTTGAGGGAACCTTGAGACTCGATGTAGGGCTAGCCCGATGCCAAGGCTGGACTGGGACACTGGAGGTGAGGCACAAACTAAATATGGTAAGATAGAAATAAGGCTTGTGTACGGAAGAGAAAATCACATAGATAGACCTTAGAGATGAAGATGGGAAATCTGGCTCAGAAGAGAGGTTAGCTGTAGCGCCAACTGCAAATTTCCAACCTACAGTTCCATGTCTTTCAGAACATTATGTATAGAGACCATCAGGAGCTCTTTTGAGATGCCATGGGATACAAAGAACTACTTCCTAAATACATTGTATAAATGGGAATAGAGAGGAAACTCTCGTGGCTACCATCTTCTCTAAACACTATGAAAGATTATAAAACTTTTTAATGCTTTTTTTAAAGGTCAACTAGCAATCTATTTATGAAGCATACATTGAACTTTAATATCACATTATGAATATAAAAAGACTGGTATTGGAGAAATTTGCTTTATTTTGAGTGAGTCATAATGCAATATATATGTATATGTATACATATGAAAAAGAAAGAAGGGGAGAGTGAAAAGAGGGGAGTCAGAAGTCAAATGGAGAGAGTAAGGATAAAATGGAGGAGGACTAATTGGCAAGTAGTAATATACTTTGTAGTGTAAGTAACCAAATCTCTAGAAATCTGTAATGAAAGAAATCTTTGTCAGTGTTAAGTATATGAAAGCGTTAAATATATGGAGTTATGTAAAATAAAATGGAAATTGAGTAAACTTAAAAATAAATCTAATAATAAAAGATTTGAAAACAAACCTGAGTAGTATGTTGAGATTCAGATTTTATTGATATTATTTTTTGTTCTTGGGTTATTGATATTGCAGCTTAGAGACGGACTTTAAACATAATATCTTCTTGAAAGAAGAATGTGCTTTCCTCTGTTTTTCCCATTTGTAGAGTTCAAAAGTTTTGAAGCTTCTTAGTATCTACTTTTGCCTAAGAAACTGTACTTGCCATGATAGAACAGTTCTTGAAATATTATATTTTTTGTTACTACATTAAATAAGTTTCCACACATTATAATGTATAAATCTTCACTTAGAAAATAAGCATTACCCCTGCCTTCGCCATGGATTCTCTGAAGTAATTACATTTCAGCACCTCTTATGATAAAAAGCAAAAAAGCCAACACCTAGGTTTCATTCTGAAAATCATCAAAAACAATATTTTACAATTGCATTATTTTTCTATAAAAGAATAATATATGAAAATACTGTCCCGTTGGAAGCCCAAGAAGCAGCCTTAAAGAAGACCTATGATGATGTAATTGATTCTGAAACTGTCCTGACTTAGAAAGTTTTAGATATACACCATTGTAGTTCCTATTTAAAAATGGCAGATTGACATTATTTCTATCTATGACTATATGATTATCAGGGAAGCCTCAATACCTAAGCTATTGAATAATTTTGAACAATAAAACAAAAAACCTCTAAACAGTCAATGTGTATGCTTGTGTGTATGTGTGTTGTATGTGTGTCTGTGTGTATGTGTGTGTGTGTGCTAGCGTGATTCCACTGTGTGCTGATGTAATTGATGATGAACTCGATTACATCATCATCTAGTAGATGATGCAATTGATTACATCATCATCTTGTAGAATCAATGATTCTACTAGACTTCTTTTTTTTTATACTAAGGAATGAATAAATAAGAGGATTAGTAAAAAGACAAGGGAGGGAAGCAATCTAAATTAAGAAGTCAGTAACAGGTAGTTTCCTGGGGGTGAGAACTCTTGGCAAACATGTCACAGCCTTGCAAATGATGAAACATAGAGGCATATCTTAACACCAACTCCTGTGAAATAAAGCCTGAAGGCTGAAGCTGAGAGCTTCTTTTCTCATAGCATTTTTATCTGCTTCACTTAGGGCAATGTGCCTACAGAAGCAGAGAAAATTCTTACACAATAAGAGACATGCTGGCTCACTCTTGTGATCCTAGTATTTGGGAGAATGAGACAGAAGGACTGATCTGAATTGGAAGTCAATCTGAGCTACACAGTAACATGGAAGTTGTTTATAATGCTGGCATGTACAGTTTATTAAGGGCAAGGATTTGAAGGACTCACTTTGTAACATTGCTTATTAATCAGATTTTTTTCTGTTTCTTTAGATGGACTAAATAGTTTGGCTATTTAGGATATGCTAAAGAGTACTATGAAGAACATTTAACTGGACATTCCGATTTTCTTGAAATCACAAATTTTGTGCAAATGATTAACCTATAGCCTATAGCTATCATGAAAATAGGTAATGGTGGGATAATAGAGCAATAACACAAAAAATGCTCATGTGTGAAATATATCATCAGTTCTTCAAGAACTATGTAGAAGCTAGATAATTGTTTGATATATGAGTGCAGAGTTGTCCTTTCATAGATGTAGCTTAGATGAGAGAAAAGAAAACCTATCATTATCAAAAACTTGTCACTTTATGTAATCTCCTCTGTGTGAAGGAAATTCTCAGGGAGTTAATATTACGCATCAATATTACACAGGTTACACACTTTTAACCATATTAATAGGAAAAGTGTGCCTTTATATTGAAGGTAAAATAAACACAGTTTATCTTGAAACACAGTTAAACCGAGGGAAAACCAGATTAATTTTATTTCATTACAATTCTGTGGAGATTTCAATTGATGCTTCCCTTATGTGCACCAATGATACCAAGTTCTCTCTCCTGGGAGCCCCATTAGCAAATCCAGGGGAGGGCTGGGATCCTGACTCTCCTTTACTGCGTGCTGCTGTGTCAGCATGTACCAGAATAATGGCTATTATAGTATTTTTCATGTTTGTGTAAGTATCTCAGTTCTGACAGGAAAAGAAGGGCTCTAACAGGTTTTCTTGAACTACCCTTGTAGAGCAATGTACTTATTTGGGTTTAAGTGAACATACTGGGAGAGTCATCCATAAATGAATTCTCTGTGGCTTCTATCCAGAGCAGTATGTTCTTTAAAATTAAGGAGTAGGCATGTCAGGAGGAGTAAAGAGATGATGAATACTGTAGAGCCTGATAAAAATTGATATATTTCTATAGGCTTGAATAATGTACAAAAATCAGAGGCCTTTTGAGCCACTAAAAGATAACTGAGTCCAGTGCTACCTATAGATATCTCAAGAAATATGTAGAAAATTAAGAGAAAGAGTTGAAGGCTTACAATTTGAAATAGAAAAATCACACACACACACACACACACACTCACATGTGCACACGCACACACACACACACACACACACACACACACACACACACACACACACCATTAGTTTTTAAAATCAAATTTATAATGTCTTTGTCACCAAGTCCCATTTTGAAGCACAGACCTCTACTGCTCTAGGAATAACATAACCATTGTTTCAGTATACTCACAGCCTGTTTGCACAAGATTGACACATTAACATTCCTCTTATCTGTTATTGTTGACCTATATAAAGAGAATAGGTATCTGTTGATTGCATGAGACTCACATAGCATAGAACTTTTGAAATCATCACTCTTTTGAAGAAAGAATCATTCTAGTTATAAGTTCAGTGAGAGGCAGCACTAAGGCCCTGACACAATTCACACCATCATGGTTCTAGGGACAAACACATAATCTACAGTGGAAGAAATACTTCATATTGACATCTGTGTTCAAAACTTATTTGAGTTGTTTTCTTTATTGAAAAGTTATTTCTCATTTAAAATGTATATTCATTTATACTATTTGTTCTTTAATAGGGCACTGTTTTAAACATTAGCTTAAAATATTTTATCCTGTTATTATTATTTTTTTAGAAATATAAGCAGAAAGGATATAATCAGAATATTTATTTTCATATATTTTCAGATGTGACCAATTTCTTAAAGGTTGGCCAAAAGTGTGAATGAAATATTTTGTCTGGGAGCCTGGTCTAACTTTTGTTCTTCTAAATATCTTCCATTTTAAAAAGCATGACATTTATAGTGGGATTTAGCAGAAGATTGGAAGTTGAAATTTAAAGAGGTGGGAGCTATTCAGAATCTATAGAATGCAGAAACTTTCTGAAAAGGCAATATCCTTGATTTATTATGGGAATATAACCATTAGACACGTAACTAATCATCTGAACCAAAATCAAATTTCTCTTCAATCTATAAGTATGATTAGCCCATAAGATATTTTATTGTAGTAGTGGCTTATTGGTATAACCAACCAATATCTGATTTGTGTTAATTCCTATCCCAAGAGATAGACCAATACCCAAAACTTCATGGCTGGCCCAGAACCTGAGATTAGAGAGCACATAGACATAAAGGAAAACTAAACATTACTGTTGTGCTAAAGGAATATGGCAATAAAATTACCCCTATGATATTCTACTATATTAACAGATCAGTGTCTTGTTGAGACATGATAAGAGAAGTTTCCTCCTGAAGCAGGAGGGAATAAATATGGTAACCAACAGCCAGACAACATGCAGACAATCAGAGACCTTGAAACATTCAACTCTAAAAGAGATCCCCCATCAAATCCCTGAGTTTAGGGCTCAACAAAAACTAACTCTGTGGAAAAGAAGACGGAAAGACTGTGATGCAGAGAAGATACAGGACTCCAACATCATCTTCTAGATACAACATAGGGGACACATAGGAACACTCAGGGACTGTGGCAACATGCGCAGGGACTGCAGCAGATGGGGTCCTGGAGCTGAGAAGAGATAGAGACACATGCCTCCTCCTGTAACCGCAAAGCTATTTAAACTGACAGCAATGTGCAAATGAAAAATTTGTTTTCTGCAAGGGAGTCTTACTAGAAAACAAATCACTCTTAAATGTAGACACCAAGCAGTTGATAGCCAATGATGATAAGCTAAATGGTATCTTTATAAGTCCTTACTAATACAGTGTTGCCATCACACAAGCACAAACACACACACACACACACACACATGCTTTTCTTAAATTACAGTTTATATACACATTATAGTTTGTGTTATATTATTGGACATGTGTGTGTGTGTTTGTGTGTATGTATGTGTGCATGCACATATGTGTTTCTCCATGATTATGTGTGTTTCTCATGATCTCTTACCTTGACTCTTTTTTATTGTTTTGTTGTTTTCTCATATTAGAATTTGTTTATTTTTCATTTATTATATTATATATTTCAATATTATATATTATTATTTAGATTCATATTTGTTTTCTAATGCATGTGTACTTAGGTGGGAAGGGAGGTAAGATGAACTGAGAGGAGTGGGAGGATTTTGATCAGAATATAGCATATGAAATAATGTATTTTGAAAAAAAGAAAAAATAAATGAAATCTTAAGAGATCAAAGACCTCAACATAAACCTGGAAATCATGATGGTTTACAACACTTGAAATAGAACATTATTAACTGAAGAAAAAAAAGGTGGGAAGGGAGATAAGATGAACTGAGAGGAGTGGGAGGTATTTGGTCAGAATATAGCATATCAAATAATGTATTTTGAATAAAAGAAAAAATAAGTAAATCTTAAGAGATCAGAGACCTCAACATAAACCTGGAAATAGTGATGGTTTATATGATTTGATAAATCAAAGACTTTGAAATAAAACATTATTAACTGAAGAAAATATGGACAAAAATTGTCAAAAGTCAGAACTTCAAGAAATTAAAAATGTTTCAGTATAGCAAAAGAAATAAATATTCAAAAGATAGGAAAATATACAATAACCATAAGTAGAGCACAAAAGAGAGAGCCACTTTACCAATTGTACAACCAACAGAAGATTAATAACTATAATCTACAAAGTATCCAAATTTAATCAGTCATCAAAAATCCCTGAGATTGTGAAGATGGATAGCCAATGAAGAGTCCTTCCTAGCAATCCCATGTTTTCTTCCTAACACATACATGTTGGTCATCTCACAACAGTCAAATACTATACCTGAAGCTCTTTGTTCTATATGCCCTTCTCCCCCATACTAGATACAGGCTCAGGCATACATATATCTATACATGGAGTAAAAATAGAAATAAATATTTAAAAAGGAAAATAAGCAACCCCATTAAATGGTCAGGCTTTCCTGTGAAGAAAGACCTTTTTGATGAGTCATAAGAGCTACCCTTATCTGTGAGTTTAAGGATAATTTTTTGATAGCATTAAGAATTATGGTAGTCTAGGAAATTAACTGTAGTACCTTTTTTTCTAAAAGCAAAGCCTTTACTAGCCCTGGGTAGATTGATATGTTTCTAATAACAGGCATGATTTTCTTCCTGTTGAGTGGGTCTTAAGTCCGTTTAGTTATCTGTTATTTATTGTCACATTGTAAGTACATCTATTGAATTCTTAGGGAAGGTTTCAGGCTGGTTATTATTATACTACATTGATATCACAGTAATGTAGGAGTATTCATTGATTGCCTTCATGGAGAGGATTAAACAGGACTTTCTGGTACTATGAAAATTATACTTTAGAATAGAAGGTTGACTTATTCAAAGTTTGTGCCCCAACTGTATGTTGCCTTCAGAAAACCACTTCACAGTGCA
The DNA here is from genome assembly GCF_947179515.1 of Apodemus sylvaticus. Taxonomy (NCBI): domain Eukaryota; kingdom Metazoa; phylum Chordata; class Mammalia; order Rodentia; family Muridae; genus Apodemus; species Apodemus sylvaticus. The sequence continues at coordinate 96,618,827 of NC_067480.1, forward strand.
AAGGTGAATGGATCCTGTGGAGGCTAGTTTCCATGAATAAATGTACCGAATAATTCCCTTTCCTAAGTCTCTGGGAATATTGTGAAAGAGCAATTTGGAAAGACTGTTAGGAACCAGAGGAATAGAGAGTTTTCTGTGAGACTGTGTCTTTAAGAAACGACAAGAAAGCTATGCCTATGCATAATACCCCGCTAACAGATTGATATATATTATAAGCACAGCACATATATACAATCACCTTTTTCTGGATATATAAATGAAATTGTTATATAAGTGGACAGGAATGAAAAGCAAAATTTCACAGAGTGAGCTAATTCAGAATCAGAAAGAAAAATACTTTGTGTTCTTTCATATATGCAGATCCTATATTTGAATATTTAAATTTGTGATTTTAACTGTGAATATTTGTAGAAACCAGAATTTTTTAAATGGGCTAATGTGCTGGAATGACTTACTTGAAGAAATATTGATAAAAATTCATGACAGGGGATTAATGAGGATTGACCATGTCAAGAAGTTGACTTCTAAATATGCATGTTTATTCCCACAGTTAAATGCTACTTTCATTCCTTTTAAGACAAGCTTCTCTTTGTGGTGAATGAAGAGACTCTTATTTGGCCTGTGCTTAAAATAAGGGAACATTGAATGTGTAACCATAGATAAGACCTTTATACCATGCCTCCAAAGTCTCAGGGAACATCACTATTGATTTATCAGACATAACTTAGGAACTATGTGATAAGGAGATGAGATGTGAATTTTTGACTTCTATGTATGGCAAATATTTTGGCAATAATGTTCCAGCATCTTTGATTGCCTGCACAGGGCCTGAACAAGTCTGGATTTGTTAGCAGCTAATGATTGGCCTTGAGTGGGAATATACTCTCCATATACCCATTGACTGTTAGCCAGTTCTGTCAATGAACAGTCACTGTTCTCGGAACAGTCACTGAGGAGCCCAGCAGGCTCAAGGGGATAGCTCCCATTCCACAGTTATGCAGAGATCATTGGTTAAACTGAACAGATTAAAAAAAACATGCATTCAAAGAAAGGAAATTTAGGGCAAGAAGATTATCAAATTACAAAGATGAAGGTATAAATCAGAAATAAAGAATAATGAAAGTATACTGTTTGCATATGTGAAATTATAAATAAAAAATTTAATTTAAAATATTTCACCTTCCAGTGCTTAGAAAGGGGTCTCATCAGAGTCTCTTAACACTCACCAGGTTATATGAGAAAAAATATTTGAAGTTGTAAGGATTTATTGAGGAGGGGCACCATGGAGAAGAGCAAGGAAGAAGTTGGGTTTCAGGATATGATTAAGATGCCTGGTATAAATAAATGAAAAAATTTAGGGTAATAACTCTTAAAAGTACAAAATAGAAAAAATGCTTAAGACTTTTTATTTTTAAAGACATAAAGAGGATGTTTAAAGACTAAGCCAGAGATAGTGGGTGATCATAAGGAAACAACGCTTTCTGGATGAACCCAGGAGGTAGCTGAACATATAAACCCATTGTGATTATGACATCTTTCACCAGATCTATGAAAGTCCAAACCAGATTAAATACCTGCATGGAGAGAAGAACTGTGCAGGATGTTGCTCTCTGGTAGAGAGGGGGTCTAAGATATTTTTATCTACTGAGAGAGAAAAGGTCAGTTGTCTCTAAGAGGGTAGGTTCTGATACATTGACAACACTCCAATGGAATGCCAAGCACATAAGAATATTTGAGCAACTGTTTATTGAGAAAAAAAAGCACAAAGTTGAATAGTAAGAGAATTATGGTTCTGTGGAGAGCTGAGGGAGGGATAACAATATGATCAGAACACATTGCATATATTTACACAAAACACAATGTAAAACAAAGCAAACAAATATTCTTCAAGTGATGGTGATGTTAATAAACATACATGTGTATGCACACACACATATATATATATATGTGTGTGTGTGTGTGTGTATGTGCGTGTGTGTATATAAATTATGAATTCACTTATTAGTACATATAATATCATTATTATCCAAAATACATTTACTTTTCAGCCTGAAAGAAGGCTAGGTAGGAACATATGAAGGTTGGAGCTATTCACAGCCAAGGTATAGTTTAGATAAAAGCATTTCTTTCTGGTATTACAATGCTCTATTAATTTATCATTTTCATATACTGACTAAAGCCTGGCCTTTTGCTGCTTGCTTGGCCTTGAACTCCAATGTTTTTTCCAGCATTTTCCAATTTAAATTGAGTTTTTCATCCACATCAATCAGAATTTGATTAGAAATGTATAACTATTAGTAGTGGCATTGAATAATTGTGTGAAGTTATTGAACTTACTCCATTAATTTAATTGAGGGCTTCCCAATGTATCATCTGGAATTTGATTAAAAATATGTAACTTGTCAGAGGGTATTGAAATGATTCTGAGTGACTTGATTTCACATAATGCTGGGAAATAGTTACATATTTCTTATGAGCTGTTGGACTCTGTTTTGTTCTGGAAGTAGAGGAAACATCAAGAGAAGTCAGGAACAGAGGATAAGTGAAGTGATAAAGATAAAACTAAGAAGAATATCTATGAATCTAGAACCACCCACCCACCCCCCAAATTGAATTTTAGCTTATATTGGTATTGCCGCATTATTAGTCTTCTGGCTTTAAAGAACAAGAGACTGACAGGAAGAGTTGGTAATACTCTCTATGGCTCTGAAATGTTTACGACCAGACAATTAGAAAAGCTAAACAGAAATATATAACAATATCTAAGGAGTACTGGACAGTGCTGCTTGCTCAGAAAACCTGATTCAAAAGCCCGATGGGAAAAACTCATAACCAGCAGCAGTGAATTCTAATGCCACTTGTAAATCACTTTGTTTCCCTTGTGTACAATATGGTGCAAGTTTTACTGCCTGACTCATTCCTTCTCTTACTGTGATAAATACCCTGGTCAAAAACAAACAAACAAACAAATAAACAAACAAGCACAAACACCACTTAAGTGAGAAACAGTTTACTTTGGCTCACGGTTCAAGTCTATCATAATATTTGAACTATCACTTAACTAAAGTGTTGTAATGAAAGCTGAGAGCAAATTTTCATTCTCCTGGGATTTATATGCTTGTTTATATAGACCATTCAGACATTGAATATTGATGCTCATGATGTAGAGCTCCTTCAAAGATATTTTGGGTTAACTAGTTTATTTTATAGTTGTCAATGTTGAGAACAGTCCTCTTTGCACAAAGACATAGTTCAACATAGTTCCTAGCATATGTCTGGGAACAATTCACAAAGTGCCAGAAATTCTAGCCTAATCCCAAGCTAAAATTCACCAAATAGGGCTTTATGAAACTCAAAAGCAATTTAAAGAGCAATTTTTTTAAAATCACTCTTTTGCTATAGAGTCCAAGCATATGCTAATTTGAGACAAGCCGAAGAATGATAAGGAAACACTGGATGCCTTATTTATGATAACTGAATCATCATAATTCTAAAAGAGTAGAAATCCTAGTATGGACAGTTAAAACACTACAGTCTATCACATGCATTATTGACAACTATGACCTGAGGGTGTCACGCAGTTCTCTATGGTGTAGTGTTGTGTGATGCTATACACAGACTAAAATGAACAATCTGTAAGTTAATATCAAAGGCTGCAGGCACATAGTAGATGAAACATGGTGGGTATAGAGATACACTATGCAGGTGTTCAGTTAATTTTGAGTTAATGTTCTCATTGTGTAGTCAGAAGTCTTTCACTGCTGCCAGTTTTTGTTTGTTTGTTTGTTTTGTTTGTTTGTTTTTAGTTAGTTTGACATTCAGTTCCACAATTAATTTTTGGGTCTCAATCTACTCTTTCAGAAGCTGTGCTTTAGAGTGTCCCCTAATTTCAATTTGTCTGATATAGTCTTGAGATGATATCGAAACTCTCACATTATATTGCTAAAGGTCTGTGGGATTTTGATTAAAGTGTTTGACATAGCATAGAACAAGAGCTCAATATTTACTAAGGATGTTAAAAGTAACTGAATTACGTTATTATACCAAATTTAGCTACATAAAGATAAAATTCTCTTTTAATATTTAATTTTCTAAAACATAATTTTTTTACATTAAAATACTTGAGAATAAAATACTTTATCTTTCGTAGGAATATACATTTAATAGTCCTAGCTTTCAGTGACTGGAGAGACGGCTCAGCGGTTAAGTACAACGACTGCTCTTTCCAAAGGTTCTGAATTCAATTCCCAGCTACTGCATGGTAGCTCACAGCCATCTGTAATGGGATTTGGCGCTTTCTTGTAGTGTGTCTGAAGACAGCTACAGTGCACCATAATTATAAGAAATAATCTTAGCTTTCAATAGTTTCTTCACTCATTTCAAATTTCTTCAATAACACTTGCTTGCAAGACTCTGAGATGATAGTGAGTTTTTATTTAATCGACCTGGTTATATAATTATTTTAATTCTTTTACCAAGAAAAGGTATATATTTTCATTGTTTAATAACTTATGTTAGACTGATACATTTATAGACTTGATTGATTGCGTGGGTTACAATCAAATATATCATTTTATATTTATAAATGAACCTTTACCTAAATTTTAGATATGCAAAGTTACGCAAGGGTTTTTCTCATTGTTGTAACTTGTTCCTTTCTTTGTATTTTTGAGATATTTATTAATTTTTATAAAATATATTGTATACATTTAGCTTCTTTAAAGTATATGGGAGTAAATTTGTTTTTTTTAAATACATATAATCTTACATTTTTCTACTGAGGCCTTCAGATCAACAAGGAAAATTTAACTTTGAAGTAATACAAATGAAGATACCACAACAGAAACATAGCTGGCTATGAGATCTCTATATTGTTACTGAGAAAATAAATGCCTCTTAGAAATTTGGTAAGTTATTGACTTAATATAGTGAGTATACAGAGAAGCAAATTAATGGGTTTTTTAAATTATAATGTTGATGTGCCATAAGGAAACAGGTTTTTTTGTATCTGTATATATCTTAGCGTAAATATGACAAACATATACACATGACTCATAAGCATATGAAAATACACAGATTTGAATTTTATATTGGTGTCAGCATATCTTTTAATATTTGTTTGGTTCTGCTAGATAGGAAATTTTGTAATGATTCATACATATATGCATTATACGTATAACATCCATGAGTGATATTAGAAACACTTTCCTGGATAAAAATGCTACATCTAGGATAAAGATGATTATCTTGATTCATGTTTTAAAATTGTTATTCTGACTGAGATAAAATGGAATTAAAAAGAAATTTTAATCTTCATTTTTATGATAGATATTGATGTTAAGTTTATTGAAAGTACTTACCAATCATCCCAATGTGTTATTTTGAAGACTTCCTATTTAGTTCATTAGCTCATTTATTGATTGAATCATTTTAGGTGTATAATATAGAACAACTTAGAAACAACTTTGTCCCATTCATTAAACTATCTCTTCATTCCTTTTTTTTTTTTCTTTTTTGGAGACAGGGTTTCTCTGTGTAGCCCTGGCTGTCCTGGAACTCACTCTGTAGACCAGGCTGGCCTCGAACTCAGAAATCTGTCTGCCTCTTATCTCTTCATTCCTTAATTGCCTCCTTTGCTGTGCAGAAGTTTTTGGATTGATAATCCTCTTTGCCAATTTTTGGAATTATTACTTGAGCTCTTTGGGCTTTTCCCAAATAGTCATTGCCTATTACAATATCTCAAATGGTTTGCCTACATTTCCCTAGAAGTTTCAGTTTCAGGTCTTGTATTAAGCACTGGGTTCCATTTTGAATTTTTTTGCAGTATGCAAGATAGGAACCTAGTTTCATTGTTCTATGAGTGGGTGGATATACATTTTTCCTAATATAACTGAAGATTTCATTTTTATTCCGATATGGTTTTTTTTTGTTTTATCAATGATTCTATAGTTATAGAATTGTGACTGTTATTGGCTCTTTTCCAATTTGTGTGTCTTCCTGTTTTTCACCAAGATCATACCATTTAAATTACTATTCCCTATAGCACAATTACAGATCAGGAACTGGGTTACCTCACACATTAATCTTCCTACAAAAGTTTGTTTTCACTGTTTATGGTCTTCTTTAACTCCACATAAATTCAGGATTTGTTTTAATAATTTTGCAAGAAAGTCATTGAAGTTTCATGAGGATCACATTCTAGTTGCACACTTTGTGCAATATAGCCATTTTTCTCATTATGGATTCTGCCAGTCCACCCATGAAAGTCTTTTGATCTTCCACAATCTTCTTTCAATTGTTTTTTTTTTAGTGTTTTAAATATTTAATGTTAGGGATCTTTTATCTTTTTAAAAATGTTTATTTCTAGTTCTTTTAAAGTATTTTTAACATGACAAAACAAAAATAAATGAAGCACAAACTATCATATTGAAGTTGGACAGGATAATCCAACAGGAGGTAAAGTGCCCCAAAGGCAGGCTCAAGAGTCAGGGACTCAGTCATTCTCAATGTCAGGAGTCCCATAAAAATACTATGTTAATAGCTATAATATACAGGCAGAGGATATGGTGCCATAAGATGTCGGCTTTGTGCTATCTGTCTCGGTGTCTGTGAGCTCACATGTGCCATGCTTATTTGATTTGAGGGGTCTTGTCATGCTGGCATCCTCCATCTCTTTTGGTTCTTACTGGTTTTGAAGCAATTCTTAGGCAAACCCCTCTTTCCCCATCTCCAATTTCTTTTAGAGCAAGATGCTGGTACAAAGAAAGGAGAGTGAATTTTATATGTTGATTTTGTATCTTGATCATTTTGCTGAGTATGCTTATCAAATATAAGAGTTTTCTGGTGGTTTATCTAAATTATATTATATAAGCAACTATATTGCCTTAAATATAAATATAAATATTTGCCTCTTTTCATATGACTATCCCTTTTGTTTCTTCTTCCTGGTCTAAATTTATTGCTTTAGCTAAGACTTGTTTTAATTCTTAGTTGAGAAGAAAATCTTTATACTTTTCCCAATTTGTAATGTGTCCTATAGAATTCGTAAGAACAGACATTATATGTTAATGGTTGTTTCTTCAATTTCTTGTTTCTTCCTTTTTGTTATGAAGTATTTTAAATTGTGTCAAATGTCATTTCTTAATATCATCATGATCATATATTTTCTGTCCTTAATTCTGTCAACTTGTTAAGAATATAGGGTAATGGAATATATGGGAGATGAGAACAAAAGAATTATCCATGGGAGGTGTATTAGAGCAAGGGGAGATAAAAAATGGAAGAATAAGAACAAGACAAAATATCATATATGCTCTGAAGTTCCATGCTAAACTTTTTTTCAGTCAACCTTAAATTTAAAATCAAACAAACTGTTATTACTAAATTTTACAGTGTAAAGAAATTACCAATATTTATATATTTGACATAAAAATATTATCAGATATAATCACTTATTATTATACATTATATAACCAGTATGGCAGCATGTATGAGGAATATTATATATATTATGTATAATATTTTAATTCCACAATAAATATTGCTTCATGGGTTTTATATAATGAATTATTTATGGTCACTTTATTTTCTTTGAGTAAACTGATTTTTATTAAATTATTATGAAATATACATGTCAATGCATTTCAGTACCGTAGGATATTTTAGTTGCTTCAAAAGGAATAATATTTAGTATTGACAATATAATGCACATACATAAAAGTTACATATAACTTTTATAGTGTCATGGATTTTATTTTATCCATAAAATAATCAGTTAGATGAAAAATATCTAGGATTTGAAAATTAATTTGAGTTTTACATTTTTAGGGTGTCATTTAAAATGAGAGATTTGGAGATGTGAAAATCAAATCCTCTAAATTGGTCTAAAGAAACAGTTAAATCACTCCTGGTCTAAATAACTCATATCCAGAGAAAGAGAGATATAATCACTGTAAATGTGGCATATGTATTTTGAATATACATTGAAACAAAGGCTAAATTTAAATATTTTTGACTTTTGACATTACGTACTCTCTGAGTCCTTTAAGGAGTTAGATGCACAAAAGTTCATTTTTCTCCATGACCTTCATGTATTACTAACTCTATGTTCAAACAGCAAGCTCTTGGGCATGCCACATAACTAACTTGAGGACAGTTGATTAAATCATGTGTCAGAAAAGTAAAACTTTACCTCTATCTCCAAATTTTAGGTTGTAGCATGGACCTTTCCAGAGCTAACCACTTCTTTCTTGGTAACCCTAACCTATTATGATCAATGATCCTCTCATTAATAGATCTTATGTTCTCCACAAATTTTATATATGAAAACAGGATACATAATTGTATTGGTTCATCCTGTCTGGCAGAATCTTATTGAGCATCTGGGCATAAATTTCTGCGATAAATCATTTAGACATTGAAAATGTACTGTCTTAACAGAATTACCTCACAGAAATTTGGTGTGAGTTCATTTTTATATCAGCATTCTGTGAGTGAACATAGTTAGATGCCAGAGAAATCAGCCAAATTGCTCTTTAGCTTGTATATTTGGCATAGAATTTAAATTTGTTTATTATTTTAATTTGTCCTTTCCGGTCTTAACCTCAATAATCTTGTTGATCCCAAAATCATGACATTCATGCCTCTGTCACAGTGGTGGTCATGTCTTACCAGGAAGGTCCTTATTATGATAACTCTCAGAGTTCATAACTGAGTGTGATTACCAATGGCTTTTCCCCTTTGCCAATATACATAGCAACTTCTAACACATCAAACATACTCGGTCAACTCAGATGTTAAAGGAGAGGAGAATACCAGCATGTTGTATGACTCCAAAATGTGAGTTCTGGAGAGTAGCTAAAAACACTGTCAATAGCCCATAGCGTTTGATGGTCTACATTATCTCACTGATGACCAATTCTGAAGGAAGCCACTTAGACTGGCACTAGGATTTTTATTTGTTAGCCTGTGATATCTAGTTAGTCACTTTGTGATATAGTAATCATCACAGTTGGGAGCTGTTCAATGTGGATGCTGAAAAGCAAGCTCTGGACCTCTGAACAAGTCGCAACTTTTAGCTATCAAGCCAACTCCTGAGGACCCAAAATAGGATTTTTTAATGAACCATATTTTTTTAAAATAACTTTATGTCCTACTTCTTAATTCTATTGTAACCACTTAAATGTTTGATATACATTTTCTGTAATACTGTTTAACTTACTGATTCACTATTCATTCACGATAACTATTATTCCCTTCCTTATTTTAATCCACTATTACTACTTTAGAAACCGTACTGATTAACATTTACTAATTTATCATACTGTATTATGCATAATTATGTATTAGTATAAATAGAAGTAGTGTTCAATTCTCTGTACATATCTATATAACAACAAAGCATCATTATTTATGAGTTTCTAAGATTGGGGGGGGCATTCTTTAAAACATTATATTGATATGTAGGTATCATAAAATAGTTGTTGTATAAACTGTGAGAATTCCAATTCAAGTTAAAAAAATAATTATTTTACCCTGAGTGCTAATACTAATCATCCAGTGTTCATTCTTAAAAGAATCACATGCTTCCAACCTCTGTTTTTCAGACTATATATGTATTTTGTGTGTATAGTATTAATATATATTAATAATTTTAACAGTAATGATTCAATATACTTACTGTTTATATCTTCATAAAAATCCTTAGCATTCTTAGAGCAAAGCCTCTTTAACCATGGCACTCAATAGTCTACTTTCCTACAACATATTGAATAAGAGGCAGTTCATATTGGAGATTCTCCTATGCTATTTTTCTTTCAGAGAGTCTCTACAAGGAGCATAGGCTGAAGCTGGTGATACTCCTGTCTCAGCTTCCTGAGTGATGGAAATATAAACACATGGCACTACCAAACTCTAGAAATTATTTCTGATATTATTCTAAACATTTTTAAAGCTTGAACAAAGTGGGATAATGAATGAGTAATTTTTAATGTGCATGCTTAATTATTAACAGTTCTTTGGAGACATTTCCATCCATCTTCTCAAAAATAATATTTATTTCTCTATGTGATAATCTTACATTTCATTAAGAATTTTCCAAAAAATATTCTCCGGTATTTATGATAAATGAGAAGTCCATAATTTCAGTACCCTTTCAGTATTGTATGATAAATTTTAAAACAAAGTAGTACAATGAAGCAGGATGCTCACAATAAGGAGTAACTGTGAATTTTTTACTCTATAATAAAGGTATAATATCTACCAGTGAGAGATAAGTAGCAGCTGATTGTTGCTTCCACTGACCTGATTTGTAAAGTTCTATTTGATTTATTTGTACTTATTTAAAGTTATAATATTTGTATAATTTAAGAAGTCATATTATTCACAATCCAAAAAATAATTTAAATAGGATGATCGATATTACTTAAATAGCACAAATATGCTAAATAGTGGTAAAAAATAAAATTAGAAAATTCCTAAATAGGTTACCACTGTGTGATACAAGGAGAGAATATAGAAAGTGCTAATTTAATCACCCATCAATAGCAGCAACTGAAATTTGCTTAACTATTTTTAGAATTAACTATGCAATTATTTTCCTATAGAAAGTTGTTCCATGCCTATTCACAAAGCTAATCTCAACTGCTTTGTTACCCAAGGTTGTCTAACTGTTTTCCACGGACTACATAGTTCACTGTTCATGAAGCCCAAGGAAGACTAACCAAGTTTCCCTGCCTTCATTCATTCTGGTTTTCTTAGAGTATCTTGGGACCTGCGACTGACATTGAAACAGAACCCTCTCAGCCTTCTTCCTTGGGACATACACATAACAGACAAGATACACTTAGTTCTATCTGTGCTCTCAGAGAAACAAAGTAATATGCATCCTCTTCAATCCCAGTATTCTTAGTATAATATTCTCTATGAAAAGTTATTTCATTGAAGCAGAAGTTAAGGACTTCAAAATAGTGGTTCTGAATGTATTCCAGGATATTAAGAGGTCATGGATACATCTTCAATAAAAATTGTGAAAATACAAACAACTGAATTTAATTTGATTGAAATGATTGAAAATAATTAAACATGAAAATCCAATTTTAAAAAGAAAATAAAAGCATTAAAGTAATAAAATTTAAAACAAAAAACAAATGTTGGAATCTAACAAAAAGCTTAGAGGAAAGCCTCAAGAATAGGTTAAATGAAGTAAAAAATATAGTTTAATTGTGCAGATAAGATAGCCCGAACAGAGAACAGTCAAAAACATCACAAATAATAGGTACAAAGGAAGAAGTAAAACTCATTCAAAGATACAAAAATATTTTCATTAGAATTACAGAGAAATGTACTAAATGTAATGAAAAATATGCCTACCAAGGTGAAAGAGGCACGTAGAGCAAAAAAGACAGGCTAAGAGAAGAAGCATATTATGACATTTATTGAACAAAATACTGAATATTCAGAACAAGAAATAGTTTAAGGGCTTCAAGGGGGACTTTAAGATCAAGTCATCTGTAAAGAGAGACCAGGAAATGAACTAGGAATTTTTCACAGAGACTCTAACAGACAAAGAAGTTTAGATAGATTTTCTATACACTTTTTGAGATCATAAATGCTGACTTATACTATTCTATTAGCAAAATTATGTACCATAAAAATGTAAAATGATAAAAATAAATGTAGAGAATTTTGGACCAACTAATTTCCACAGAAGATTCAACAAGAAACATTTTAATTTGAAAAGAAGGCTAACTGAAAGCACCAGGAACAAATAATCCCAGAACAGTTCATCAGAAGAGGAGAGGAAAATCCAAAACTCAGCAATAAGGTAAGAGGAATTTAATAAAAAACTGTTCATAAATAAATCTTAATTATCTTAATTCCTTAATAAAAATACACAGACTAGCAAGTTAGATTAGAAAACATGATCTATCTTTCTGCTGCATCCAAGAAACACACCAGTAACTCAGACCCAAAAGGACATGCTTGGTATGTACTTCTTTTCACTAATAAGTGGATGTTAGCCACTCCCTGCCCCCCAAAAAGAACAGAGTACTCAATATACAGTGC